>NC_140592.1:532191588-532560004 GCF_964204655.1 Triturus cristatus
GCAGGATCCGCCATCACCTCCCCCACTGGCACACCATCACGTCGGACAGGTGGGTTTTGCAAATAGTCCAAAGGAGCTACTCCCTCCCCTTTGAGGCTACCCCTCCAGCCATGCCACCTCAATACCACCGCATGTCGGAGGATCACCTGGGCCTTCTCCAACAGGAAGTTTCAGCTCTCTTGGCCTAGGAAGCCATTGAGCGCATTCCAGCCCCAAAAGTAGGTCGTGGTTGTTATTCGCACTACTTTCTGGTACCCAAGAAGGGCAAGGGCCTGCGTCCTATCTTGGATCTCAGGACCGTCAACCGCTTCCTCCGGAAGGAGAAGTTTAAAATGTTGACGCTCGCTCAGGTCTTGTCTGCCCTTGACCCTGGAGACTGGATGGTAGCGTTGGACTTGCAGGACTCTTATTTTCACATCCCCGTCCTGCCGGGCCACCGGCGCTACCTGCGGTTCACGGTAGGGCACGAGCACTTTCAGTTTACTGTGCTCCCCTTTGGCCTTACCAGCGCCCCTCGGATGTTCACAAAAGTGATGGCAGTGGTCGCAGCTCACCTGCGCATATCGGGGGTTTCAGTCTTCCCTTATCTCGACGACTGGCTGTTGAAGGCGGGCTCGCCCCAAGCAGTCGTCTCCCACTTCCAGACTACGGCCGACCTCCTGCATTTGCTGGGGTTCTCAATTAATGTGCTGAAGTTGCACCTGACTCCCTCTCAGAAGCTCCTCTTCATCGAAGCGGTTCTGGACACGACGCGGTTTCGTTTTTTTTCTCCCGAACAGCGAGTCCGGGATATTTGGGCTATGATTCTGATCTTTCAGCCTCTATCCCGGGTTTCGGTCAGGATGACCCTGATGCTGTTGGGCCTCATGGCCTCCTGCATCCTGCTGGTCGATAAAGCCAGGTGGCATATACGGGCTCCGCAGTGGGACCTGAAGCTCCAGTAGGCACAGCATCTGGAGAATCTGTCCAATTGCATCCAGATCTCGGAGGGCACTGCTTGACAGTTGCAGTGGTGGCTCACGAACCAGGATTGGGTCAACGGCAGATCCCTCTCCCTTCCCCAACCAGAGCACACAGTGGTGACGGATGCGTCCCTTCTGGGATGGAGCAGCCACATGAGAGAGGCGGTGATCAGAGGTCTCTGGTCTCCAGCAGAGTCTGGGCTCCATATCAACCTTCTGGAGCTCCGGGCGATTCTTCTTGCACTCAAAGCATTCCTTCCCTCTGTCCGGGGAAGAGTAGTGCAGGTGTTCACAGACAACACAACCGCCATGTGGTACTGCAACAAACAGGGCGGGGTTGGGTCGAGGACCCTATGTCAGGAGGCCTTCCGCCTCTGGACATGGCTGGAACATCAGGACATATCCCTGGTGGTTCAACACCTGGCATGTTCCCTGAACACCATGACGGACAAACTCAGACACAGGTGCATGATGGATCACAAATGGCGTCTTCGCTCGGAAGTGGTGCAAGGTCTCTTTCGACGGTTGGGAGAGCCTTGGTTAGATCTATTCGCCACCGAAGAGAACGCGCAATGTCAGCAATTCTTCGTGTTGGAATTTCCAAGGCGGCACTCGCTAGGCAACTCCTTTCATCACGAGTGGAGTTGCAGTCTGTTGTACGCCTTTCCACATATACCACTTCTTCCCAGAGGGCTGGAAAAGATCAGGTACAACCGGGCCCAAGTCAGCATTGTGGCTCCGGATTGGGCACGAAGAGTCTGGTATCCCGAGCTGCTCAACATGGCCATCGATCCTCCGACCCGTCTACCTCTTCGGGAGGATTTTTTGTCGCAGCAACAGGGGACGGTCCTCCACCCAAACCTATCCAGCCTCTAACTCCTTGTGTGGAGATTGAGTGGTGGCAGTTGACGTCTTTTGACCTGCCTCCCCAAGTTTGTGATGTAATCTTGGCAGCCAGGCATCCATCCACTAAGACGGTATACGCCTGTCGGTGGAACAAGTTTGTGGCATGGTGCACAGCAAAGGCTGTGGATCCCCTTTCTGCCCCTCTTTCTGAGGTTCTCTTGTTTCTTCTTTCTTTGGCCCAGCAGGGCTCTGCTCTGGGCACTATCAAGCAAAAGACACACAATTGATGGACGGAATGCAGAGCCAATCAAAACATTAACCCCCGGTCAAGAGATCTGAGTTAAATCCATCCTTCTTTTGCTCACCATGCCACCCCAGTTTAGAGCTGGCCATATGCAAATCGGTCTTGGCCCTGTGCCTCATGGGAACAGTCCAACCCGAACTGCCAAGCCAGGTCCTCCCTGGACCGGAAACAAGCATCCTTGGACCGGTTTCGCAGTTTCACCCCTCTTCAGCCAGAATAGCTAGAATTCAGTGGCACAGTGAGCCCAGGACCCACTTCTGGGCATACCCAGCGCACTTAGGGCGAGAAAGCAAAAGAGACACAATTGATGGACAGAATGCAGAACCAATCAAAACATTCACCCCCAGTCAAGAGATCTGGGTTAAATCCATCATTCTTTTGCTCACCATGCCACCCCAGTTTAGACCCGGCCATATGCAAATCTCTCTTGGCCCTGTGCCTCATGGGAACAGTCCTGCCTGAACTGCCAAGCCAGGCCCTCCCTGGAACGGAAACAAGTATCTTAGGACCAGTTACGGGTTTCACCCCTCTTCCGCCAGGATAGCTTGAATCCAGTGGCACAGTGAGCCCGGGACCCACGTCTGGGGATACCCGGCACACTTAGGGCGAGAAAGCAAAAGACACACAATTGATGGATGGAATGCAGAACCAAACAAAACATTCACCTCCAGTCAAGAGATCTGGGTTAAATCCATCATTCTTTTGATCACCATGCCACCCCAGTTTAGACCTGGCCATATGCAAATCAGTCTTGGCCCTGTGCCTCATGGGAACAGTCCTGCCCGAACTGCCAAGCCAGGTCCTCCCTGGACCAGAAACAAGGATCCTATGACCGGTTTCGGGGTTTCACCCATCTTCAGCCAGGAAAGCTTGATTCCAGTGGCACAGTGAGCCCGGGACCCACGTCTGGGCATACCCGGCACACTTAGGGCGAGAAAGCAAAAGACAGACAATTGATGAACGGAATGCAGAACCAATCAAAACATTCACCCCCCCCCAGTCAAGAGATCTGGGTTAAAGCCATCATTCTTTTGCTCACCCTGCCACCCCAGTTTAGACCTGGCCATATGCAAATCAGTCTTGGCCCTGTGCCTCATGGGAACAGTCCAGCCTGAACTAGCAAGCCAGGTTCTCCCTGGACCGGAAGCCGTACCTAGGATGCTTGTTTCCAGTCCAGCAAGGACCTGGCCTGGGATTTTGGGCTGGACTGTTCCCATTGGGCGCAGGATCAAGACTGATTTGCTTATGGCTGGGTCCAAATTGGAATGGCATGGTGAGCAAAAAACCGACGGATTTAGGCCCAGCTCTCTGTACGGGGGTGAATGTATGACATTGTTCTGCATTCTGTCCATCAATTGTTCTTTTTGCATTTGTTACCCCGAGTGGGACGGGTATGCCCAGACGTGGGTTCCCTGCTCTCCATGCCACTGGAGTCAAGCTATCCTGGCTGATGAGGGCTGAAATCCCGAAACCGGTCATAGGATGCTTGTTTCCATTCCAGGGAAGACCTGGCCTGGCATTTCGGGCTGGACTGTTCCCATTGGGCGCAGGTTCAAGACATTCATATGGCTGGGTCCAAACTGGAATGGCATGGTGAGCAAAAAAACGATGGATTTAGGCCCAGATCTCTGTACTGGGGTGAATGTATGACATTGTTCTGCATTCTGTCCATCAATTTTTTTTTTTGCTCTGGGCTCTATCAAGGGCTATCTTTCGGCCATCTCTGCCTTCCTTCGGCTTCCAGAACAGCCTTCTCCTTTCAAGTCCCAGGTTGTTAATCGTTTCTTGAAAGGCATAATTCATCTCTTTCCTTCGTTATGCCTCAGTGGGACTTGAATCTAGTCTTAAACTTTTTAGTGTGAACTCCCTTTGTGCCACTTCACAACTGTCCTTTGAGGCTTCTGACGCTTAGAACTGCATTCCTGGTAGTCATCCCATCTGCCAGAAGAGTGAGTGAGCTCCAGGCCCTTTCCTCCAAGTCTCCCTTCCTGTCTGTCCATCCGGACAAGGTGGTTCTCAGGACTTGTCCATCCTTCCTTCCCAAGGTTATCACTGTCTTTCACATCAGTCAGACCATCACTGTGCCCACCTTCTTCCCGCCTCCGCATCCTTCGAAAAAGGAGGAGAGGCTCCAGTGTCTGGACCCAAAACGTGCGCTTTCTTTCTATCTGGATCGCACAAAACAGTTCCGGGTGGATGACCAACTCTGTTGGCTACGTGGGCGCCAAGAAAGGTCCGGCCGTACACAAGCGGACCATTTCTCGATGGGCCGTTTTGTGTATTAAAGCATGCTATTCTCTGGCTAAAAAGGAGCCTCCAGTGGGGCTACACGCCCATTACACCAGGGCGACAGCAGCCACTACTGCTTTGGGATCAAGGCGCTCCTCTACATGACATCTGTCAGGCAGCTACGTGGGCATCACTGCACACGTTTACGACACACTACGGTCTGGACAGCCAAGTCCGGAGAGACGGTCTGTTCTCCAGGATTTTCTGGTGTGATCTTGGTTCGCAGACCCACCTCCGGGGTCGGTATTGCTGGGGTATCTATTCTAAGGTAAGGAATCTATAACTAACTGGTTTCTTTAAGATGAACAAGTTACTTACCTTCGGTAACGATATATCTGTAGGAAACATTAGTTAGTTATATATTCCTTACCGCCCACCCATCCTCCCCGTTCTGTGAGCTGATTTCTAGGGTTAAGGACATCCTTTCAGGACCCTAATTTTGTGCACCAGTGGTCAGTGTCTTGCATGGCTCTGCGTTTCTGGCGCAGAAAGTCGTGTACAGAACTGACTTCAGCGTGCGTGGGCGGCGTTTAAGTAGCTACCGCTACTTCATCCCGACGACCTCGATGCCAACGACGGACACGGAGCCGACCGACGCCACCTTCCGATGCACAGAGGTACTGCTGACGAAAAAACTTTCCAGATCCAGTCTGACGCCTGGGGGTAATTCTAAGGTAAGGAATCTATAACTAACTAATGTTTCTTACAGATATATTATTACCGAAGGTAAGTAACTTGTTCGACAGGTCTTCATGTAAAGATGTTGGTAAGACATGATTTTCATAGTAGGTGTCCGTGAAGGAGTCAATCAATCAGTAATTTGTAAAGCGTACTACATACTCGCAAGGGTTTCAAGGCGCTGAGGGAGGGGAGAGGGGGGAAGCTGTTGCTACTGGTCGAACAGCCAGGTCTTGAGTTGTCTCCTGAAGGCTAGAAGGTCTTGGGTTTATCGTAGGATGGGGGGGGGGGTGTTAGAGGTCTTGGCGGCGCGGTAGGAGAAGGATTTGCCTCCGGCTGTGGTTCTACGGATGCGTGGTATGGTAGCCAGGGAGAGGTCTGCGGAGCGGAGTTTCCTGTTGGGTAAGTAGAAGGAGAGTCGACTGTTGAGATAAGCTGGGCCGGTCTTGTGGAGTGCCTTGTGTGTGTGGATCAGGAGCTTGAAGGAGATTCTTTTGTCGACAGTGAGCCAGTGCAGGTTCCTCAGGTGGGGGTGATGTGGTCGTGGCGCGGGACGTCGAGGATCAGGCGTGCGGAGGCATTCTGGATTCTTTGCGGTCTGTTGATGAGCTTGGTCGGGGCTCCGGCGTAGAGGGTGTTTCCGTAGTCAAGTCTGCTGCTGACTAGGGCCTGGGTGACTGTTTTCCTTGTGTCTGTCGGGATCCATCTGTAGATCTTGCGGAGCATACGGAGGGTGTTGAAGCAGGTGGAGAAGACAGCATTGACTTGTTTGGTCATGGTGAGTTTCGGGTCGAGGATGACTCCCAGGTTGCGTGCGTGGTTGGTGGATTCGAGGGGTGTCCCCAGCGACGCGGGCCACCAGGAGTCATCCCATGCTGAGGGGTTGGGCCCGAGGATGAGGATCTCCGTCTTGTCTGTGTTCAGCTTATGGCGGCTATCCTCCATCCAGTCGGCGACGGTCTTCATTCCCTGGTGGAGGTTGGATTTGGCGGTGAGGGGGTCCTTGGTGAGGGAGAGGATCAGTTGCATGTCATCGGAGTAAGAGATTATGTTGAGGTCGTGGTGTCGAGCGATGCGTGCGAGAGGCGCCATGTAGATGTTGAACAGCGTCGGGCTGAGGGAGGATCCCTGCGGGACGCCGCAAATGATCTCGGGGGCTTCGGATCGGAACGGGGGGAGGCGGACTCTCTAGGCTCTGCCGGAGAGGAAGGAGGAGGTCCAGTCCAGGGCCTTGTCTCGGATTCTTGCGTCGTGGAGTCGTGTGCGGTGGCAGACGGTGTCGAAGGCGGCGGAGAGGTCCAGAAGGATGAGGGCCGCCGTCTCGCCGTTGTCCAGTGGGATCCTAATGTCGTCTGTGGCGGCGATGAGGGCGGTCTCATTGCTGTGGTTGCTGCGGAATCCTGACTGGGAGGGGTCCAGGATGCTGTTGTCTTCGAGGTAGCGGGTGAGCTGGATGTTGACTATCTTCTTGATGACCTTAGCTGGGAACGGAAGAAGGGAGATGGGCCGGAGGTTTTTGAGTTCGTTCGGGTCCACCTTGGGTTTCTTCAGTAGGGCTTTGATCTCGGCGTGTTTCCAGCTTTCAGGGAAGGTTGCGGTCTCGAAGGAGAGGTTGATGATGTTGCGCAGGTGGGGTGTGATGGAGCTGCCGGTTTTGTTGAAGATGTGATGTGGAAGAGGGTCAGATGGCGAGCCGGAGTGGATTGTGCCCATGGTCTTGATTGTGTCTTCAATGCTCACGTTGGCCCAGGTTGTCAGGGGGTCGTGGTCGGTGGGGTGTGGTGGTTCCGGCGTGTTGGGGCTTGTTAGGGTCATCTGAGGGTTGAAGCTATCGTGGATGACGGCTATCTTGCAGTGGAAGAAGGTGGCGAGGGAGTCGCACAGTGCTTGCGACGGCGGGATGTCGTTGGAGCTGGGGTTGTAGAGTTCCTTCACGATGTTGAAGAGCTCCTTTTTGTTGTGTGCGTTGTTGTCGAGGCGGTCTTTGAAGGAGGTCCTCTTGGCGGTCCTGATGAGGTGGTGGTGGTTGCGGATGGCGTCTTTGTGGGCTGCGGGGCTGCCCGGTGACTTCTCGCTGTGCCATATGTTCTCCAACTTCCGGCAGGTGCGCTTTGACACTAGGAGTTCCGGGGTGAACCTGTTGGCTCTCTTGCTAGTGTCTTTGAGGGTTTGATTTTTCAGCGGGGCTAAGGTGTTGGCGCAGTCGTCCATCCATCGTCTGAGGGTGCGCGCACCGTCGTCAGGGTTGGAGGGGTTGGTCGGTGGGTTGAATGCGATGTTTGACTGTAGTTGTGTCGGATCCAGGCTTGGAGGATGTCGTACTGTTGGGGTGTGGCTCCTCTGGGGCACCTCCTTCAGGCCATGGTGTCTCTGCCTCGCCGCAAAACCCCGCAGGTGTCCCTGTCGTTTCGCGGGAGAGCCGGGGCTCGGGTCGCATCACCGAGCCCCTCTCGGTCCCTTGGCAGGGTGGTCCTGTCTAAGGTCGAGGTGACACCGCTACGGCGCCGGCAGCAGCTGGACCGTGTGGAGCCACAGGGGTCAGTGGCCCCTCCTTGTCCCGCTCCTGGTCGTGGTCGATGTGGCTCCAGCTCTACTCCGGTCTCCGGTGCGGGGTGACTTGGAGGTCCCTTGCCCAGCGTCACCGGATGGCACCGGTGTCCCGCCTCAAGCAGCGGACTCTACGGATCCGCGCAGGGGTCGTACCGCGGATGAGTCTTCGGACACTCCTTCTTCTCCAGAGGCAGGCTGCATATTGGTGTCGTCCTCCCCGGAGACTGGTCGCCGTGTGGTGTCCTTTTCACCGGCGTCGAAGGGTGGCTCCCCGCCCTTCCTGTGTCATTCTTTGGCTCCTCCTGGCTTCTAGGTCTGGCCCTTGCCCGTCCCGCTTGGCCTTGGAGACGGCTGCCTTAGTTTGCAGCTGTCGCCCACAGACGAGCTGCTTTCTCCACCGCGGGGCCCTACAGATGCGGGTGCGACTTTCGCTCACGCGGTGTCCACGGCTGTGGGCATCCTAAGCATGGGTGACCCGGTGGCTCACTTTCCGGCGGATCATCTGTTGGAGGTCCTCCACCAGGGCTCTGGTGGGAGGGAAATCTTACTTCCCTTTGAAGGTTCGCTCCTTTCTGCCTTGACAGGGTCTTGGAGGCGTCCTGCCTCCAGGGACCCGGGGCCTCCGCATCTTCTGCATCGGCACCTTCCGACGCCGCGTGACCCGGCGTGCCTGTCCATTCACCCCTCAGCCGCCAGTCCCCTTCTGCGGACTGCTTTTCCCTCCCTGCCACCCCTGTTGGCTCCGCCGTCCAGAGAGGCCCACTGACTGGTCACTTGGGGACGCAACATTTTTGCCTCGACCAGCGCAGCCCTGCGGGCCCTTAACACCTTGTGTGTGCTGGCTAGGGCCTCCTGGGGTCTGCAGTGTCCCAGGAGTCTGCTCAGGTGGATTTGCGGCACCATGCATTGGATGGCCGGGAGCTTGCGGCGTTTATTCTCCGCTCTGCTCTGGATGTCTCGGAGGCGCTGGGACAGGCCATGGCTTCCTCAGTCGCCCTCCGTCGCCATGCTTGGCTTCGGGACGACGTCTTCCCCGAAAATATTCGGGAGAGGCTCATTGATCTCCCATTTGATGGCAGTCTGTTATTTCATGCCCTGGCCGACTCCGTCATCCAGAGCTTCTTGGCAGGGCTCTGTCCTCCTCCTCCTCCTCCTCCTCCGTCCCCTCCTCAGTGACTTCTGAGTTAGGGTTGCTTTTGAGCCTTCTTAGGCCGGCGGTTATGGTTGTGGAGTATGTTTTTCTGGCCGTTTACGTCCTCCTTGAGACTTTGGCATTGTTGGCTGCTGGACGGCCCCTTTGTTATTGTGTGTGAGTTCTGCAGAAGTTGTTGCGCAGACTTGGCCTGGAGATTGGGCCTTCTGCTTTGCTTGGGCTGCTGTCAAGCCTGTAGCGGGGGTGCTTTTTTTGCCCCGTGGTTCTTTTGTTTCTTCATCTGCTGCAGAAGTTCTTCCAAACAGGGTTCCCATATATTGGGACTTCATGTGCCTTATGTGGGGTTATGGTAGCTGGCATATGGCTTGTGCTCTGCTGGGGGGTTCTGGTCGCCTTCGGGTACATGTTCTCCATGGTGTTTATGTAGGTTACTTTTGCTTCCTGAGGTCGTGTGCGCCGCCACTCGTGGTGGTGGCCCGAGCCTCTCTTCCTCTCCCTGCTTCCGTTCTGTGTCTGGGATGTCCTTGTGTTCTCCCTTGCCAGGCGTTGCCTTCTTGGTCATCCTGGGGCCTCGGGCTGTTCTTCTTGCTTCTGGCCTTGACTGCCGACATTGTTCTGGCTGCCAGGCTGCTCTCCATCTGGAATGGCCTTGCCTTCTTCTCCTTTGTTTCCTCTTCTTCTTCCGTCTTCCTGTCATGACATTCGGCGGAAGCTATGTTGCCTTGTGGGGGAGTGGAGTGCTTCGGCCTCTCCGTCCTTGCCCTTGGTTCCTCTGCTGTGAGTGTACAAGCCTCTACAGCCTTCCTTCCCTCCTACGTCCCCTTGGGGTCGGTGGGGTTCTGCTTGTGGGGCAAGGTTCTACCTGCTCCACAGATTTGGTCCCCTGTGGGGCCCTCTGTTCTACTTTGGCTGTTAGGGTCCTTTCACAGACCCACCCTTCCAGGGGGTATTGCTAGGGTATCTATTCTACGTGAAGGAATCTGCGGCTAGTAGTCTCTATCAGATGTACGAGTTACTTACCTTCAGTAACGATGTATCTGGTAGAGACGATTCTAGCCGCAGATTCCTTCACAGTCCGCCCTTCCTCCCCTGTTGTGCGAGGACCCTTGGGTTGATCTTCGGTACTCGCCTCCCGGTGGGGGGCTGTATCTCCTGTGAGTGCCTTCCTTGTTCTTGACGGGTGACTCCGCCTGAGGGCGGTTCATTCCTCCCTTGATTCTTTGGAGGATGGGGTTTCTGTGCCCTGGTGCCCTGCTGCTCTGACTACTCCAGGTTTGGAGGGGGATTGCTTCTATCCTTGTCCTCCCTCCTCTCCCTTACTTCCATTGCTGTCCTCTGGTTTGAGGGTCCTCTGGCCATGTCTTGCCCTTGTCCTTTTGGGTAGTTGCCCTCTAGGTTGGGGTGGCTTGGTGGTTTGTTGTCCCTGTCTGTCTTGGGACTGGTCCCCTTCCTTGCTCAGGATGAGGGGGGTGGGCTTCCTACGTGTGCCATGACTTTTATGCCTGTTCTTCCCTTCGGGGCACAGGGATGGGGGGTTGTCTATGTGCGGGCAGGGTGGCTGCACATGTTTCTGCTTGTTCTTCTTCTTTCTTCTTTCCCTGCCCTTGGGTTCTGCGGTGTTGGCACTACCCTGGTGGTGTTGTTAGTCACCGTTTCTTTCCACTTTTGCTGCTTTTCGCACACTGTTCCCATGCTCCCACAGTTTTTTAACTGGTGATTCCGCGTTGTGGTGCGGAAAAGTTCTCCGAAGAAAACTGATGTGGGCGCGCCGGGGCGGGTCTTATGTGACCTCGCTGACGTCACGTACGCGGACGACGGCTGGGCGGAGTCACGTGATGTCGCCCCGGCGCGCATGGATGCTGTGGCAAAAAGTTGCAGATCCAGTCTCATGCCTGGGGATAATTCTACATGAAGGAATCTGCGGCTAGAATCGTCTCTACCAGATTCATCGTTACCGAAGGTAAGTAACTCGTACAACTGTCTTCCTGGTAGCCATCACCTCCGCAAGGCATGTGAGTGAGCTCCAGGCTCTTCCCTGTAAACCTCCTTTCCTGGCGATTCATCCGGACAAGGTTGTGCTTCGACCACGTCCCTCCTTCCTCCCGAAAGTAGTCACTGCCTTTCATATCGGGCAAACTGTCACTCTGCCCACTTTCTTTCTGCATCCTTCAAGGGAGGAAAACAGGCTCCACCGTCTGGACCCAAAATGTGTGCTTTCATTCTATCTCAACCGCACACAACAGTTCCAGGTGGATGGCCAGCTCTTTGTTGGCTACGTGGGCAGTGCACAAGCGCACTATCTCCCGATCGGTTGTCTTGTGCATTAAAACCTGTTACTCTCTGGCAATTTTTTTTGACTGGGCGCTCATTCTACCAGGGCGACAGCAGCTACTACAGCATTGGGACTTGGTGTTCCACTGTACGACATCTGTCAGGTGGTCACATGGGCCTCGCTGCATACTTTCACCAAAGCACTATTGCCTTGACAGTTAGGTCCGGAGGTCTTTGGCCATTCGGTTCTCTGTGACTTTCTGGTGTAATCTCACTTCGCAGACCCAACACCGGGGGTTGGTATTGCTTGGGTATGTATTCTAAGGTAAGGAATCTATCACTAACGTGTCTCTTTGAGATGCACAAGTTACTTACTTGTGTAACGATATATCTGTAAGAGACATTAGTTAGTGATAGATTCCTTACCGCCCGCCCATTCTCCCCATTCTGCGAACTGTTCTCTAGGGTTCAGGTCATCCCTTTCAGGGCCCTGGTTCTATTGCACCAGTAGTCTGTCTCTGGCATGGCTCTGCGCTTGTGTACAGAACTGACATGTGGGTGCGTCAGTTCTCGGCGCCACAACGTACGCGGAACCGTACGACGAAGCCTACCGACGTGCAGGGGTACTGCGGACGAAAACTTTCTGGATCCAGTCTGATGCCGGGGTATATTCTACGGTACGGAATCTATCACTAACTAATGTCTCTTACAGATATATCGTTACTCAAGTAAGTAACTTGTGCAACCGGTAACAGAATGCAATTGTTGTTTCAGAGCAGTATAAGTTGATTTGTAGCAGTAAACTAGCAAACGTTAAATTCAGGTCTGGGAAAAAATTGTAATTATTTCACAAACATAGACTTACTTAACATTAGGACATGCAACATATTGCAAAATATAACCGCACCGCACCGCAATATCAATATATGCATCAAATGGAAAAAACTGAGAGTAAAAGAGAAAGGTTGACATAAAAAAAGATTACTTTGTCCAAAAAACCTTAACACCCTCCTAGCATCTACTGCCTGAAAAGAGGGGATGCTCCGTGTACCACACAGAGCTAAGTGAACCAGATAGTCTGTCACTATCAGCTTGGTAGATAAAGAAAACAGCGCTTTGTGTCGAAAAAGGAATAACCTTCGTTGCCAGACACAAGCTATGCCTTTTTTCACCAAAGTTCCGAATTACACCCTATATCAAACCCACGGGTAGTGTATACTGATTGCCCGACGCCCAGCGGTAATAGTGCAAAAATCCACCTTTTCACTTCTTTTAGATCCTCCGCGTGTTGAGGTACCCTGGAAGTCTCTAAGACAACCAATTTGACTAAAAGATAAGTTTGAGGTGGTGATCCTATGAAACAGTTAGTTATAGATTCCTTACCTTAGAATTACCCCCAGGCGTCAGACTGGATCCGGAAAGTTTTTCGTCAGTAGTACCCCTGCGCGTCTGAAGGTGGCGTCTGTCAGCTCCACGTTCGTCGTTGGCAGTGTGGTTGCCGGGATGACGTTGTGGTAGCTACGCAGACACCACCCTCGCGCGCTGACAACAGGTCTTTCTTTTTCTGCGCCAGCAAGCCCAGATCCGGAGCGAGCGATACCCCCAGTCACTTTTTGACTGACTTTTTCTCAACTTTTGTCGACGTCGTTTTTTGAGTCCATCGACTCCTGGTGCACTAGGGATAAGCGCCTTCAAGGCTTGCGGTTCCTGTAGCTGACTGATGTCGGTGACGGATCCGCACCACGTGTGCCTATTCTGTCTGGAGCGCTACCACGACCCCAAGTCGTGCTCCAACTGCCGGACCATGAACCCGAAGTCTTTGCGGGAGTGGTCCCGAAAGCTTCTCGAGGCCTGGCAGTCGGCTACGTGCCGCTCGAGGTCCCGGTCGCATAGGAGGTCGAGGGACCGGTCACAGAGCCACCACCATTATTCGTCCTAGTCTTCACACTCAGGTAAGTCGAAATTGAAGAAGCATCGTCGCTCTTCGACCTCTACCTGTCCGTCAGCGGACGTGACGAGGAATGCAGGTGGTGCCCCTGCCACGGCTCCGCGTGCCGAGCCCGAGGGGTCGGCTCCGGGTTTCTCCCCTTTCAGGGACCTGGAGCTACCCCTGCCCAGCTTTGTCAGTTTTACGAAGCAATGCACGCCATCTTTGGGCAGCCCGACTCCGCCGGTGCGCCTTTGGGCCCCGCAGACTCATCTGGGGGCCCTGGCCCTTTACGCCGGAGGCTTTGGCCTTGGCGCAGCAGGATCGCTTTGTTACCCCCAACCTCCCCCTCCCGGCGCCGATTCCACCAGCACCACTTCTGCAGCCGGTGTCGGCTGTGGACCCAGCCAACATTGACCCTGGCCTCAACCTCGAGGTAGACACGGAACCGGACTGGCGTCAACCAACGACGGACCCCGCACCGATGGGTACTTTTGTGCCCCTTTTTTACCCTGGCTCTTTGAGACCAGATTGGCAGCCAGAGGAGGGTGATTAGAACTGGGTTGGGTCTGGGGACCCTTTAACCGACCAATTAGGTTATGAACCGGACTGGAGGGAGGAACTGTGGGAAGCCAGTAGTCTGGAAACCTCCCCAGACCGTGGCATGTTGTCTCCTCCAACTGTGGCTATGGAGGAGGGAGCGTCATACGCAGTGGTGTTGTGTAGGGCGGCTGAGGCTCTCCACCTCGAGCTACCTATGATGGCAGTCAGGACTAACCCCCCGACAGAGGTGCTTCAACCAGCAGGCACCTCTACGGAGCCCCTGCTACCGTTTAATGAAGCCCTCATGGACATCCTGTTGGGCACCTGGTCCAGGCCCAACACAGGGGTTCCTGTGGCCAGGATGATTGCCCAACGCCAACGCCCGGCCCCGGGAGATCCCACTTTCCTCTCCCAACACCCCACCCCTGAAAGCTTGGTGGTCCAAGCCTCCACCTCCAAGGGTGCATTCCCTACCGCTCCACCTAATAGGGAATCCAAAAAGCTGAACCATCTTGGGAAGAAGATTTTTACTTCCTCCAGCTCGGGACTGCAGTCGGTAAACACAGCATGTCTGTTGGGCCGGCACACTCACTCTGTGTGGGATACGGTTACGCAAGTGCTGCCTCAGTGCCCGAAGGAGGCCCGGGACGTGCTGTCTCGAGCAGTTGCTGAAGGGAGAGACGCAGCAAAGTTTACCATTCGCTGTGGGCTGGATACCGCCGACTCACTAGGCAGGACGATTTCCACGTCGGTAGCCCTTCGATGCTATTCCTGGTTGAGGTCGCCTGGTTTTTCAGGGGATGTCCAATCCACTCTTATTGACATGCCCTTTGATGGCCGTCACCTTTTCAGCAGCAAGGCAGACAACGCGCTGGAGTGCTTTAGGGACTCTCGAGCTACGGCCAGGTCCTTGGGCCTCTCCACCACCCGCCCTGCGCTGTCTACCTTTCGCCCCTTCCTTGGCTACGGAAGGGGTGCCCTGCTACGTCCCGCCCAGAGCCAAAGGCCGGTGCAAGCTGTTCAACCTCTGTGCGGCCAGAGATGTGGAAACCAGCACCGTGGTTCTGGGGGCCAGCGGGCGGGCCAGTCCACCAACCCCCCCCCCTCGCAGCAGCCTCCAAACCCTCCTAGTCCAACCTTTCAGGGCCACCAAACGCCAGTGGGCGGCAGGATGTGCCATCACCTCCCCAACTGGCGCACCATCACATCGGACAGGTGGGTTTTGCGAATAGTCCGAAGGGGCTACTCCCTCCCCTTCGAGACTACTCCTCCATCCATGCCACCTCAGTACCATCGCATGTCGGAGGATCATCTGGCCCTTTTCCAACAGGAAGTTTCAGCACACTTGGCCAAGGGAGCCATCAAGTGCGTTCCTGTCCCAGAAGTAGGAAGTGGTTGTTATTCCCACTACTTTCTGGTGCCCAAGAAGGTCAAAGGCCTGCGTCCTATCTTGGATCTCAGGAACATCAACCTCTTGCTCCGGAAGGTGAAGTTAAAAATGTTGACGCTCGCTCAGGTCCTGGCTGTCCTCGTCCCTGGATACTGGATGGTAGCGTTGGACTTGCAGGACGCTTACTTTCACATCCCCGTCCTGCCGGCCCACCGTCGTTACCTGCCGTTCACGGTAGGCCACGAGCACTTTCAGTTTACCGTGCTCCCCTTTGGCCTTTCCAGCGCCCCTCGGGTGTTCACGAAAGTGATGCCGGTGGTCGCAGCTCATCTGCACAGATCAGGGGTTCCAGTCTTCCCCTAACTCGATGACTGGCTGTTGAAGGCGGGCTTGCCCCAGGCTGTCTCTCCCACCTCCAGACTACGGCCGACCTCCTGCATTCGCTGGGGTTTTCCATCAACGTGCCGAAGTCACACCTGACTCCCTCTCAGAAGCTCCTATTCATCGGGGCGGTTCTGGACACAACACAGTATTGGGCCTATCCTCCCGAACAGCGAGTACGGGATATTCAGGTTATGATCCGATCTGTCAGCCTCTATCCCTGGTTTCGGTCACAACGACCCTCATGCTACTGGGTCTGATGGCTTCCTGCATCCTGCTGCTGGGCCATGCCAGGTGGGATATGCGGGCTCTGCAGTGGGACCCGAAGTTCCAGTGGGCACAACATCAAGGGAACCTGTCTGATTGCGTCCAGATCTCGGAGGGCACTGCACATCAATTGTAGTGGTGGCTAACGAACCAGGATTTGGTCGACGGCAGATCCCTCTCTCTTCCTCAACCATAGTTCACAGTGTTGACCAATGCATCACTGCTGGGATGGGGTGGCCACATGGGGGAGGTGGAGATCAGAGGCCTCTGGTCTCCAGCGGAGTTCGGGCTCCACAACAACCTACTGGAGCTTCGGGCGATTCGTCTTGCACTTAAAGCATTCCTTCTCTCTGTTCGGGGAAGAGTAGTGCAGGTGTTCACGACAACACCACCGCCTTGTGGTACTGCAACAAACAAGGCGGGGTGGGGTCGTTGGCCCTATGTCAGGAGACCCTCCGCCTCTGGACATGGCTGGAACATCAGGACATATCCCTCGTGGTTCAACACCTGGCAGGTTCCCTGAATGCCAGGGCGGACAAACTCAGCCGCAGGTGCATGATGGATCACAAATGGCGTCTTCACTTGGAGGTGGTGCAAGGTCTCTTTCAGCAGTGGGGAGAGCCTTGGTTAGATCTATTCGCCACCGAAGAGAAGGCGCAATGTCAGCATTTCTGCGCGTTGGAATTTCCAAGTCAGCGCTCGCTAGGCGACGCTTTTCGTCGCGAATGGAGTTGCCGTCTTCTATATGCCTTTCCGCCTATACCACTTCTGCCCAGAGTGCTGAAGAAGATCAAGCGCAACCGGGCCCAAGTCATTCTTGTGGCTCCGGATTGGGCACGAAGACTCTGGTATCCCGAGCTGCTCAACATGGCCTTCGATCCTCTGATCCGACTGCCTTTTCGGGAGGATCTTCTGTCACAGCAGCAGGGGATGGTCCTTCACCCGAACCTGTCCAGCCTCCACCTCCTTGCGTGGAGATTGAACGGCAGCAGTTGATGTCGTTTGACCTGCCTCCCGAAGTCTGCAATGTTATCTTGGCAGCCAGGGTTCCCTCCACTAAGACGGTATACGCCTGCAGATGGAACAAATTTGTGGCATGGTGTACAGTAAAGGCTGTGGATCCCCTTTTCGCCCCTCTTTCTGAGGTTCTCTAGTTCCTCTGTCTTTGGCCCAGCAGGGCTCTGCTCTGAGCACTCTAAAGGGCTACCTCTCGGCCATTTCAGCCTTCCTTAGGCTTCTTGACCAGCCTTATCATTTCAAGTCCTCTGTTGTATATAGATTCCTTAAGCGCATTACTCATCTTTTTCCTCCTGTTCCCTTCGTAATGCCCCCATGGGACTTGAATTTGGTTCTTACATATCTTATGTGGGCTCCCCTTGAGCCGCTTCATAACTGTCCTCTCAGACTTCTCACTTTGAAAACTGCCTTTCTGGTGGCCATCACCTCTGCCCGCAGGGTGAGTGAGCTACAAGCTCTTTCTTCCAAGCCTCTCTTTCTGGCTGTCCAACCGGACAAGGTCGTTCTTAGAACTAGACCTTCCTTTCTTCCCGAGGTGGTTACTTCATTCCAAATTGGCCAAACCATCACTTTGCCCACCTTCTTTCCACCTTCGCATCCTTCAGAAGAGGAAGAGAGGCTCCACCGTCTGGATCCAAAACGTGCGCTTTCCTTCTACTTGGATCGCACCAAACAATTCCGGGTGGCGACCAGCTCTTTGTTGGTTACATGGGCGCTAAGAAAGGTCGGGCCGTGCACAAATGGACCATCTCCACATGGGTCATTTTGTGCATAAAAGCTTGCTATTCTTTGGCAGAGAAGGAGCCTCCAGTGGGACCGCGCGCCCATTCCACCGGGACGACAGCAGCTACCACTGCTTTGGGATGGGGAGTCCCCCTTAATGACATCTGTCAGGCAGCTACGTGGGCATCGCTGCACATGTTCACCAAACACTATTGCCTGGACAGCCAAGTCTGGAGAGACAGCTTCTTTGGCCGTTCTGTTCTCCAGGACTTTCTGGTGTGAACTGAGTTCACAGACCCACCTCCGAGGTTGGTATTGCTGGGGTATCTATTCTAAGGAAAGGAATCTATAACTAACTGTTTCCTTCAGATGAACAAGTTACTTACCTTAGGTAACGATATATCTGTAAGAAACATAGGTTAGTTATAGATTCCTTACTGCCCCACCCATCCTCCCCGTTCTGCGAACAGACTTCTAGGTTTAAGGACTTCCTTTCAGGGCCCTAGTTTTGTGCACCAGTGGTCAGTATCTTGCATGGCACTGCGCTTCTGGCGTGGAAAGTCGAGTACAGAACTGATGTCAGCGCGTGAAGGTGGTGTCTCTGTAGCTACAGCGACATCATCCCGGCGACCACGACACCAATGACGAACGCGGAGTCGACCGACGCCACATTCCGAAACGCAGGGGTACTGCTGACGAAAAACTTTCCGGATCCAGTCTGACGCCTGGGGTAATTCTAAGGTAAGGAATCTATAACTAACCTATGTTTCTTTCAGATATCGTTACCGAAGGTAAGTAACTTGTTCGTCACGCTCAACTAATCATGCTAAAAAGTAACCCTATATACCACACCAAGGGCCAGGAGTTTACTGTTGGGTCAGGCCCAAGTGTTCAAGCTAAAAAAAAAACTGTAGCTACCTTTACCTTTCTCTAGCATGCTGATGGTGCCCTTCACCTTCAGACGGACCTCTGCACCGCAGATTCAGAAGAACTTCTTATCAATTATGGCATCTGCTCACTGATTTTGTTGGCGCAGATGTAAATGCGTTCGGGCAGGGGTCAGTTGGGCTCTACAAATCAGTCTTGCCTGGCTAGCTCACTAAAATGTTGCTTGGATATGAATTTACCTTGAAGAAATTAAAAGAGGAGGCGTTTGGTAAAACTTGAACAAATCGCTTTTATTAAACTCAGCGGCCGGGAGAGTCTCGACAGATTGTGTCTGAGGAAAGTCTCTCAGTGTTCAAAGTTTTGACTGTCATTATATTCATCTGTGAGGTACAATAAAGTAATTTGTGCATTCCTGAAAAAGCATCTCATTCATAAATTAATCGGTTTGGGCATCTGATAAGGAAACAGATGGCTCTTGACCTCGTGTAGATCTAATGTGGGCAAGTATGTATGTGTCCTAATGTCCGGTATGAGGAGCACCTGATCTCAACGTGTGGTGTGCTTGTCTTGTCCTGTTCCTATCTATTTTGTGGTATCTAGCTTTGTGGCCAAATGTGTTTTATTGGGGCCAATTGCCTCTGACCTGTTTGTAGTGCAACTATCTAGCTATGGGATTGATCAGGGTTTTCTCTGGGCGCGTGTTTATCTTTGGGTTAAAAGAGACCCCACCTGGGACCTGTTATTCAATAGGCATTAGTGTGGGTCGCAGCACCTGCCTGACCATGTATCTCTGCCGCTGGGTTGATGAGGAGATCATCTTGGGTAAAACTGACAGCAATGATACAAGTTCACTGGAACTCCTGAAAATAGTATAGCAGACACAGTGTCATTTTTATGACATTCTCAACATTGTGCGTACGGTTGTCATAGCTTACATGGATATTGTCTTTACTGATATTTTACATAGTTATGCATTTCTAGATCATGATGTACATCAACATTCTTTTTTACTAGTAACAACATTGTCATTCATGCATGGATTATTGCATACATTGACAAAGTTACAGCTGGTATCAACACGGTTGTGTGGCCACACTTGATGGCGTGCATTGACAGTGTATTTATTTGTATTGCCGTTGTCGGGCCTGCTCATTTCATGGTATACATTGACATTGTATTTACCCATTCCAAAATGTTTTACTTTTCCACAAAAAATTGAAAACCTAACTCTTAGATTTCAACTTGATCACCTCAAACCGTTGTGTTCCCTGACCTATGCTACCTTGATCCTCTTTGGAGTAAGCCCTTTTTGTTTAACTGCTCTCAACCACCTTCGATTAGGTGTGCAGAACACTATAAAAATAATGTAACTAAATACACCACACCTAGACAAAAATTTAGTTTCTCTTCCCAACAGCCGTCATTTCATCTTCCTTCGAATATTGTCCACCATTTTGTCACCTTAATGCGGGTATTCACAAGTGTGTATGTTGGACTGTACCATAATAATACTGGTTTGCTTTCTTTACTCTTTTGTTGTGTTTTTGTTTAGTGTGCATTTTGTAGATTACAGTAATTTTTGTTGTGAGCTAAATGTGGAAGCTTTGTTGTTGAAAGTAACTCTAGATATTAACTAGTAAAGCCTGTGTTTCTTCTGAGACACTATGCTGCTACTTGGGAGTCAGGGCCAAGAAGGTGACCCACAGAGCCACAATGACACTTTGAGAATGACCCTAGAAAATCATGCTGTGGGCACATAGCAACTTTGGAATAGTCTTGCAGTCTTGTATTTGTGGGCCGATTAACTAAGATCAGAGTATCTATCCCGCTCAAAAGGGGAACAGATTAGACGCGTTTGTGATCACGGAGGTAGTTGATAAATTAACCTGGGCTCAGAGAAATATGGAAAGAGGTACTAAAACTTTTTTATGTACTTATGTCCTGTGGATGTCAGGGAAGACATTACATAGCTCAATAAGTTGTTCTTTTCATCCTTTGTTTCACTATTACTGCTTCCTACAGTAAATGTAACTACTTTATTTCACTTGTCAGTGACATTGTTGGACATGAAAACTGGCAGAATATTTTCAATGCAATTGTTTTTAATGTTTTACAATTTTGTTTTTTCTTTGTGTTCTGAAATCACACATTATTGTGTTTTTTCAGCTTCAGTTGAAGATTATTTCATGCCAGAAAAACTTGAGGTGCCAAATTTTCTCCCTCCTGACCAACTAAACCCCATCATTTACTTGAGTGAAGACGGAGTAATGACCAAGTTGTCGAGTGGGAGAAAAGACAAGAATCTGAAAATGCTCTCTACCGCCATCCGGATCGATCTGGACCTGAAACAAAATGTCAAGGTACTCATAGCACTTTGTTTGTCTATCTATCATTAGCTGGAGGAAATTATTATTTAAGTGTAATTGCCCATACCTGCTAGACAGCATTTTTCCTTGTGCCAATGAGAAATGTTTTTTTAAGCATTGCTGGTGACTTTAGTTATGGAGGCATTGTGGGCACCGGTAACCTCAACTGGTGAACTTCAGTGGTTTTTACACATCAAGGCTTTTTGGAATATGAAGAATTCTAAAGAGTAAAATCCCATCTTTCATTCATACGCTTAGTGGTAGATTTGACTACTGTGGTTGTAGCTTTGGAGGGATAGACAACTTTACCCACTTTATTCTGTTTTGTAATAAATATGATTATGCATGGTGGAGATGGCTCAGCCCCCTTTATATAAACATTTTGGAGCTAGATGTGTTAAACTAGCCATGGCGCTGTGCACTGAACCAGATGACATGTTTGTGGTCAACCCTAGTTTCATTTCTATGGGTTGCATGGCCTCGCCTGAGAGAGATGGCTACTACGCTAGATATCACCTCAACCAGATAGCCTTTGTGGATTTGTACCTATATCATGATGTAATCTGCTGCTAGCCCCTGCTTAAATTGCACGGTTCCCCCATACCCTTCTACACTTGCATTTTATCATATTTGGTGTATTGGTATATTCTTTATACAAGGAAGGATTACTGCTCCTAAACGTTTTTATGCTATTTAAATGTTTGTGATGTATATGTTTTTCAGGCCATTAGCCTCTGATTAATTTGCATATTTTTATTGTCTCATTTCATTTGCACTTATACATATCTGATGAGTGTGCTGATTCTCCTTTGGAACAAAATGTAGTGTTTAAACACTATTTCACTATTTTTAGCAGATTGCTTTGTATATATTTTTATTTCTTGTAGGTTTAGATGATTAAGTGTTCTTAAATCGCTTTCTTAAATTATTGTAAGGCTGACAGCTTAAACAATAAATTAATTGGAACCATACATTTCCACTTGAAAGTGAAAGAATGAGGAATAAGATCATTGGTATCATCAACATGCTGTCCATTAGAGACGATTTTAATATTTATTTGCCACTTTCTATTACGCTTTATAAAGGCACTTCCATTATTTGTAAAAGACTTGTGCAGGAGTCACTGGGGCTGGTAATCCACCATGTTGAATGTCCAGGATAATCCATTGAAGTGCTCCTCTGAGGAACTTGACATGGAGGAAGTTTATATAATAAAAGCCTGATTCCATTCAATCTGTGTTAGAGGTGTAATGCTTGTGTGTATGTTTGTCTTTTCGATTCAGAGCTTTCTCCAAACGGACAACGAAACGCAAGGGCAGCGTGCTCAGTGTTCTTGTAGCCTTGAACAGAGTGTACAAGTGTATAAGAATAGAAATGCTTATAAAGAAGTGTGCTTGCAAGCAGAACACTTTCTGAGTATGTTATCATGTGTGCACAAAGTGTGTAAAAAGTCGCTATCTAAAAGGATTTCAATTTTAAACGTGTAATTCAAAATGAACGCTTTTGTGCTACGGGCCCTGTTGAACCCCTCTACAGGTTCTGCACCAGATAGCACTGATGCGGTCTGTGCCACCCCTCAGTCACTTTTTCACTGACTTTTAAAAAAATATTTTTTCAAAATGTTTGAGATATGTTCTCCTGGTGTTAAGTATGACACCCAAGAAACCAGCTGGTTTTAAACCATGTGGGGCCTGTCAAAGGCAAATGTTGATGACAGTTCCCGATTGGGTGTGTTTGTGGTTCTAGGAGCAGTACCATGACTCCAAGACCTGCGAGGACTGCTGCGCCATGCATCAAAAGGTGCTGAGGGAGTGCTCTCTCAAGATCCTTGCTGCCTGATGTTGGTCGACTCCGTGACACTTGAGGTCCTGAACGCACCGAACGTCCTGGGACCGTTTGCAGAGCCCTTCCCAACGGTCTTTGTCATATTCTAAATCGTTGGGGAAGTCGGGGAATTCCCACAAACATAAGAAATCCAACAAGTCTAAGAGGTCTTTGACTTCACGATATCTGTTGAAGTCTTCTGATGAGACGCGTGAGCATTGGCACTCCAGGCCCCGCAAGTCGGCTGAACTTGAACCCAGGTCCGCTTCGCGTTTCTCGATTTTCCTACAGTGACACCTACCCAGCTGCAGTTCTATGAGGCCATGTGCCTCATATTTGGGTGGCCCGGCCCCTCTGGAGTGCCTTCATGCCGAACGAGCATGGGAGGGCCCCTACTGGACCCCTGACGGCAGATTCACCCTCAGCCCAAATCGGGTGAAGATGCATCCATTGCTGGATCTGGAGCAGAGCTGGCGGTGACACCATGACCTTCCTCAGTGCCCACTCCAGTGCCTTCTCCCTCATCATATTCCTGCATGTGACACAGTGCCAGATGGGAGTCGTCCGAGTTCGGCCCCGACTGGGTGTATGCTCCCAGGAGCGGAGCCAGTGCCTTATTTGTTTGAGAGAGAGATGAATGAGAGGGGTCTATGGACCTTGATGGTTACAAGCTTCCAGATGCGGACAGGACATGTGCTACGAGAAATTGGTAGAGGCCAGTGGGTTAGATACCTCCCCAGTCACTGGCCTGGTCTCTCCTCCTAGCGGGGCTATGGAGGAGCAAGCCTCGTTTCCAATGGTGTTGCATAGGGTGGCTGAGTTCATTGACCCTCAGTTGCCTACAATGCCAAGCAAGACAAACATCTATACGGAGGTGCTTCAGCCGAGAGTCTCCACGTCTGTACCCCTGCTCCCGTTCAATGAAGCCCTTACAGACACCCTAATCTGCGCCTGGCCCAAACCCTGCACAGGGTCTCCTGTGCATAGAATGATTCATCCGCCACCATCACCCAGCTCCTTGGGACATCAATTATCTTACTCAGCACTCCACCTCAGAGAGCTTCATGGTCCAAGCCTCTACATCCCGAATTAATATATGCCCGTTCCATACCACTCCACAGGATAGGGAATCCAAGAGACTGGATAACTTTGGCAAGAGAATGTTCTTTTCCGCCAGCCTAACACTGCAGTCCATGAAGACCTCTTGCCTATTAGGCTGATATTCGCATACTATATGGGACTCGGTTGCTGCCTATGGTCTCGTGGATGCCGAGCCATACATATCCAGGATATTGTTGATGGGCGAGCTGCAGCTAAGTTCACCATAAGGTGTGGGGTCAACATGACTAACTCGCTGGGCAGAGCAATTTCACTGTCTGTGGCCTCCGGCGCCACGTCTGACCGAGAACGACTGGTTTTTCAGGGAATGTCCGGCTTCCCTTATGGACATGCCCTTTGATGACTCTCCCCTTTATGGAGGGACGGCGGATTCAGCCATGGAGCGTATCTAAAAGAGACACGTTAGTGATAGATTCCTTACCATATAATATCCCCAGGGGTCAGACAGGATCCGGAAAGTTTTCTGCAGCAGTACCCCTGCACGTCGGTAGGCGTTTTTGCACGACTCCGCATACGTCGCTGGCGTCGTAGTCACCGAGATGCCGTCACTGGAGCTACTTTGACGCGCCCACGCACGCTGACGTCAGTTCTTTTTTTTTTCTGCGCCAGCAAGCGCAGATCCGGAGAGAGCGGTACCTACAGTCAAGAAATATGACTGTGTTTTAGAGACTTTGGTCTCCTTGTTTGTCGAGTATCGACTTCTGGTGCAGTAGGGATGCCCAGGTATAAGTCCTGTGAGGACTGCCATCGGAACATGTCGGTGGCGGACCCGCACGTCAGTTGTCTCTTCAGCTTGGGGCATGCCCATGACCCTGAGACATGCCCAGATTGCCGGGCCATGGCGCCGAAGGCTTTGCGGGAGAGTTCCCGAAAGTTGTTGGAGGCCCGGCACTCGGTTCTGCGCCACTCAAGGTCCCGCGGGAGGTCGAGGGACCAGTCGCGGAGCCAACACCATCGTTCGTAGGAATCGGGAACAGGTAAGTCCGAGCGCTGTAAAAAGTCGAAGAAGCTCGTCGCTCTTCGTCTACCCCTCACCGTTCGCGGGACGCGGTGGAAGGGGCGGCTGGTCACTCCTCCGCTGCTCCTGTGAGGCCTCCGTTGCCTACGGGACCCGCCTTTTCCGGGTCCGTACTCGACTCCAGAAGAAATACAGGTATTCCTGTCAGCCATGGGCCGTTTGTTTGCCCCGTCGGATCCCTCCGGAGCACCTTCGGGCCCCGTGGGGAGGATCTGCCCCCGTGCTGCCGCCTTTGACCCCGGGTTCGCAGGCAAGATTCCCAGCGGTGCTTCCGGCTCCAGCCTCAACCCCGTGTCCGGCTCCGGAGCCGCCTACAGCGCCAGACACAGTGCCGTTGGCTCTAGGACCAGACTACGTTGAGCCTGGATTGGACTATTATCCTCCGATTCCTATCCCGGGGGGGATTTTTATCCCTTCCCCCAGGCCCCTCGTCCTTATCAGCCTTTGAAACAGCCAGTGGAGGAAGGGGAGTACTGGGAGGGGCCGGACGACCCTCTTGCGGCTCTGTGTGAGGATGACCCGGGATGACAATGTGGAGGTTCCTGGTGATTTAGATGTGTCTCCGCACCCTGGTACACTGTCCCCTTCTTCCGTGGCTACGGAGGAGGTTGGTACATTTTCAGTGGTATTGCGTAGGGCAGCTGAGGCTCTTAACCTCGAGTTCCCTACGGTGCCCATCAGGACTAATCTCCTAACTGAAGTGCTTCAACCGGCGGCCTCCTTGGCGGAGCCGCTGCTGCCCTTTAATGACGCACTTTCTGATGTTCTTTTGGGCACCTGGTCCAAGCCCAACACAGGGGCTCCTGTGGATAGAAGTGTGGCACAACGCCATTGCCTGGCCCTGGGCGACCCCAGTTTTCTCACACAACACCCGACGCCTGAGAGCCTGGTTGTCCAGGCCTCTGCGTCTCCAAGCGCATTCCCTTCCGCGCCTCCGGATAGGGAATCCAAGAAGCTGGAGCAGTTTGGGAAAAAGATTTTCTCGTCTGCCAGTTCAGGGCTGCGGTCGGTGAACACCGCATGCCTTTTGGGCCGTTATTCACACACTGTGTGGGACACAGTGGCACAGGTACTACCTCAGTGTCCAGTGGAGGCCTCGGCGGTGCTCTCCCAGGCTATTACCGAGCGGAGAGACGCTGCGAAATTCACTATCCGTTGTGGCCTGGACACCGCCGACTCGCTCAGCAGGGCGATTTCCACAACAGTGGCGCTCCACTGTTACGCCTGGCTCCGAACGACTGGCTTCTCGGGGGATGTCCAGAACACTTTGTTGGACATGCCCTTTGATGGCACGCGCCTCTTTGGTGACAAAGCGGATAGCACGTTGGAACGCTTTAAGGACTCCCGGGCAACGGCCCAGTCCTTGGGCCTTTCCACCACGCGCACTCCCTTGGGATCTGCTTTTCGCTCCTTTCGTGGTCAAGGACGGGGCGCCCAAACACGTTCATTTCAAAGCCGCAAGCCTGCACAGCAGCAGTCTCAGCGCAGCCGCGGATGTGGGAACCGCCGAGGTGGGTCACAGGGCCAGCGGGCGGGTCAGTCCACCACCACCCCTGCCACCACTGCCTCCAAGCCTTCCTAGTCCAGTATTCCAGGCCCACCAAACGTCAGTGGGCGGCAGTATTCGCCATCACCTCCCCCACTGGTGCACTATCACTTCTGACAGGTGGGTTTTACAGATAGTCCGAAGGGGCTACTCCCTTCCCTTCGAGACTACCCCTCCAGCCATGCCACCTCAGTACCACCGCATGCCGGGGGATCACTTGGCATATGGGGCCATCGAGCGCGTTCCGACGCCAGAAGTAGGTTGTGGTTGTTATTCCCACTACTTCTTGATTCCAAAAAAGTACAAGGGCCTGCGTCCTATCTTACACCTCTGGAACATCAATTGCTTCCTCTGGAAGGAAAAGTTCAAGATGCTCACACTCGTTCAGGTCTTGTCTGCCCTAGACCAGCAAGACTGGATGGTAGCGTTAGACTTGCAGGATGCTTATTTTCATATCCCCATCCTGCCGGCCCAAAGGAGTTACCTGCGGTTCACGGTACGCCACGAGCACTTTCAGTTCACCGTGCTCCCTTTCGGCCTTACCAGCGCCCCTCGGGTGTTCACAAAAGTGATGGCGGTGGTCACAGCAGAGCTTCGCAGATCAGGGGTTTCAGTCTTCCCCTTTCTCGACGACTGGCTGTTGAAGGCTGGCTCGCCCCATGCAGTCGTCTCCCACCTCCAGACTACGGCTGACCTCCTGCATTTGCTGTGGTTCTCCATCAGTGTGCCGAAGTCGCATCTGATTCCCTCTCAGAAGCTCCTCTTCATCGGAGTAGTTCTGGACACGGCGCACTTTCGGGTTTATCCTCCTGAACAGCGAGTCCGGGACAGTCGGCTATGATTCCGATCTTTCAGCCCTTGTCCTGGGTATCGGTCAGGAAGACACTGAGGCTGCCGGGCCTCATGGCCTCCTGCATCCTGCTGATCAATCATGCCAGATGGCATATGCGGGCTCTGCAGTGGGACCTGAAGTTCCAGTGGACGCAGCATCAGGGAAAGCTGTCTGACTACGTCCAGATCTCGGAGGGCACTCCATAAGGCTTGCAGTGGTGACTCATGGATCAGCGTTGGGTCAGCAGCAGATCCCTCTCCCTTCCCCAACCGGAGCACACAGTGGTGACGGATGCGTCCCTCCTGGGATGGGGCAGCCACATGGAAGAGGCGGAGATCAGAGGTCTCTAGTCTCCGGCGTAGTCCAAGCTCCAAATCAATCTTTTGGAGCTCAGGGCGATTCTACTTGCACTGAAAGCATTCCTTCCCTCTGTCAAGGGGAGAGTAGTGCAGGTGTTCATAGACAACACCACCACCATGTGGTACTGCAACAAGCAAGGCGGGGTGGCTCTACGCCTCTGGATGTGGCTGGAACGCCAGGGCATTATCCTGGGTGGACGAACTCAGCCGCCGGTGCATAATGGATCACGAATGGCATCTTCACTCGGAGGTGGCACAAGGTCTCTTTCATCAGTGGGGAGAAGCTTGGTAAGATCTATTCGCCACCGAAGAGAACGCGCAATGTCAGCAGTTCTGCGCGTTGGAGTTTCCAAGGCGGCACTCGCTCGTAGACGCTTTTCATCGCGAGTGTAGTTGTGGTCTGTTGTACGCCTTTCCGCCTATACCACTTCTGCCCAGAGTGCTGAAGAAGATCAGAGGCGACCGGGCCCAAGTCATTTGTGTGGCACCAGACTGAGCACGAAGAGTTTGGTATCCCGAGCTACTCAGTATGAGTGTGGATCCTCCGATCTAACTGCCTCTTCGGGAGGATCTTCTGTCGCAGCAACAGTTGACGGTCCTCCACTCGAACCTGTCCAGCCTCCACCTCCTTGCGTGGAGATCGAACGGCGACAGTTGATTCCATTTGATTTGCCTCCTGAATTCTTTAATGTGATTCTGGCAGCCAGGCGTCCCTCAACTAAAACTGTATATGCCTGTCGGTGGAACAAATTTGTTGCATGGTGCACAGCAAAAGCTGTAGATCCCCTTTCTGCCCCTCTTTCTGAGGTCTTTTTGTTCCTTCTCTCTTTGGCCTAGGAGGGCTCTGCTTTGGGGACTATTAAGGGCTACCTTTCTGCTCTTTCAGCCTTTCTCCGGCTGCCTGATGAGCCCTCTCTTTTCTAGTTCCCTGTTGTCAATAGATTTCTCAAAGGCATTATTCCCTTTTCCCTCCTATTCCTTTTGTGATGCCTCAGTGGGACTTGAACCTGGTTCTCACATACTTAATGCGCGCTCCCTTTGAGCCTCTTCATAACTGTCCTTTGTGGTTATTGACTCTGAAAACTGTCTTCCTAGTGGCCATCACCTCCGCAAGGCGTGTGAGTGAGCTCCAGGCTCTTTCCTGTAAACCTCCTTTCCTGGCGGTTCATCCGGACAAGGTTGTGCTTCGACCACGTGCCTCCTTTCTACCGAAAGTTGTCACTGCCTTTCATCTTGGGCAAATTGTCTCTCTGCCCACTTTCTTTCCGCCTCCGCACACTTCCAGAGAGGAAGAGAGGCTCCACCGTCTGGACCCAAAACGTGCGCTTTCATTCTACCTCAACCGCACACAACAGTTCCGGGTGGATGACCAGCTCTTTGTTGGCTACGTGGGCGCCAAGAAAGGCCGGGCTGTACACAAGAGAACTATCTCCTGTTGGGTTGTCTTGTGTATTTAAGCCTGTTACTCGTTGGCTAAAAGGGAACCTCCAATAGGGTTGCGCGCCCATTCGACCAGGGCGACAGCGACTTCTACAGCTTTGGGATACGGCGTCTGATTTCTAGGGATAAGAGCATTCCTTTCAGGGCCCTAGATTCAAATGCACCAAGATTTGGTCTCTGGCATGGCTCTGCGTTCCTGGCGTGGAAAGTCGTGTACAGAACTGACGTCAGCGCGCGTGGGCGCATCTAAGTAGCTCCAGCGACGTCATCTCGGCGACTAAGACGCCAGCGACGTACGCGAAGCCGTTCGACGCCTACCAATGCGCAGGGGTACTGCTACCGAAAACTTTCCGGATCCAGTCTGACGCCTGTGGATATTCTAAGGTAAGGAATCTATCACTAACTAATGTCTCTTACAGATATATCGTTACACAAGTAAGTAACTTGTGCTTTAAGGACGGCAGAGCTACGGCCTGGTTCTTGGACTTGTCTATGGCCCCTCGAGAACCCCACTTTTATGGCAATGGAAGGTGTCTCCAGCCACTCCCATCCCTTCCCAGCCACCATTGCCAACTGGCTTCCCAGCCTTTTTGTTACAGAGGGCACAGATCCCATGAACAACGTGGGACAGGCGGCCAGAGGTGGGGCCAGTCCACCACTCCGTGGCAGCCGCTGCTTCCAAGCCTTTTTAGTTTGCCTTCCGACCCTCATGAGCACCCAGTGGGAGGCAGGATACGTCATCACCTGCCCCATTGGTTGTCAGTGGTGTCAGACTGCTGGGTCCTACAGATCGTCCAAAGGAACTACTCCCTCCCCTTTGTGACTACCCCACCACCGATGCCACCCACTCACGATTGGCTGATGGAGGATATTCTCTCCGTGCTCCGTCAAGAAGCGTAAGCCAAGGGAGCCATAGAGAGGGTGCCTGCTACTTTCTGGTGCCAAAGAAGGATGAAGGACTTCATCCTATCCTATCCTATCTCAAGTTCTAATTGGAAAAAAAGAAACTTCAAAAGCTCACGCTCGCCAAAGTTCAGTCTGTCATGGACCTGGGAGACTCGATGGTAATAATAATAATTATACCATTATTTGTAAAGCGCGAACAATTGCCCCAAAGGGTGTCAAGGTGCTGGGGGCCGTAGGAAAGATTAAGCGAGCTATTGCCCAGACTCACATGGTGCTGGGCTAACCTGCCGGCGGTTCAAGGGATCGAACAGTGAGCAGCCGTGTTCCGGAGTCAGCCGCCCTGGCCGCTGCACCACACCTCTTCCACTAGCATAGCGTTAGACTTGAAGGACGCATCTTTCCACATCCATGTCCTGCCTGCCCACAGACGTTAACTGTGGGCAAGAGCACTTTCAGTTAGTCATGCTCCCTTTCAGCCTTACCAGCGTCCCTTGCGCGTTCACAAAGGTGATGGCGGTGGTTGCAGCTCTTCTGTGGAGGTCGGGGTTCAAGTCTTCCCCAACCTTGTCAATTGGCTGTTGAAGGTGGGCTCGCCCGAGGCAATTGGCCCCAGCATTCAGACTATGGCAAATCTCTTGTGCTCTCTGGGGTTCACTGTCAATGTGCTGAAGTCGCACCTGACTGAGTCTCAGACGCTCCCTTTCATAAAATACATTCTGGACACAGTGCAGTTGTCCTACCGATCTGCGAGTGTAGGCTATTCAGGCTACGATTCCAATGTTTCAACCTCTATCCTGGATTTCGGTGAAACTGACTCTGAGGCTGTTGGGCCTCATGGCATCTTGCATTCTGCTGGTTACTCATGCCCGTTGGCATATGCAGGCTCTATTGTGGAAACTAAAGTCTTAGTGGACGCAGTATCAGGGGAATCTCTCTGGCATGGTCCAGATCTCAGATAGACTGCAAAAGATCTGCAGTGGTGCTACCAAACCACGACTGGGTCAGTGGCAGACCCCTCTCCCTTCCCAACCAGAGCTGACTTTAGTGACCGATGTGTCACTCCTGAGCTGGAGCGGCCATCTGGGACAGATGGAGATCAGAGGACTCTGGTCTCCAGCAGAGTCCGAGCTCCAAATCAGCCTGTTGGAGCTTTCTTTCTTCATGTGTCCTGGGGCCTTTTTTTGTTTAACAGTGGAGGTGTGTTTCACAGCCCCATTCCCCGAACATTGTCAGGCCCCAGTGACCCCACCCCCTGGGCCAAGTTTGATTAAAAAAGGGGAGGGGAGGGGCAAGCCTGACACCTCCCCACCCCCCCCCCCCCCCGTCCTAGCCTTATTAGGCCCCAGGAACACCATCCCCAATTCTCGAGTAACTAGTGAAGGGAGGCCCCCTCCCCAAATCTTTTTTAATAAAGGAGGGGACCACGAGGCCGCCCTCTCTGAGCCTTTTCTTTGGCCCGAGGGAGTCTGACTCCAACAGGAGGGAGATGGCCCAAGAGAAAAACGCTCCTGGGACCAATCAAAACATTCTCCTTTAAATTGCCGCTCTTATTTTTAAACCCTAATTTCTCAAAAACTACTGAACGGATTTACATCAAAGCACAAAAGCACAATATTTGGACCAAGATCTAGCTTCCTGCCAAATTTGGTGTAATTCCGTTAAGCAGTTTTTGTAGTAGCACTTCTTAAAGAAGCCTATGGAAATTGCTTGGGGATTTGTTTTTTTTGTCAGCCCCCTCTTGACAGATCACCCCGTAACTTCCCATGCACAAACTAGGCAAACAATAGCACTTTTTTGGACAGATCACGTGACCAAGGCGGTTTTCGCCGAAACGTGTTGGGTATTTTGCGGCTTGGATTTCATGGAATAAACTCTTCCAAAGCTCCGTGATTGTGCTGTAATTTTTTGGAAGGAGTGCAGAAGTACTTTGTGTACAGTGGAACTTGATATATATATATATATATATTCAGGAAACTTTTGGCAAAATTCTTCAATGTCGAATGAGGAAAGCACGCAAGGTATCCGTGTACAAAGTGCTTTATTACAGACCCCCTAACAGACACGTTTCACCTGGCGGCTTTGTCAATATTAGGCTCTGTGCAAAGAATACGACAATTTCATACCATGAAGCCTCACGGGATCAATGTAAACAGTGATGATGGACTAAAATTCATTCCACAGCTATCGCGGCCATCTTAGAATATGTTTATATTAGAATACAGATCATTGAAATGTCAGTAAAACCCTTTATAAAAGTGCTTGTGTAATAAATAACCAGTGTTGGGGAAAACATTCATGTTTCTTCTTTGGTGCAAAGTATGCCATCTATAACCAATTGTTTTATACATAAATATCCCATATGTTGCGTACATTTAATCTAGCTGGTATATTGATACATTCATATATGTCGACCCCCACTATATTGCTTTCCCCAACTTTACTATCTGGCCCTGGATGGGCTGGCGTATCGATATCTCACAGAGTTATTTGGTATATTTATTTTCTATACATTTTTGCCTATGTGATTTTCATTCTTTGAGTGGACAGGATATGTATTGTACTCTGATTCAGTTGTTAATTTCTTTTTAGTATGGTGTTGCTAGTGTGTGTTATTTATTATATTCCTGGAGCGTCTCCCCACTACAGGTGTACCCATAATTCTTCGTCGTTATTCAGTCCTACAGGGGCCTTCGTCTGAAGATCAATGATATATCTAGATTCTAGTGTCCTGAGTGCCTTCACCCTATCTCCTCCATTTTCTTTTCTGTCCACTCTATCTAGACAATAAAAAGTCAGGAGGTCCCTGTTACTTTGATGATGTTGTTCGAAGTGTCGCGCGACAGGGTACGTTTTGTCTTTATTTACTATAGCGTGCATATGTTCAAGGACACGTTTTTTTTGTGGGGTGAATTGTGCTTCCGATATACCGCTTCGCACATGGTCATTCCAGGCAATGCACTGTAAAATCACAGTTACAATTTGGAAATTTCATAATCTGTCTTGTGTGTCTTGGGTCATCTGGCCTCCCTCTGTATGTTGACGTCTTTTTGCTATTCTTGCAGGCTTTTGGGTAGTTATAGTTAGGACCTATTATTCATAGGAAATCCGCAGCATTCTATTAAGAATAACTTTGGCGCCGGTTGACGAATCTTCGCAAAATTTTCAAAACTCGTGGCCCGCTCCTATCCTGAAAGTCTCGGGGTGATGCGTCAAGCGGGGGCTGAGAAAAAAGGGGGGTCCCAAAACGTGTTTTCCCCATGCAATTTTAAATAGGGACCTTTAGTCGCAGCTACAGCTCGAACTGCTGAACGGAATTACACCAAATTTGGCATAAAGGTAGACCTTAGTTCAGAGTTGTGTCTTATGCTTAAATGGTGTAAATCCGTTCGATAGATCCTGAGAAAATCAAAAGTAAAATCACATATATCTGTGCAGAGCCTAACCACACATCTCATCGTGAGATCTGATTGGCTGTCAGTACTTCATCCAAGAAGTGTTGGCAGCCATCTTGGGACCAATATACATGATAGCACCTCATTAAAAAGCATTGCAGTTAATAGGTTTTAAGACTTTAGTTACATTATAAATCATTTGTTGATGGTACCTTACTCATTTTAGGAATTGTGGTATGTTCTAAGGTGATTTTACCATGTGAAAAAGCCTTCTACTGGGATATCATGAATCATGTTTGAGAGAAAACTATTTTCTCATGCTTTTCCCACAGAGGTTTGGAAGGTGATCTATAAGCTAAACTGAGAGCATATTTTCTGTAAATTCACATTATCTTTCTCAGTCATGTGAGAATGAAGTGTGACATTCTCAGTAAAACATGTACATCCAACAAGGGCAGAGACTGTCAGTTGATTCCTTTGTGTTCTACTGCAGCTTCCCAGAGTGTTCTAAAGAACAACTAGAGCGCTAACAGTCCTACCTATGACAAACGTATGGCACATCTGAAGCCATCTTGATTGGAATAAAGTGGTAACTCTTAAAACATTTAATTTAAAAAGTAACAAAATGAGGGGGTTCATTTTGCCATAGAAAGTATGATTAGTGCTGCAGAAAGAAAAATTAGGGCTCATTTTGAGTGACTTCTCAAATCCTCTTCTATTTCATTAAAACATTCTGACATGCAGACTGAAACATGCACTTTCAATACCAGCAGCAGACTTCCCTGGTGAGCAGTAGCTTTACTACAGTGATCTAATGAGCAACTAGAGTGCTAACATTCAGAATTTATGGCAAATGTGTGACACATCTGAATGCCTTCTTGATGGAATCAAAGTAAAAAAATGAAAGTATTCCTACTGAGGAGACTGTAGTAAATGAGGAAATTAGGAAACTTCATAACAAATAAGTCTCCCAAGATGGCCATCAGAGACAAAAGAGCCCAAATGTAGCACAAATATCACCCAGATGTAGCCCAAGTTTAGCCCAATGACAGAATGTCCCAGAGCGTTCCAAAGAACAACTAGAGCGCTAACCGTCTTACTTATAACAAACATATGGCACACCTGAAGCCATCTTGATTGGAATAAAGTGGTAACACTTAAAACATTTAATTTGCACAGGAACAAAATGAGGGGTTTCATTTTGCCATAGAAGTTATGATTAGTACTGCAGAAAGAAAAATTAGGGCACATTTTGACTTCTCAAATCCTCTTCTATTTCATTAACAAAGTCTGACATGCAGACTGAAACATGCACTTTGAATACCAGCAGCAGACTTCCATGGTGAGCAGTAGCTTTACTACAGTGACCTAATGAGCAACTAGAGTGCTACCATTCAGAATTTATGGCAAATGTGTGACACATCTGAATGCCTTCTTGATGGAACCAAAGTAAACAAGCATTGAAAAGGCAATAGGTCTCGCCCTCGTTTAAGTTAAAGCAATTCTGTTTGTAATTAGGTGGCTTTTTTAGGTGGCTTTTTAGCTTTGCTTGTATTAGTGTTTTTCAAACTTTCATGTACATAACATGCATATGTATGCATATATGTATATGTATGCATGCATTTATATTTGTATTTATATAGATATGCAGATTATATATATATGTTTATATATGTATCTATGCATATATATATGTGCATATGTGTACGTGTAGAGAGAGGTAGAGGTGTAGAGGTAGAGAGTAGTAGAGAGAGAGGTAGAGAGTCGAGTGTGAGTAATAGAGTAGAGAGTGAGTAGTAGAGAGTAGCAGAGAGAGTAGCAGAGAGTGAGTAGTAGAGAGTAGTAGAGAGTGAGTAGTAGAGAGTAGTAGAGAGTGAGTAGTAGAGAGTAGTATAGAGTAGTAGAGAGTGAGTATTAGAGTGAATAGTAGAGAGTGAGTAGTAGAGTAGTAGAGAGAGAATAGCAGAGAGTGAGTAGCAGAGAGTGAGTAGTAGAAAGAGTAGTAGAGAGTGAGTAGTAGAGAGCAGTAGAGAGTGAGTAGTAGAGAGTGAGTAGTACAGTAGTAGAGTGAGTAGTAGAGAGTAGTAGAGAGTGAGAAGTAGAGAGTAGTAGAGTGATTAGTAGAGAGTAGTAGAGAGTGAGTAGTAGAGTGAGTACTAGAGTAGTAGAGAGAGAGTAGTAGAGTGAGTAGTAGAGAGTAGTAGAGAGTGAGTAGTAGAGAGAGAGTAGTAGAGAGTGAGTAGTAGAGAGCAGTAGAGTGGGTAGTAGAGTGGGTAGTAGAGTGGGTAGTAGAGTGAGTAGTAGAGAGTAGTAGAGAGTGAGTAGTAGAGTGAGTACTAGAGTAGTAGAGAGCGAGTAGTAGAGAGCATGTAGTAGAGAGTATGTAGTAGAGTGAATAGTAGAGAGTAGTTGAGAGCGAGTAGTAGAGAGTGAGTAGTGGAGAGTGAAGTAGAGAGTGAGTAGTAGAGAGTGAGTAGTAGAAGCTAAATCCTTGTTGCCTGCCAGATTGTTGGTGGACCTCAGAGCCCAGGATACAGCGCGCGTAGCGGCAGGAGCCGTACGCGTCACGCTCACCGCGACCGCCACCTTTAAAGCGGGGTCAGTGGTTTCGCTGCGGGGTAAGCTAAATCCTTGTTGCCTGCCAGATTGTTGCCGGACCTCAGAGACCAGGAAACAGCGCGCGTTGCGGCAGGAGCCGTACGCGTCTCACCCACCGCGATCGCCACCTTTAAAGTGAACTAAGGGCTCCCGCTACGCGGGACGCAAGCAGGCGTGCCGGGCGAAGCCTGGGCCAAGGGCAGGCCGTTTGAGCCCGTTAGTGACCGGATGAGGCCGGGCCGGGCTCACTCCCTAAGCCTGATGCTCCCATAAGGTTAGTCCAGGATCAGTTCAACCTGATATATAGTGTAATGTGGGAGAGGTGCTGTCATCTGGGAAAAGTAGTTTCATTTAAAATTGTTATTTTCATCCCCCAATACGTATTGCAAGGATGAATATGCGAGAGGGCAAGGGGAGAACTGTGCAGCACTCCGGTAGCTTGGTGGGGACTTTGGATCAATTCCTGATTAGAGCCAGCTCAGTCCTTGCGAATGAAATAGCTTTGACAGAGCGTCGTCTCTCTCTTGATCCACAAATGAGCAAACGTTCATCTTTGGGTGCCCTGGCTTCTGCTCGTACCCCTGACTGTCCTCCTGCTGTAGATATTGATTCTACCGACAAAGCAAGAGACTTTGGACAATCCTTACATGAACCATTGGGGGCGCAAGTTGGACTGGGGCTACATAATATTTCACCACCTTAAGAACTGGTTGAGGTGGCTATAGCAAATAATCGAAATAGTCCTCCCCCGCGTAATGCTACAAGATCTGCTTTTCATGGTAAAACCGACTCCTCTGCTTTAACTCCAGATTTATCACAAAAGAGGAAGCGGGGAGGGGGCCCTCAGAGAAAGAAACCTGCAAAAATTGAAAGGACTAATAAAAACGGAGGAACTTTATTATTGTCATCTCCAAAAACGGCGGACAGGCTGATAAGTATGCCTGGTGATGTGATTTTAGATTTTTCTAGTGATTCCTCCGCTAAAGCTAATGATGCTATGTGGACTAAATTGGACAATCTAATTGTGTCATCTTTGTCCCCTATTCTCCACAGGCTCTCAAAAAATTGAGGAAAGGTTAACTAATTTCGAATCGAAAGTTATGAAGAACCTTTGTAATTCAGAGGGTTCTCTAGTCTCTAGTAATAGGCTAATGGCCAATACATTTAATGAGCTGAGTGATGTGGTAGTTGGAAATCCCCCGCCCCCCCAAACCTTCAGTACTTTGGCAAAGACCATCAATGCCAACAGTATCAGGGAGGCATGGGGATGTTGTTGGTATTCATGATATTGGTGCAACGTATGTGGGAGGTAAAGAGGGTGCATCGGGGATTATCTCTAGTGGTCTCCTTCAGGCCAGTTCCTGTACCCAGGGCGGGGAGGAAAGTAGACCATTGGCAGGGATTGTGGGTGACAACATTTCGAGTTTGTTATCGGGGCCTCAGTGCCAAGAACTCCCACGGATGTATGAGGGAGTGGATGATGGCTTAGCCTCAAAGTCTTCCCAGGCCTTACATCTTCCTCCAGCTGCTGCGCCCCTGGTAGTGGTCTTGCGAAATGTTCCAACTTTACAGGATGGTCATATCGAAACCACTGATCAGTTGATGGCCAAAACCATGCATTGGTTTACAACTCAATTGAAGAATGCTGGGGTTCGGGATTGGGACATCTGTAATCAGATGATTATGACTAGACGTTCCGCTTGGACAGGACATACTAGGAAGAATGGGAGAGGGTACTGTGTAGTTGCTAATTTTAATAATGAGAAGGTTGTGAGATTTTTGTTAGAATATATAGGGAACACTAATTCAGAGTATCATTCCAGTAAAATCTCCCTTCTGCCACTAGGGTTCTTTTATAGACCCCATCATTTAACTTGGAAAGGGTGGTCAATCCCCGTGAAATAAATCACCCGAGAGCATTCTATGAAACTACACAGAGACCACCCCATTTAAACCTAGTTAATAGATTTGCTCCTTTGTCCGGCCTAGATGGCTGTGACTGACTACAATGTGGTAGTCCGTCCTTGTTAGAAAATACCTCTGTTTGGCCTCCTGTATTATCCGCGAGTAACCCGGCAATCCAGTTGGATACTTTACATCATGTAGGGAGGAGCTTGAACCAGAGAACTACTGCTAGCGAGGATAGTAATGCTGCAGGTAATATAGGGTTCATCACGATGGCAGAGTTAAACACTGCTATCGAATCACAGCAGGAGTACCTACAGATAATGACATGGAATGTAGCCGGGGTAAGGAATAATTGCAGGATGTAAACTGGCTCAAAAGTATCCAACAATGCGATTGGTCTTAATACAAGAGACTTGGCTTACAGATAATTTTTTCGTGAACGGATTCAAGACAATTTCAACAAATGCTATCCCCTCAAAGGCAGGTAGGGCCAGTGGGGGCCTAGCAGCATTAATATCCTTGTCTTCTAGGCTGACTCTAAAAATAATTTATACTAAGGCACCAAATTTCGAGTTTTTATTTTTTTCGGCAAAAGGACTACAGGACATTATAGTGAGAAACTTTTACAATAATATTTTTAATGCTTCGAGACATGAGGTTATCTCATCATGTCTAGATGAAGAATTGACGGACTTCATGAAGAGTACAGGCCCGGATTGTTCTTTAATTTCGGTGGGAGATTTTAATATCGAAACTTGTAATCTTATATCGGGAATTCAATGCGGTTATGAAGAGGAACTAGGTAGTGCCCCTGCACACTTTCCACATAATAATTATGGGGAAAGTATAAACCTTGTCATGTCTAAGTGCAATCTATAAATTACAGAGAAGGATATAAAGGGGAGTGGATGCGAGGTTAGAGGTTCTATTTATACTTATGAAGGAGTAAGATCATCCTCATGTATCGATCACTTTATAACTTCAATAAATCTCAGGTCTTTGATTTTTGAATGTACAGTTTTTCCAAGTTTATTGAGTGATCATCATCCCCTGTTAATAACCCTAAACTCCCTTTTTTAAAACATCTGTATTAAGCACTCACGCTGTGGATATAAAAACACAGGGTGAAAATGGGATCTCAATTAAATGGGCAGGTGTTGATCCAGAAGTTTTTACAAACAGGATCTTGCCAAAAGTTAATCATCGTATTATAACCTGCCTTGATAAATCCTCAAATAGTATAGATATAGTTATGGCCTTCCTAAGTATTTCTAATGTAATCTCTGATAATTTGCGAAGGAATTCCAAGACAAATGTATCGCATTCCCCAAGATGGTTTGATAATCAATGCTGTAGATTAAATAGAGACTTAAAGTCTGCTTTAAAAACTATTCCGCTCAATAGGGAGGAGATTAACACTCTTCGGAGATTATATAAAGAAGCCCTTACTGAAAGAAAATAGGAGATCAGGGAAAATGCCTGGGAGAACCTGAATTAAAGCTGCGGAGACTAAAAACTCGATACTTTTTTGGAAAACCTTGGACCAACCATTATTTAAAGATGTCCAATCAGCAAGAATTGATACGGTAGTCATTCCAGCAGATTGGTTAACTCATTTTGAAGCAATATTTAATGAAACACATCAGGACATCATAAGTAATGAGGATAAAACCGCCATAATTTTAAAAAACACTAAAATAGGAAGCATAAGTAAAGAGGAAATAAGAACAGCGCTCAAGAATAGCGCTTGTGGTAAAGCGGCTGGCCCCGATGGGGTCTCAATAGACATATTTAGATATAATATGGAATGGTAATTGAAAATGGAGATTTATTTGTTGCACAATCAGATTGAGGAAGTCCTAGGGTTATCGGACTGTAATTGTACTTTATAATGGTGACGTGAACCGTACAAATGTTATTCCTTTGTTAACAATAAATAAAAAATGTTTCAAAAACAAAAAATATATAATATGGATCTTTGGTTACCCGTCTTGCATACATTCTTTAATGCCACAATTGACGGGGTGATACCTGCCACCTGGGCGGAAAGTTTGATAGTCCCCATTTTAAAAAAAGGAAATAGGAGTAGTGCCAGTTGTTATCGCCCTATATCTTTGCTTGACTCAACATCTAAAGCTATGGGCAGAATGTTGTTGGCCAGGCTGGAGCAATGGGTAGAAGAATAAAACATCCTATTTGTAGCTCAGTATGGCTTTAGACGAGACGTTGGAACAATTGAACAATGTTTGAATTTAGAACTAATAATAGGAAAATATACATCCGCAAGGGAGGGTTGCCTTCACCTCTGCTTTGTAGATTTGTCAAGTGCCTTTGACTTGGTAAATCATTCAAAGCTATGGGAGACGTTGGGAGGGATGGGTGCCCCCGAGGACATTATTGGTTTCTTATTTCAAATTTACGCTCGTCTGACTGCAAAGGCTATGGAAAACACGGGGAATGCACGAAGCACTTTAATATTACACGTGGGATAAGACAGGGCTGTACTTTTGATCTGAAAGAAACACGTTAGTTAGATTCCTCACCTTAGAATATCCCCAGGCGTCAGACTGGATCCGGAAGATTTTTCGTCAGCAATACCCCTTGCGCGTCGCTAGGCGTCGTCTGCGGCTCCGCGTCCGTCGTCGGCGTCGTGCGCCGGGATGACGTCGTCGGAGTACTTAGACGCCGCCCTCGCGCGCTGACGTCAGTTCTTCTTTTTTCCGCGCCAGTAAGCGCAGATCCGGGAGAGCTACCCCTTTTAGTCTTTTTTGACTAAATCTTTTTGATCATTTTTGATCCCTGTCTGTCGACATCTGGTGCCGGTAGGATGCCTGGGTTCAAGGCTTGTGAAGACTGTCATCGACTGATGTCGGTGACCGATCACCACCGCCGGTGCCTCTATTGCTTAGGCCTCGACCACGACGCGGAGTCGTGCAACGACTGTCAGGCCCTGACTTCGAAGGCTAGGCGGGAGCGGTCCCGCAAGCTTCTCGAGCTTCGCCACTCGGCTCCGCGTCGTGCGCGATCCCGGTCCAGGAGGAGGTCCAAGGATCGCTCGCGGAGCCCTAGCCGACGCCACCATCGATCGTCTGGCTCCAAGTCGTCGGGTAAGTCCAAACACTCAAAGAAGTCCAAGAGGCGACATCGCTCTTCGGACTCCCCTCGCCGGTCGCGCGACTCGGCCGAGGGTCCAAGTGGTTCCACCCCCGCGGCTCCGGCGGAGCCGCAGGTGCCGCGTCCGCCCCCATACCTTCCGGTCCCTGGGGCTGACGCGGCGCCGGCGGAGATCAGTGCCTTCCTCTCGGCCATGAGGAGCCTGGCCCCGCCGTCGACGCCCGCTGGCGCGCCTTCGGGCCCCGCGGGCTCGACTGGGCGACCTCGCGTGCCGGCGGCTCCGGCCCCGGCGCCGTCGACGACTCCGGTCTCGACGCCGCAGGTCCCCGCGGGGCCCATGCCTGGGCCCCAGTCGACGCCGGTTGACCTTGTCACTCCTCCACCGGCGCCGACGCCTGAACCACCGACGCCGTCACCGGCGCCGCCGACGCCGACGCCTGTGACGCCGACGCCCCAGTTTAGCCCTCATCCGGACCCGACGCCGGCACGGCGTCCGCCGACGCCGCTTCCGACGCCGCTAGAGACCTACCATCTCTACAGTCCGGTTCCGATCATTCCTCCTGTTTATCAGGAATCGGAAGAAGGGGGCGACTGGGAGGGGTTCGAGGACCCTCTGGCTGTTCAGTCACAGCTTTCTCAGGACTGGGCAGATGAGCTGGGGGAGGCCAGCGGGCTGGACACCTCGCCAGACGCTGGATTCACTTCTCCTCCGACCGTGGCTTCGGAGGAGGGTGCAGCATTTTCTGTGGTGCTGCGCAAGGCGGCTGAGGCCCTTGGGCTCGAGTTGCCTGCCGTGGCTGTGAGGACCAACATCCTCACTGAGGTGCTTCAAACCTCAGCAAGCTCCACTGAGCCTCTGCTGCCGTTTAACGAGGCCCTCACTGACGTTCTGCAGGGCACCTGGTCCAAGCCCTCCACAGTTCCTCCTGTGGATAGGAACGTTGCCAGGCGCCACCGCCCTGCTCCGGGCGACCCCAGCTTCCTGTCCCAACACCCCACCCCCGAGAGTCTGGTTATCCAGGCCTCTACTTCCCAATCCTCCTTCCCGACCGCTCCGCCGGACCGGGATTCCAAGAGACTCGAGCAGTTTGGCAAGAAACTGTTCTCGTCCCTTAGTTTGGGCCTGCGGTCTTTAAATACCGCCTGTCTCTTGGACCGTTATTCCCATTCTCTGTGGGATACGGTGGAGGACGTGCTGCCCCTGTGTCCGGAGGAGGTCCGGACGCGTCTTTCCCAGGCTCTGGCCGATGGGAGGGATGCAGCACGGCACGCCATAAGATGTGGGCTTGACACCACGGACTCGCTAGGTCGGGCGATTTCCACCACGGTGGCGCTCCGCCGCCACGCCTGGATGCGGTCCACGTCCTTTTCCGGGGATGTCCAGAACACCCTCATGGACATGCCCTTTGATGGCACTCGCCTGTTTGGTGAGAAGGCGGACAGTGCGCTGAACCGCTTTAAGGACTCCCGGGCTACGGCCAAGTCCTTGGGCCTCTCGGCTCCGCGGGCGCACACCTCCGCTTTTCGCCCCTTTCGTGGCCAAGGAAGGGGCGCCTCCTCACGTCCGCAGAGCCACCAGCCGCAGAACCAACCTGCGCGCGGTCGCGGACGTGGCTTCCGCCGTGGCGGAAATGGAGGCCGACGTGGTCAGCCCACATCCACCCCGGCAGCATCCGCCTCAAAGCCTTCCTAGTCCGAGCTTTCAGGCCCATACCACGCCAGTGGGCGGCAGAGTTCGCCATCACCTGCTCCACTGGCGGTCCATCACATCGGACAGGTGGGTGCTGCAAATCGTCCGAAGGGGCTACTCCCTCCCCTTCGAGACGACCCCTCCAGCCATGCCACCACAACACCACCGTATCTCGGGGGATCATTTGGATCTTCTCCGCGAGGAAGTTTCGGCTCTCCTGGCCAAGGGAGCCGTCGAGCGCGTTCCGGGTCCAGAAGTAGGTCGTGGTTGTTATTCCCACTACTTTCTGGTTCCCAAGAAGGGCAAGGGGGGCCTGCGCCCTATCTTGGACCTCCGGAACGTCAATGCCTTCCTCCGAAAGGAAAGGTTCAAGATGCTAACGTTGGCTCAGGTTTTAGCTGCCCTAGACCCTGGAGACTGGATGGTAGCGTTGGACTTGCAGGACGCATATTTCCATATCCCCGTCCTGCCGGCCCACCGGCGTTACCTGCGGTTCACGGTGGGCCAAGAGCACTTTCAGTTTACCGTGCTCCCCTTCGGCCTCACCAGTGCCCCTCGGGTGTTCACGAAAGTGATGGCGGTGGTCGCAGCTCATCTGCGCAGATCAGGGGTCCCAGTCTTCCCCTATCTCGACGACTGGTTGTTGAAGGCGGGCTCGCCCCAGGCAGTCGTCTCCCACCTCCAGACTACGGCGGATCTCCTGCATTTGCTGGGGTTTTCCATCAACGTGCCGAAGTCACACTTGAGTCCCTCTCAGAAGCTCCTCTTCATCGGAGCGGTTCTCGATTCGGCGCAGTTCCGGGTCCATCCACCGGAACAGCGGGTCCGGGATATACAGGCCCTGATTCCCATCTTTCGGCCTCTATCCCGGGTTTCGGTCAGGCTAGTGTTGCGGCTTCTGGGGCTGATGGCCTCCTGCATCCTACTAGTGCATCACGCCAGGCGGCGCATGCGGGCTCTGCAGTGGGACCTGAAGTTTCAGTGGGCCCAGCATCACGGCAACCTGTCCGACCATGTCTTGATCTCGGAGGGCACTGCACAGCAGCTGCGGTGGTGGCTCACGGACCGCGAGTGGGTCAAGGGCAAGAGCCTCTCCCTTCCCCAACCGGAGCATGTCGTAGTGACGGATGCGTCCCTCTTGGGTTGGGGTGGCCATATGGGAGAGGCGGAGATCAGAGGCCTCTGGTCTCCGGCGGAGTCTCGTCTCCACATCAACCTGTTGGAGTTGAGAGCGATCCGGCTAGCACTGAAAGCCTTCCTTCCCTCTGTCAGGGGAAGTGTCGTGCAGGTGTTCACGGACAACACCACCGCCATGTGGTACTGCAACAAACAGGGCGGGGTGGGGTCGTGGACCCTTTGTCAGGAGGCTCTGCGCCTCTGGACATGGCTGGAACACCAGGGCGTCACCCTGGTGGTTCAACATCTGGCGGGCTCTCTGAACGCCAGAGCAGACGAACTCAGCCGCCGGTGCATGATGGATCACGAATGGCGTCTGAACTCCGAAGTGGTGCAAGGCCTCTTTCAGCAGTGGGGAGAGCCTTGGTTAGATCTATTCGCCACCGAAGAGAACGCGCAATGTCAGCAGTTCTGCGCGTTGGAATTTCCAAGGCGGCACTCGCTCGGCGACGCTTTTCGTCACGAGTGGAGTTGCGGTCTGTTGTACGCCTTTCCGCCTATACCACTTCTGCCCAGAGTGCTGAAGAAGATCAGGCGCGACCGGGCCCAAGTCATCTTGGTGGCTCCGGATTGGGCACGAAGATACTGGTATCCCGAGCTACTCAGTCTGTTGACCGATCCCCCGATACGTCTGCCCCTTCGGGAGGATCTTCTGTCGCAGCAGCAGGGGACGGTCCTCCACCCGAACCTGTCCAGCCTCCACCTCCATGCGTGGAGATTGAGCGGCGGCAGTTGATGCCATTTGACTTGCCTCCTGAAGTCTGTGATATCATTCTGGCAGCCAGGCGTCCCTCCACAAAGTCGGTATACGCCTGCCGGTGGAACAAATTTGTGGCATGGTGCACAGCAAAGGCTGTGGATCCCCTTTCCGCCCCTCTTTCTGAGGTTCTCCTCTTCCTTCTTTCTCTGGCCCGGCAGGGCTCTGCCCTGGGCACCCTGAAAGGTTATCTTGCTGCCATCTCCGCCTTCTTGCGGCTTCCTGATCAGCCTTCTCTTTTCAAGTCCCCTGTGGTTACACGCTTTCTCAAAGGCATTACACACACGTTCCCTCCTGTCCCTTTTGTAATGCCTCAGTGGGACTTGAATCTGGTTTTGACATTCCTGATGTGCGCTCCCTTCGAGCCACTTCACAATTGCCCTCTTCGTCTTCTAACTCTAAAGACTGCTTTTCTGGTAGCTATCACCTCGGCTAGACGGGTGAGTGAGCTCCAGGCTTTATCTTCCAAGCCTCCTTTTCTCTCTGTTCATCCGGACAAGGTTGTCCTTCGGCCTCGTCCCTCTTTTCTTCCTAAAGTGGTGACTCCATTTCACCTTGGGCAGTCTGTCACCTTGCCCACCTTCTTTCCGCCTCCGCATCCTTCCAAAGAGGAAGAGAGGCTCCACCGTCTGGACCCAAAACGTGCGCTCTCCTTCTATCTGGACCGCACAAAACAGTTCCGGGTGGACGACCAGCTTTTTGTTGGGTACGTGGGCGCTAAGAAGGGGAAAGCTGTGCACAAACGAACCATCTCTCGGTGGGTCGTTTTGTGTATCAAAATCTGCTATTCCTTGGCTAAAAAGGACCCTCCTGTTGGGCTGCGCGCCCATTCTACTCGGGCCACAGCGGCTACTACTGCCTTGGGACGGGGAGTCCCTTTGCAGGACATCTGTCAGGCGGCGACGTGGGCTTCGCTACACACGTTTGCCAGGCATTATTGCCTTGACAGCCAAGTCCGGAGGGATGGCTTCTTTGGCCGTTCTGTCCTCCAGGACTTTCTGGTGTGATCTTGGTTCGCAGACCCACCACCGGGGATGGTATTGCTTGGGTATCTATTCTAAGGTGAGGAATCTAACTAACGTGTTTCTTTCAGATGAACAAGTTACTAACCTTCGGTAACGATGTATCTGTAAGAAACATTAGTTAGTTAGATTCCTCACCGACCCTCCCATCCTCCCCGTTCTGCGAACTGACATCTAGGGTTAAGGTTGTCCTTTCAGGCCCCTAGATTTTATTTTTGGCACCAGTGTCGGTCTTTGCATGGCTCTGCGTTCCTGGCGCGGAAGGCTATGTACAAGAACTGACGTCAGCGCGCGAGGGCGGCGTCTAAGTACTCCGACGACGTCATTCCGGCGCACGACGCCGACGACGGACGCGGAGCCGCAGACGACGCCTAGCGACGCGCAAGGGGTATTGCTGACGAAAAATCTTCCGGATCCAGTCTGACGCCTGGGGATATTCTAAGGTGAGGAATCTAACTAACTAATGTTTCTTACAGATACATCGTTACCGAAGGTTAGTAACTTGTTCTTTTCACTTTATATAAATGGTGTTGATGTTTTATTACAGAATTTGGGGGGAGATGTCCCTAAGATTGGTAATCGGCCTATGCCCCTTTTGTTGTATGCCGACGACGCAGTCCTAATCTCAAGGACAGCGAACGGCCTACAAACTTTAATGGACAATTTTACTAGTTTTATGACAGAAAATTCCCTAAAAATTAATATGAGTAAGACTTTGGTTATGTCCGGTGGTAAAAGGAATATCAAAATAAAAACTCATTAAATTAATGGGACACCGATTGAGAGAACATCTACATTCTCTTATCTAGGCATCCTTTTTAGCAGTAAGGGCACTTGGGATACACATATAACTCTATGCAAATTGAAATTTGTGAAATTAGTGGAGGCCATTTTCAGATTCTCCCACAAAATCGGCAGTAAACCTGTACGGGAGATCCTGAAGTTATACGAAGCAAAATGCATTACAGGGAGTTGCTATGGGGAGCCTTATGGGGGTCAGGCAGATACTACGCCGATACACACCCTTGAAAATAAATTTTTGATAAACTTCTTTTTATTGTGTTTTGCGGCATAAAGAACAATATCAGGAATAATATACAGCAGTGCAGTGAACAAGGCATCAGTATCTGCAATCAGGAAAGCATCAACAGGCAAGTGCAAAAACCCTCCCGCCCCCTCCCATCCCCCGCCCCCCCCCCCCTGTGCACCCACCCTTCAAAACAGGCCCCCCAACCATTTCCCCCATATCTTGCGAATTTTTTTTGGGCAGCCCCGTGCAGCGTATAGCGACCGCTCCTGAGCCGCACACCAATCCACCCCTCTACTCCAGGTAGCCACTCTGGGCGGGTCTGGCTGTGACCACACTGCCGCTATGTCTCTCTTAGCCACCATAAGGGCAGTGGTGAGGAAGTACTTCTCATTACGGGACCCGTCCATCCCGTCCATGATGCCCAGCAGGGCCATTCTAGGCTCGTGGGGGACCTCCCAACCCAGGACCTCCGCTAGATCGGCCTCGATCGCTGCCCAGTAGTCCCCCAGACGAGGGCAAGACCACACCATGTGGAAAAAATCTGCCGGAACCTCCCCACAGCGAGTGCAAGATGCGTCCGCGCGGAGGCCCGCACGATACAGGCGGTCCGGGGTCAAATAGGCAGTGTGGAGGTAATAAAGTTGGATAAGCCGCAGCCTAGCGGAGGTGGTAAGCGATCGAGGGCCCATAAGGGCGTCCCTCCAGTCCGCCTCATCCAGGGGTCCCACCCAAGCCTCCCATCGCTGCTTTAGTCCGTTCCAATCCACCGGTGTATTGTTAATTAGGGATTTATAAATGCGGAATATGCACCCCCCTCCCAAGATACCCCAACATCACCTGGGCCTCAGGCGGACTATGGGAAGGCAGTCTGGAATCTAGAGGGACGTGAGCCCGAACCGCGTGGCGCAATTGAAGGTAGCGGTAGAATTGAGAAGGCTGCAGCGAGAAGCGGGTCCGAAGCTCCTGGAAGGAACACATGCGGCTTCCACGCCATATATCGCCCAGACAGGAGATACCGAGAAGATCCCACTGCCGAAAGCCCGTTAGTCCCACCACCTCCCGCAGCCACGTCCCGTGCCAAAGCGGAGTGAGTTGCGTGGACGTCCCCGACCATCTGGTGTGTCGCAAGGCCGCGCGCCACGCGAGAAAGGGAGCCCGCACGACGCCGGGGAGCGACAGGGGGATCGTTGTGCCATAGAGCATGTTTTGGATGGAGGAGAACCCGAGGCGGTTCACCTCGAGTCGATAAGCCGGGTCGCCCCAGCCCCCTGAGAACCAATCGTGGACCACCAGTAGTTGGGTGGCCAGATAGTAGAGGTAGAGGTTGGTCATGCTTAGGCCGCCGTCGTAGGAGGGGACCCTGCAGCGGTCCAAGGCCAGCCGAGGTCGACCACCGCCCCAAAGGAATTTGGTCACCGTCTTATCCAGGTCCCGGAACCACGGGCGCGGAAAGGGGCATGGAGTGTTCTGCAGCATGTAAAGAAACTTGGGGAGGATCATCATCTTATATAAGGCGACTCTCCCTAGCGGATTCAAAGGGAGGGCCTGCCACCGGAGCATATCTGATCTGGCTTTGTTTACTACTGGAGCCACATTGAGTGCCCAGCAGAGTTCCGGGAGGAGGGTGACCCAGATCCCCAGGTACTTAAAGGAGAGTCTCCGGAGGGGAATATCTGATTGCCAGTCGAAACATTCCCGCGACGGGTGTAGCGGGACTAGAACAGATTTTTTGGGGTTCAGATGGAGACCCGACGCCTGGCCAAACCGATGGAGGATCCGGCGGATCCGGGGCCCCGAGGTCGCTGGGTCGGAAAGATAGAGGAGGACATCGTCCGCGTATAGGGCAATCTTATCGGGGGCCACAGCTGGCCATTCCCATCCGCGAAGAACGGGATCCGCGCGAATCAGCATTGCCAGGGGTTCCATGGCCAACGCAAAAAGGAGGGGCAAGAGCGGACAACCCTGGCGCGTCCCCCGACCTATGGGAAACGGGCGAGAGAGAGCCCCGTTGACCAACACCCGGGCCCGCGGGTGCGCGTACAGGACCGCTACCATGGCACGGAACCGGGGGCCGAAACCCATGCGTTCCAGGACGTCGGCCAAGTACGCCCATCCCACGGAGTCGAAGGCCTTTTCAAAGTCAACCAGGAGGAGGGCCAGATAGGGAGAAAGGCGGCCGCGGTGCGCCATCGCAAGATGCAGGCGCCGCAGGCAGTGTCTGGTCCCCCGCTCCGGCATAAAGCCGCATTGATCCGGGTGGACCAAGGAGGCAAGCGACGGGCGCAACCGCTGTGCCAGGACCGTAGCATAGATTTTGAGTTCGGTGTTGATAAGGGATATCGGCCGATAGTCGGAGCAGGACCGCGAGGGAGGCTGAGTCTTGGGGAGGGCAACTATGGTTGCCGTGTCCATCTCGGGCCGGAACGAGCCCGTTTCCACCACGGCTGCAAAAAGGTCCCGAAGCCTCGGGCCAGCATCTCACGATAGTGAGCGTAGTACTCCTGGGGGAACCCGTCGGGTCCCGGGGTCTTCCCAGGTGCCAAGCGGCCAATGGCCTCCTCGATCTCCTGCAGCTCGATCGGCGAATCAAGGGTCTCGGAAACCTCGGGCTGCAACCGCGTAAGTGTCACCGCGGTCGTCCCCAGCAATTCCTCAAGGGAGAGCGTGGACGGCCTGTGGCGGTATAGCTGGGAGTAATAGTCAGCGAACGCCTGGGCTATCGCCACCGAGGCTGCGTGAGTACCACCCGCTGGGTCCGCGATGGCCGGAATGATCCGTCCCGCCCGGGGATAGGTCGCCAGCCGGTGGAGAAGAGTGCCGTTTTTGTCTCCCCACCCGTAGACCCGGGCCACCGAGGAGCGCCATAGAATCTTCGCCGCCTCCAGGGAATGGAGGCGAATCTCTTCCCGCAGGAAGGCCAATCGACGAGATCGGGCGGCATCGTCCAACTCCCCCAGACCGCGCTCTAATTCCACGGCTTGGGCTTCGCATTCCGCGAGCTTCTGGGAGTGGGCCCGCCGTTGGCGCTGCAGATGCCCCTTAGCGGCGCCCCGGACAGTCGCCTTGCCGGCCTCCCACAAGACGGCAGGGGAGGTGACAGAGCCCTCGTTATGGGAGTAGTAGTCGGCGATTTCGCCCCCGACCGCCTTCCGGAAAGCCTTGTCGTGGAGGAACCAGGCGTTCAGACGCCACATCGGACGGGCAGAGAGGGGTGGGGGACCAAGAGCGAGGAGCACAGGCGAGTGGTCCGAAAGGCCCCTCGGAAGAATGCGTGCATCCCGCACCCCCGCGCAGTCGGTGGATGGTACGAAGATGAAGTCGATCCGGGCATGGGAGTGATGGGCCGCCGATGTGTGGGTGTATTGGCGTGCCTGTGGGTGCCAGATCCGCCAGACATCGCAGAGGCCCTGCGATTCAGCCCAGGATGAGAGCTGTTTTGCGCGGGCGACGCGGGAGAGGGAGACCGGGCCCGTCGAGTCCAGGGGAGGCGAGTAGACGGCGTTGAAATCTCCGCCGAGAATGAGGGAGCCCGCCGGAAGTGTCGGGAGGAGACCCGCCGCGTGGGAGAGGGCCGACTGCAAGAGGGATGGCGCCGCATAAAGGGACATCAGGGTAAGGGGTCGCCCCTCCAGATTGCCAGAAACCACCACTACCATACCTTGGGGGTCCAAATGCACCCGGGACAGGACAAAGGGGAAGGACTTGCGGAGCAAAATGGCCACCCCTCGGGATCCCCGCGCAAAACCGGAATGCCATACCCTGTCATAACCGTAGCGGCCAAGGAAGGGGCAGTTGTTACCCAACAGGTGAGTCTCCTGGAGGAGGAGTACATCGATCTCAGCGCGTTGCGCGTATTTGAGGACCGCCATACGTTTAAAACGGTCCAGAAGACCATTGACGTTCCAGGATAGTATGCGCATGGCGGCCCTAGGGACAGGCGGGTCAGCCATGGTCTAGGACAGGAGAGGGGGCCAGTAGGGGCGCGGCTGAGCAGGCCCCCAGAGAGGAAGGACAACGGGACATCGGGCAGGAGAGCAAGCCAAACAGCACATGATGCCTTAGTACAACAATTAAGAGGGAGTCATCCCCCACCAACAAAGTCTTCCCAACGGGGAAGAAACAACCCCAAACCAACCCCAAACCCCCCCCCCCCCCCCACCCTACACTTCGAAAACGGAAGCATCTGTCGCCCGAACCAAATGGAAGAACCACCAAGCTAAAACGCTTGGGCTTGAGCGCTAGTGGACCCCTGATACCGATAAATTCAAACCTGAGTTACCTGCCCTGGCCAAGAGCAACACTGATAACGGAGCATCCCATCCCCGTCCAGGCATCCCCAGCCCCCCCTCCCCCAAAGGAAGCAAAGAGAGTCAAATGTTGGGGCTGCGAGAGAGGTCCGAAGAGTCCACCAATTCGACCGGCTGAGTTGCAGGGCCCGTGGGCCGGGGCGGCACGGTCCGCCGTCCATCTGCCCCGGGACTGGCGTGTGCGGCCGAGGATGCAGAGGAGGCTCTCGACCCTCGGCGTGACCTTCTCCCAGAGCGCGTGGTGATCACCTCCTCCGCTGTGCGCTCCCGGGGTAACGTGCGGTGCCGCCGACGGGTCTTCGATGTCCGGGGCCTTCCTCGTCCCCCCCGCATACCCATAGGCGAGCCGCGTCCAGAGCACTGCAGGGGGTGCTCCTCCGTCAACCAGGCCCAGGCCGCCCGCGGGGTATCGAAGAACAAAGTCTTGTGCTGGAAGACGACCCGGAGGCGGGCCGGGAACTGGAGCTGATACTGGAGTCCCAGAGAGCGCATCTTTTGTTTCACTTCCGTGTAGGAGCGGCGTTGCTCTTGGACTTCGCGGGTGTAGTCCGGAAATATCATGATTTTGTGGTTCTGGTAATGGAGGGCGCCCTGGCAGCGGGCCTCGCGGAGGATGGCGTCCCGGTCGCGGAAGTTCAAAAGTTTGAGGATGAACGGCCGGGGAGGCGCACCTGGGGGCCTGGGGGCCAGGGAGCGGTGGGCTCTCTCCACCACGAACGAGGGAGATAGGCTGTCCGCCGGCATCCAGGACCGGAACCATCGCTCCATGAAGTCGTCCGCTCGGCCCCATTCAACTCCCTCCGGAAATCCCACTAAGCGCAGGTTGTTGCGCCGGGCGCGATTTTCTGCATCCTCGACCCGGCGGTGTAGTTCCTTAGAGTGGGTGGTCAACTCCCGAACCTGGTCCTGTAGGTGGCGGATGTCGTCCTCGGCGGTGGAGATCCGGGATTCGGCCTCGGAAATGCGGGCGGTGGCATTCCGCAGATCCTGTCGGAGAAGAGCAACGTCCACTTTGACCTCTCCCACCATGCCCTCGAGGGAGGCGCGGGAGGAGTTGATGGCCTGCAGGATGGCAGCAAGGTCCGTGGCAGGGGCCGGGGCCGGCGAGGCCGTGGAGCCGGGCCCCTTGTCGGTAGTCGTAAATTTGTCCATCCTGGTTTGGGTGGCCCCGGACGCTGGCTTGTTGGCTTTGTCTTTGCCCATATCTGTGGCGGCCGTCCGTGAATCAGGGCAACGAGCGAACGTCACACCCGCAGAGCGTCAGGGGGTGCTCGGGCGGACAGGAGCCCAGCACGGGGGCGGCGGGGGGAACCCGCGGCCGGACAGGGTCCGACACGGCCAGCCCCAGCGGTCAGCCTCCGGCGGGGTCCCCAGCGGGGCAACGAGTCCGATCCCTCGCCTCAGTCGTGGCCGCGAGCCTCTCTCAGCGAAGCAAGGTCCAGCAGCGCAGCCCACAGTCCCCGGGCGGCGGGTCGTTCCTCAAGGGCACCGCCGCCGGGAATCGCCAGGGCCAGCCCTCCGGGGCATAGCCCACCTCTCCAGGGGGGACACCTCGCCCGAGCGGTCCCTCCGCCACCCCCAGGGGGGGGGCACGGTGTCGCCTGTCGACTTGCCGGATCCGGGGCCCCAAACGACGATGAGGGGGGGGAGGGGGGGGGGAAACAGCAGCGACACCCCCTGACCGCCGATGTGCGGCCCGAAGCAGTGAGGACCCCTCCACCCCCGGGACCGGAGGCCAGTCTCTGAGCCGCGGGGCCGGGGCAGCGCCGCAGCCAGGAGGAGAGGTTGTAGAGAGGGAGGGGGGGGGGAGCGGGGGTACGGGTCTCCCCGGCCGCCGACGCACGGCCCGATGGGGGGGTCTCCCCTCCGCCCCCGACCCCCGCAGCCGCCCCGGTGAAGCGATCCTCCGCCGCCGCACTCACCGCCTATTCCTGCTCTCAGGCTCCGCTCGGGGGGGGTCCCAGCACAGCATGCCAGGGGGCCTCGGGCTGCAGCTGCTAGGCAGGACAGCACCCAGCCGGTGCACCAACTCGCCGCCGCAGGTCTCGGGACACCAGGGCAGGTCCAGCAGCGTTGGTGGGGGAGAGTGGGGGGAGACCGGGCCCCGGCCGTCGACACCCGGCCCGAAGGGGAGGGCCCCCACCACCTCCAGCCCCACAGCAGCTCAGGTCGTCCCACCAGGGAGTGCCCCACTCACCGCCCGGCCTTCCGTCCGGCACCACAGCCCGGAATGGGCCCCACAGCACCTCGCCGCCAGCCACAGGATCCCAGGTCGGGGCCCCACCGAGGGGGGGGCCGCCACTGCCGCAGCGACGATCTCACCGGGCCTCCAGGATTCCCAGGCCCAGCACCCTCGTGGGCGCCGCGGTCTCGAGTAGCTGCGCGCCCGCACCCAGCGTCAGGGATCAAAGCCGCCTCCCGCCGGGCGCCGATAACAGGCAGCAATCACAGCTCCGGGGGGGCGGTCACGCCCCAAACTCGCACCAGGAACAGCCAGGCGGGCCCGGGCCCCAAAACTGCTGAAATCAGCCGGCCAGGGCAGGATCAGGCGAGGAAGAAAGGATCGGCGGGGTCTTACAGCCGGAGCCTCACGGCAGAGCAGCCATGCCGGTCAGGCGCCACCTAGCGCTCCTTCTGAAAATAAATTTTTAAGACGTTTGCTAGCCGTACCTGCCTCAACCCCTTCGAATATATTTTGCATAAAGAAACTGGAACATCATATATTTATGATTTGATTAGTTGGGCCGCTTTAAAGTTGTGGCACCGTGTCTGGATTAGGGAAGAAACTCATTTTACGAGGGATATCATATAAGACTGTCTATCCCAAGACCGATGTAAGAAAATACCTTGGTTAAGTTATATCAGTGGTCTTTTAGAAGAATGTAATTTGGCCTTGAACTGGAATCAACCCGAAGATATCAAAAAAATCAGTAAGGTTGAATTAAAAAGCAGCCTCTTGAATGCTAGGATTGCGTCAAGAGACGTGGTTTCAAGTACCAAGATAACCATTGTTTCTTATTTTGAGGGGCCAATTGTAAAGGGTATACAGCCATACCTCATTTTTATAACAAATGTTCAGCATAGATTCTACCTAACCAGACTGCGGATGAACACATTACATTATCTTTTTGCCTTTCCAAAAAGGGCTAAATGGAGTGCCAATCTTCCAAATTGCCCATGTGATGGTAGGTCCAAACAAAGTACCCTTCATTTTTTACTTTTTTGTAATTTTTAAATAGAAATTAGAAAACAGATTTTACGTCCAATTTTTAAAGAAAATTGCCTGTATTCCTCCTATAAAGCCGCTGTTAATTGTTTACGAAATTTGGAAAATATATCTGCTTGTAATGCAGTAATTTGCTATATAATGTCGGCAATTAAACAAAGGAATGAACTCGTCCACTTAGAAATTTTGAACTATGAAACAATAGTAGTAGAGAGTGAGTAGTAGAGAGAGTAGTAGTAGACTAGTAGAGTGAGTAGTAGAGAGTGAGTAGTAGAGAGTGAGTAGTAGAGGGAGAGTGAGTAGAGAGTGAGTAGTAGAGTAGTAGAGAGTGAGTGGTAGAGAAGAGTAGAGAGTAGTGGAGAGTGAATAGTAGAGAGTGAATAGTAGAGAGCAGTAGAGAGAGAATAGTAGAGAGAGTAGTAGCGAGTGAGTAGGAGAGAGTAGTTGTGAGAAGTTGGCCTGGCATATGCTGTCTCCTAGTTATTAGGGACACCTTGCACCAGTCCAATTCGACTCTTATTGATGATAGGTTTAAGACAACCTTTAAAGAAAGCTATCCTAGTGGTAGCTGTGGAGAGCAGCCTTCAGGCTAAGTCTTGAAGGAGTGTTAAGCTTATTGTTTTACCATAATAACCTCTTGAATAACAAAATGAAAGAGTAACCCACACAGGTATATATATAAAATATATGTATTTATTCTAGACAGAATCCCACAGTCTCTTTATGAAGCTGTGGCAAAGTTACAATATCAAACAAGCATTGATGGACACAATAAATAGCACTATTAACATTGGGCCCCCAGGGGGGGACCAAACCATATACTAAAAAAGTGGTATAAGAACCACGACAATTCTACAGGCAATGCCTAGGGCATTCAGGATCGCTGACCCCTTAAGAATCCACCCCAGGTTATGAGGAAGGGGACCCACTGGAGGCGCGTGCAGTGCAAGTAGCTGCTATTGGGATATCTCTTACAGCCTATGGAGAATGTCGTGGTTGGAAATAAACAGTTTAAAAATACTTCTAGCAGGAGTACAAAGTTAAAACCTTAGACTTAAGCTTTTGAGGAGCCCACTACCACGAGAGTACCGAGGTACCACTGTTACCTGCCCCAGGGAAGCCGGGTGCATAGGTCGTTTCTGCTGTCGGGTCGCGGGCTGATTTTCAATGGGAAAATAGTCAAAAGTTCTGCTAGCCAAAAGCGTCTGATGCCGTGAAGATCAAAGATGTGAAGACTGTAGAGAAGAACCTGAAAGCAGAGGGGACAGAGTCTGGGTCACGGCAAAGTGACCAGGAGGCTCAAAGCAAAGAGCCCTTCGATGTCGTGTGCTTCAGGTGGAAAGTGGTGTAGCTTGGATCTGCAGCCACGGGCTCCGGGAGGCTTCAAGGAAGGCCAGCTTCTGGAGGGCGACTGTCCCACGACGGATGAGGGTCGCTGCGGTGTTAGTGTCCGGATTGGATCCACTAAGCCTTGGCAACCGCAACCCACGAAAAATGAACAAATCTGCTACAGTACAGACCCACGAGGTCTGGGAGAGGTCTCCTTCGAGGAGACTGTAGAGCAGGCCTGGAGCAACCAGGGGAACTCTTGATTGTAGAAATAGACCTCCGCTAGGGCCCACGAGTCGAGAGACAAGGGACCGTGGGAGGCGGCAATTTGGAGTGCGTAAAAGGGCACCCACGGGCCACCGGAGGGGGCTAGGGCGCTGGTCTTTGGCACAATTGCTGTAGAGTGGTTGGCTCGAAAACGGGCCAAAGCACAACTTCCCCACTGGTCAGGGTCTTGTGCTACGCAAGAGGTGGCCGGTGTCCTGGGGTATTGGGGATCTCGGCACCCACGTGGTCCACGGTACCCAAACTCGTTGAGCACACTCACTGGCCTCTAGGATGCGCTGGAAACCCACCTCAAGGGTTCTGGAAGTCGTCGAAATTCGTGAGAGCAGCGAAGTTCCAACCGGGTCGCTTGCAGTGTTTCAGGTGCCTGCCAAGCAGGGGGATAACTCCTTTATCCCAAGGGAGATTTCTTCCGTCAGCTGGGCAGCAGCAAGTCGAAGGTCAAGACTGTAAAGTTCAAGATTAATCTGAGGCTCTGGGGCCACGTTATTCACCTTTATCCCCAAGATTAGGGGAGTGTCCAGAGTAGTGCCCACCAATGGGAGGTGAGGCGGGAAAGGGTGGCTACACCCTCTCCCCTTTGTGTGTTTCCCGCCTGGGCGAGGGGCAGGATGCCCCTGAACCGGTTCCAAGCGGTGTATGCAGAATGAGGTCTCTGCAGCTGCCTACGTGCAACTCTGAAAGGACATTTGGTGCACCCACCCTGTTCCAATCCACATTATCCTGTCTGGGGAGATGCTAGTACCTCCCTGCCACAGGAGCCCTATTGTCCAGCTGGCGAGGCTGGGGTTTTCCCCAGCAATAGCCAGCCAGGGTCGTGTAGGTGGCGGGCAGTAGCCATTTTGTGTTACTTGTGCACTTTTAAATTGGTGTCCGAAATCTACCGCTTTTCCCATATCGCCCCTCTAGCAGGGGGAAATCGTACCCTCATGCCCATGACTGGACTGGGGGTATGATTCCTACATGTTTGACACCAAACACAATATGGTTCTGTGTAGCCATTCTCAAGTTATCACGCTATCGCGATAGACTTATAATGCGGTTAAGAGTATATGGTATGGCTACACTACAAACAACCCAGCAATGATTTTACGAAGGTTGCAGAGAGGCCCTACTCATGTAGGGGTCCCCCCTCACACATACCTCAGCACCCTGCCTTGTAGGATTACCAAGGCCTGCTATAGGGGTGTCCTATGAGAGTATATGTGTTGTAATGGGGTGGGATATAGGGTACCTATATCCCTGTAAGGGGTGCTAGCACCACCTTACCCAGACTACAGTAGTGGTCTGGTGGTGTCAGTTTGTATGGCTGTCCCAGGGTGGCACAACAAGTGCTGCAGCCCTGGTAGGCCTACTGAGGGACCCATGCCCTGGGTACCTAGGGTACCATCTACAAGAGACTGTCAGGGCATCCTCAGCATCCAATTGGGTTGTACCTAAGGTACTCACATCGTTTAACAGAGGAAGCAGATAGGCTGGGTTCCTGGATAGCAGGGCCACAGCCTAGCTAGAGTCATAAAACAGCAAAAACATCAGCAAAAAGTTGGGGGCAACTATGCAGTCGATGCCACTCTCCTACATAACCCCCCCCCCCCCAAACGCAGGGACATTAAACTAACCTTGACCAGTTGAGTCTTCATGTTCTAAGTGGAAATATCTGGAGAGGCCATCTGCATTGGCATGGTTGCTCCCAGGTCTATGTTCCACTGTATAGTCCATCCCCTGTAGGGAAATGGACCACCTGAGTAGTTTGGGGTTTTCACCCTTCATCTGTTTTAGCCATAGGAGGGGCTTATGGTCTGTTTGAACAATGAAGTGAGTGCCAAACAAGAATGGCCTCAGCTTCTTCAATGCCCAGACCACAGCAAAGGCCTCCCTCTCTATAGCTGACCAACGTTTCTCTCTGGGGGTCAACCTTCTGCTAATAAAAGCTACTGGTTGATCCTGGCCCTCCTCATTCAGTTGTGATAACACAGCACCTACCCCCACCTCTGAAGCATCAGTTTGAACTATGAATTCTTTGGAGTAGTTGGGGCTTTGGAGCACTGGAGCAGAGCACATTGCCTGTTTTAGGTCATCAAAAGCTTTCTGACAGCTGACAGTCCACTGAACCTTTTTGGGCATCCTCTTAGAGGTGAGGTCATTCAAGGGGGTCACAATGGATCCATATCCCTTTACAAACCTCCTATAGTAACCAGTCAGGCCCAAGAAAGCTCGAACCTGAGTCTGGGTGGTTGGAGCAACCCAGTCCATTATGGTCTGGATTTTGCTCTGAAGTGGTTGAACCTGGCCTCCACCTACAAGGTGACCCAGGTACACAACCTGACTCTGCCCTATCTGGCACTTAGTAGCCTTAATAGTGAGCCCAGCCTTTTGCAGGGATTCCAAAACTTTCCTCAGGTGGATCAGGTGATCCTCCCAGGTGGAGCTAAAGACAGCAATATCATCTAGATATGCTGCACTAAAGTCTTCCAGACCTGAGAGGACTTGATTCACCAACCTTTGAAAAGTGGCAGGTGCATTTTTCGAACCAAAGGGCATCACAATAAATTGATAATGCCCACTAGGGGTAGAAAATGCAGTTTTGGCTTTTGCAGACTCAGCTAACCTTATCTGCCAGTAGCCAGCTGTCAGATCAAATGTGCTCAGATATTTGGCTGAGGCCAATCTATCTATGAGCTCATCTGCTCTGGGAATTGGATGAGCATCAGTCTTAGTGACTGCATTGAGTCCCCTGTAGTCGACACAGAACCTCATCTCTCTCTTACCATCCTGGGTGTGAGGTTTTGGTACTAGGACTACTGGGCTAGCCCAAGGGCTATCTGAGGGCTCAATCACTCCCATCTCCAACATCTTTTGGACTTCTGTCCTTATGCAGTCCCTGACATGATCAGGTTGCCTGTAGATTTTATTCTTGACAGGCAGACTGTCCCCAGTGTCCACTTCATGAGTGCACCAGGGGGTCTGACTTGGAGTCAGAGAAAACATATGTCTATAAGACTGAAGAACTTGTCTACAGTCAGCTTGCTGCTGGTCAGTGAGGCTGCCTGCCAAGGCTACTCCATCAACTGACCCATCGTCAGGGTTCTGAGAGAGCAGGTCTGGGAGAGGGTCACTCTCTTCCTCCTGTCCCTCATCTGTTGCCATGAGCAAGCCCATGTCAGCCCTGTCCACATATGCTTTCAATCTATTGACATGAAGTACCCTGTGGGGACTTCTGGGAGTGCCAAGGTCTACCAAATAGGTAACCTCTCCCTTTTTCTCCAAAATGGTATGGGGTCCACTCCACTTATCTTGGAGAGCTGCTGGGGCCACTGGCTCCAACACCCATACCTTCTGCCCTGGCTGGTACACCACCAAGACAGCCTTTTGGTCATGCCAGGCTTTCTGTAATTCCTGACTTGCCTCCAGGTTTTTAGTTGCCTTCTTCATGTACTCAGCCATCCTGGAGCGGAGACCAAGTACATAGTCCACAATATCCTGTTTAGGGGGTTTGAGAGGTTGCTCCCATCCCTCCTTCACTAGACAAAGTGGCCCTCTAACAAGATGGCCAAACAAAAGTTCAAAGGGGCTATAACCAACCCCCTTTTGTGGCACCTCTCTGTATGCAAAGAGAAGGCAGGGCAGAAGAACATCCCATTTTCGCCTAAGCTTTTCTGGGAGCCCTTTGATCATACCCTTTAAGGTCTTGTTGAATCTCTCAACAAGACCATTGCATTGTGGGTGGTAAGGGGTGGTGAACTTACAGTTAACCCCACACTCTTTCCACATTGCCTTCAGGTAACTACTCATGAAGTTGGTACATCTGCCTTCAGGTAACTACTCATAAAGTTGGTATCTCTGTCAGACAATACCTCCTTAGGAAACCCCACTCTGGAAAAGACTCCCAGGAGGGCCCTTGCCACCACAGGTGCTGTGATGTTCCTAAGGGGAATAGCTTCTGGGTATCTAGTGGCATGATCCACTACCACTAGAATGAACCTGTGCCCAGATGCTGTTGGTGGGTCCAGGGCACCAACTATGTCAATCCCCACCCGCTCAAAGGGCACCCCCACCACAGCCAATGGTATCAGGGGGGCCTTTGTGGATTTACCTGCCTTGCCACTTGCTTGGCAGGTAATGCAAGAGCTGCAAAAGCTCTTACAGTCTTCACTCATCTGGGGCCAATGAAAGTGAGGGACAATTCTGTCCCAAGTCTTGTTTTGGCCCAGGTGTCCTGCTAAGGGAATATCATGGGCCAGTGTGAGCAGGAAGCCCCTAAACTTTTGAGGTATGACCAACCTCCGGGCTGCACCAGGCTTGGGGTCTCGACCCTCTGAGTAAAGTAGCCCTTCATCCCAATAAATCTTATGGGTCCCACTGGCATTCCCTGCAGCCTCAGCAGCAGCTTGCTGTCTGTGGAGTTCAAGAGTGGGGCAGCTCTGCTGCTCCAGGCTCAAGTCTGCCCTAGAAGGTCCCCCTGCCCCCAAGAACTCAACCTGATCAGGTTCCAGTTCCTCTGGGGCAGTTCCTTCTTCAGGAGCTAGATCCCCTTCTGCTACAAGAGTCTCTGCAGACTGTTCCTGGGGGGAAGGCTCTGCCTTACCCCTGCTACTCCTCCTCTTGGAAGGTCCTTGGTCCATTTTTCCAGGATCCAAGGTCTGTTCAGTTCCTGTCAGCTTTGCTTTTGACCTTGTCAGGTCAAACACTTCTGCTGGTATACCCAACATTGCTGCATGGGTAGTTAGCTCCACCTCAGCCCATGCTGAGGTCTCCAAATCATTCCCTAGTAAACATTCAACAGGTAGGTCTGCACTCACCACAACTTTCTTGAGGCCTGTTACCCCTCCCCAGGAGAAGTTCACAACTGCTAGAGCATGGTCAGTACTAACGTTGCTTGCATTGGTCACTTGGTAAATTTCCCCAAGTATGATCTGGTGAGGGTCTACAAGGTCCTTAGTCACCATGGTGACACTGCCCCCTGTATCCCTGTAAGCTAGTGACTCCCTTCCATTAATTTTTGGCTGTTGTCTGTATTTGCCCAGACCACTGGGGCTCACAAACAGGGACAGGTCCCCATCACAAACTAGAACAGCCTGAGTAGGAGTTCTGACTAGGCCAGAGTCCTCTCCAGATCCCAGGGTCAACCCTACTATGCCCTTGTTCTGTGTACCACCACCTATGGTTGCACTAGGGGGAGCAGCTGCCTTAGGGGCAGGTGGAGTGGTACTTGTGGAGTCTTTGGCCTTATTACAATCTGAAGTCCAATGGGTCTTCTGCTTACAGAACTTACACCATGGCTTCCTTGGTTGTTTAGCTTTATTAGCTTGGGTATTATCAGATGCAGATTTTTGGGGGCCTGTTGAAGACTGCTGCTCTTTTCCCTTTTCCCCACCCTTCTCAGAGCTTTTGGCATCTTCCTTTTTAGTTGCACCACCCAAGGGCAGGACCTTCTGCTTAATCCTGGTTTTGACCCATTTGTCTGCCTTCTTTCCCAATTCTTGGGGAGAGGTCAGATCAGAGTCTACAAGGTGCTGATGTAAAAGCTGGTTCTGACAATTATTAAGAATCTGCTCCCTCATTATGAGATTATACGATCCTTGGTAATCATTCACCTTACTGCCAGTTAACCAACCTTCCAGTGCCTTGGTAGCACAATCAACAAAATCTACCCAATCTTGATTCTGTGCTTTTTGGGTATCTCTGAACTGAAGTCTGTATTGATCAGTGGTTAAGCCAAACCCATCTATTAAAGCATCTCTCAAGATATAATAATCATCAGCATCCTCTTCTCTTACAGAGAGGAGCTTGTCTCTACCTTTGTCTGCAAAGGAGAGCTACAGGATTGCTGCCCACTGCTCTACTGGGACCCTCTGTACTTTACAGGCCCTCTCAAGAGCAGATATCCATTTGTGGATGCCATCCCCTGTATGATAGGGGGGCACAATCTTGTGGAGGTTCCTATTGTCAGGGACTTTCTCTCTAACTCTAGGGGTTTCATTACTGCCACCAGGGGTCTCTAGACCCCACTTTCTTGAAGCTTTCTGAAGCTCCAGGGACTCCCTGTCTAATGCTAACTGTTCTCTCCTGAGCTGTAGCTTTGCGTGCTCAAACTGGATCAGTCTGAACTTCCTCTCTTGGGAGGATTCTCTCCTCTGAGGAGAGGCAGAGGTCCTTTTGGATCTCCTAGAATGGTTGGACCCCACTGAGGGGGATCTGTTCCTTCTGGGATCCACCACTCTCCCTTTAGGGATGGAGAGAGTGTCTTTTGGGCCATCACCTCCATGTTGTGAGTGGTTCTCTTCTTCCAGGTCAGGATCGTCATCCTCTTCCTGGTCCTCATCAGAGTCCTCTCTAGGAGGGTCCTCTTCTGAAGGGTGCCCACCCAACCTGTCTACCCCATCAGACCCTAAAGTCTGCTTAAAGTCTGCTATGAGCAGGATTTCCCTGAGACGTTGGGTATTGGCACCTTTGTTTGTCTTAAGTTTCCTAAAGGTGCACATCTCCCTGAGATCAGCAAAGGAGAGATGATCATATTTGTCGACTGGGACTCTTTGGGGTCCTTCCAGAGCCTTATGGGCACCTGAACCTAAAGACATTTCTAGTGTAGTGATAGTGGTGTATCTACCTACACTAAGTGTGGCCTACTGAACCCTTTTTTGAGTTGTAGTCAAGGTGTACTCAGCCCTCTACACACAACTCCTAAGTTCAGTAGAACTTATTGTATTCTAAGCTTGAATTTATATGTACCTTTGGTACCAAGTGGCTTTCACTTTAGAAATTCAATTTGTTATCTGGTAAAACAATGGCAAGCTTGAATCCAACCGCTGCACACCAATGTGAGAAGTTGGCCTGGCATATGCTGTCTCCTAGTTATAGGGACACCTTGTACCAGTCCAATTCGACTCTTATTATGATAGGTTTAAGACAACCTTTAAAGAAAGCTATCCTAGTGGTAGCTGTGGAGAGCAGCCTTCAGGCTAAGTCTTGAAGGAGTGTTAAGCTTATTGTTTTACTATAATAACCTCTTGAATAACCAGATAAAAGAGTAGCCCACACAGGTATATATATAAAATATATGTATTTATTCTAGACAGAATCCCACAGTCTCTTTATGAAGCTGTGGCAAAGTTACAATATCAAACAAGCATTGATAGACACAATAAATAGCACTATTAACATTGGCCCCCCAGGGGGGGACCAAACCATATACTAAAAAAGTGGTATAAGAACCACGACAATTCTACAGGCAATGCCTAGGGCATTCAGGATCGCTGGCCCCTTAAGAATCCACCCCAGGTTATGAGGAATGGGACCCACTGGAGGCGCGTGCAGTGCAAGTAGCTGCTATTGGGATATCTCTTACAGCCTATGGAGAATGTCGCGGTTGGAAATAAACAGTTAAAAAATACTTCTAGCAGGAGTACAAAGTTAAAACCTTAGACTTAAGCTTTTGAGGAGCCCACTACCACGAGAGTACCGAGGTACCACTGATACCTGCCCCAGGGAAGCCGGGTGCATAGGTCGTTTCTGCTGTCGGGTCGCGGGCTGATTTTCAATGGAAAAATAGTCAAAAGTTCTGCTAGCCAAAAGCGTCGATGATGCAGTGAAGATCAAAGATGTGAAGACTGTAGAGAAGAACCTGAAAGCAGAGGGGACAGAGTCTGGGTCACGGCAAAGTGACCAGGAGGCTCAAAGCAAAGAGCCCTTCGATGTCGGGTGCTTCAGGTGGAAAGTGGTGTAGCTTGGATCTGCAGCCACGGGCTCCGGAAGGCTTCAAGGAAGGCCAGCTTCTGGAGGGCGACTGTCCCACGTCGGATGAGGGTCGCTGCGGTGTTAGTGTCCGGATTGGATCCACTAAGCCTTGGCAACCGCAACCCACGAAGAATGAACAAATCTGCTACAGTACAGACCCACGAGGTCTGGGAGAGGTCTCCTTCGAGGAGACTGTAGAGCAGGCCTGGAGCAACCAGGGGAACTCTTGATTGTAGAAATAGACCTCCGCTAGGGCCCACGAGTCGAGAGACAAGGGACCGCGGGAGGCGGCAATTTGGAGTGCGTAAAAGGGCACCCACGGGCCACCGGAGGGGGCTAGGGCGCTGGTCTTTGGCACAATTGCTGTAGAGTGGTTGGCTCGAAAACGGGCCAAAGCACAACTTCCCCACTGGTCAGGGTCGTGTGCTACGCAAGAGGTGGCCGGTGTCCTGGGGTATTGGGGATCTCGGCACCCACGCGGTCCACGGTGCCCGAACTCGTTGAGCACACTCACTGGCCTCTGGGATGCGCTGGAAACCCACCTCAAGGGTTCTGGAAGTCGTCGAAGTTCGCGAGAGCAGCGAAGTTCCAACCGGGTCACTTGCAGTGTTTCAGGTGCCTGCCAAGCAGGGGGATAACTCCTTTATCCCAAGGGAGATTTCTTCCGTCAGCTGGGCAGCAGCAAGTCGAAGGTCAAGACTGTAAAGTTCAAGATTAATCTGAGGCTCTGGGGCCACGTTATTCACCTTTATCCCCAAGATTAGGGGAGTGTCCAGAGTAGTGCCCACCAATGGGAGGTGAGGCGGGAAAGGGTGGCTACACCCTCTCCCCTTTGTGTGTTTCCCGCCTGGGCGAGGGGCAGGATGCCCCTGAACCGGTTCCAAGCGGTGTATGCAGAATGAGGTCTCTGCAGCTGCCTACGTGCAACTCTGAAAGGACATTTGGTGCACCCACCCTGTTCCAATCCACATTATCCTGTCTGGGGAGATGCTAGCACCTCCCTGCCACATGAGCCCTATTGTCCAGCTGGCGAGGCTGGGGTTTTCCCCAGCAACAGCCAGCCAGGGTCGTGTAGGTGGCGGGCAGTAGCCATTTTGTGTTACATGTGCACTTTTAAATTGGTGTCCGAAATCTACTGCTTTTCCCATATCGCCCCTCTAGCAGGGGGGAATCGTACCCTCATGCCCATGACTGGACTGGGGGTATGATTCCTACATGTTTGACACCAAACACGATATGGTTCTGTGTAGCCATTCTCAAGTTATCACGCTATCGCGATAGACATATAATGGGGTTAAGAGTATATGATATGGCTACACTACAAACAAGATTAAGTATACGATACACGTAATGATGTTCAAAAAAGTGCGCAATAGGATGGCCTTGCTGGTGTGTAAATGAGTAAACACCAGGTACGAACATCTTTTACGGCGAGTCTATCTCCCATGTCCCATTCCAAAATGGCGCCTCCCCTTTTTTCATTACATTGAGCTGTCAGACACCGTGAAGCGATCACGTGGTACACGCCATGACGCTTTTAAACCGCGCCATGGCAGGGCCGGGTTGTTCCTGGGCTGAGTAAACGCCAGTGACGAATATTCACACGGTGAGTGGTGACAGAGATCGTTAACTTGGGGAATCGGACTCGAAAAAGTTAAGGAGATGTGATTTAGATACATCGAGGCCGAAACGGGAATCGAGGCAACTTTGTAACGGGCTCATTACTTTGTGGGTAACATTACCCTAATGGGACGCTAAAAATGAGGCACGCATTAACGAAATCCCTAGATGTAGGGGAATCACCTGAGATGGGAGGGAGACGCATCCGTACTAACCATGAATGAGACATTAAACTTTATCAAATATTCAACGCTCACGATTTATTATACATTACAGACTCACGTTTGGAGTGGAATAAGTGGAGCCTTGAATGTGCATTCAGAGCCGCAAGGACTCACGGGTAAAGGTATGCCCACGGTGGGCGACATCCTGGTAAATAGATGTTACAGGGGGTTCGGAATACTATACATAGGGCATTTGTCCAACAATAACAGGTTACCAACCCAGTATGCTCTGTGTTGTTCTGTGTGTGTATATTTTCTTTTGTCTCCTACAGAATTGCTTTTAACTGACAATTAGAGGTGCAGGGTGAAACGAACAGACCCCACGCCCTGAAGAAGTTGCCGTGAGTGTTATCCAGTGGTAACGAAACATGTCGGCATTTTAACATAAGAGCTATCACGCAGCTTAGAATAAAGTATGCAAGCCAGTGTGATTTAGCTCGCTTTTTGATATTAGTATATATCACTTAGGGGTTTAAGACGGTGCACACACTATTGCACAGTTCTTCTTTCTTTCTTTAACTACACACCTTAGCACCTGTACAGTTAATTTCTGTCATTATACACAATTTTCTTGCTTTTGGAGTGTTGGTAGCTGATGATGAGAATTTGAGGTAGCAGGCGAGTACCATCCTGCTTAACCCTCCTTGGTGGCGCTACCGTGAGGCACCAACACTCCTTTTCACTCCTTTTCTCACGACATTTGGGTGGTGGAGACAGAAGGTTATTGCACATTGAGAGTCATCTTGACTTACCTCGTACGCAAAATTTATTTTTCTTTCTTTTTAGTGAACTACACCGTTGAATAGCTTAGACGATAGAATCGCAAGTTGTGAAGAGTGTCTAAAGTTCATGACAATTGATACGGATGTATGAAATAATTGTTCACAGTGTGAACAGGTCTTTGTTGTATACAGTGTATTGAGTGGGGGATGACCTGTTCTCTGCCCCTTCAGCTCCTTATTGTAGACTGCTACACTACAAACAACCCAGCAATGATTTTACGAAGGTTACAGAGAGGCCCTACTCATGTAGGGGTCCCCCCTCACACATACCTCAGCACCCTGCCTTGTAGGATTACCAAGGCCTGCTATAGGGGTGTCCTATGAGAGTATATGTGTTGTAATGGGGTGAGATATAGGGTACCTATATCCCTGTAAGGGGTGCTAGCACCACCTTACCCAGACTACAGTAGTGGTCTGGTGGTGTCAGTTTGTATGGCTGTCCCAGGGTGGCACAACAAGTGCTGCAGCCCTGGTAGACCTACTGAGGGACCCATGCCCTGGGTACCTTGGGTACCATCTACAAGGGACTGTCAGGGCATCCTCAGCATCCAATTGGGTTGTACCTAAGGTACTCACATCGTTTAACAGAGGAAGCAGATAGGCTGGGGTCCTGGATAGCAGGGCCACAGCCTAGCTAGAGTCATAAAACAGCAAAAACATCAGCAAAAAGTTGGGGGCAACTATGCAGTCGATGCCACTCTCCTACAGTAGTAGAGTGTGAGTAGTAGAGTGTGAGTAGTAGAGAGTGAGTGGCAGAGAGTAGTAGAGTGAGTAGTAGAGAGTAGTAGAGTGAGTAGTAGAGTAGTAGAGAGTAGTCAGTCAGTCAGTGTCAGCGTCAGTCAGTCAATCAGTGTCAGTCATTGTCAGTCAGTTTCAGTCAGTCAGTCAGTGTCAGTCAGTCAGTGTCAGTCAGTCAGTGCAGCTAGAGCAGCTCTGCTGACCTGGTTCTCTGGCTTTACAGCAGGTCTGCTGACCTAGTTCTTTGGCTCTAGAGCAGCTCTGCTGACCTATTTCTTAGGCTACAGAGCAGCTCTGCTGATCTGGTTCTCTGGCTCTACAACAGCTCTGCTGACATGGTTCTCTGGCTCTAAGTCAGCTCTGCTGACCCGGTTCTATGGCCCTAAAGCAGTTCTGCTGACATGGTTCTCTGGCTCTAGAGCAGCTCTGCTGACCTGGTTCTCTCCCTCTAGAGCAGCTTTGTTGACCTGGTTTCTCTGGCTCTAAAGCAGCTCTGCTGACTTGGTTCTATGGCTCTAAAGCAGTTCTGCTGACATGGTTCTCTGGGTCTAGAGCAGCTCTGCTGACCTGGTTCTCTGGCTCTAAAGCAGCTCTGCTGACCTGGTTCTCTGGCTCTAAAGCAGCTCTCCTGGCCTGGTTCTCTGGCTCTAAAGCAGCTCTGCTGACCTGGTTCTCTCCTCTAAAGCAGCTCTGCTGACCTGATTTTTCTGGCTCTACAGCAGCTCTGCTGACCTGGTTCTCTGGCTCCCAAGCAGCTCTGCTGACCTAGTTCTTAGGCTCTAGAGCAGCTCTGCTGACCTGGTTCCCTGGCTCTACAATAGCTCTGCTGACCCGGTTCTCTGGCTCTAAAGCAGTTCTGCTGACCTGGTTCTCTGGCTCTAGAGCAGCTCTGCTGACCTGGTCCCTTGGCTCTAAAGCAGCTCTGCTGACCTGGTTCTCTCCCTCTAAAGCAGCTCTGCTGACCTGGTTCTCTCCCTCTAAAGCAACTCTGCTGACCTGGTTCTATGGCTCTAACGCAGCTCTACTGACCTGGTTCTCTGGCTCTAGAGCAGCTCTGCTGACCTGGTTCTCTGGCTCTAAAGCAGCTCTGCTGACCTGGTTCTCTCCCTCTAAATCAGCTCTACTGACCTGGTTCTCTTCCTCTAGAGCAGCTCTGCTGACCTGGTTCTCTGGTTCTAAAGTAGCTCTGCTGACCTGGTTTCTCTGGCTCTAGAGCAGCTCTGCTGTCCTGGTTCTCTCCCTCTAAAGCAGCTCTGCTGACCTGGTTCTCTCCCTCTAAAGCAGCTCTGCTGACCTGGTTCTCTGGCTCTAAAGTAGCTCTGCTGACCTGGTTCTCTGGCTCTAGAGCACGTCTGCTGACCTGGTTCTCTGGCTCTAAAGCAGCTCTGCTGACCTGGTTCTCTCCCTCTAAAGAGCTCTGCTGACCTGGTTCTCTGGCTCTAGAGCAGCTCTGCTGACCTGGTTCTCTGCCTCTAAAGCAGCTCTGCTGACCTGGTTCTCTCCCTCTAAAGCAGCTATGCTGACCTGGTTTCTCTGGCTCTACAGCAGCTCTGCTGACCTGGTTCTCGGCCTCTAAAGCAGCTCTGCTGACCTGGGTCTCTGGCTTTAGAGCAGCTCTGCTGACCTGGGTCTCTGGTTCTAGAGCAGCTCTGCTGACCTGATTCTTAGGCTCTAGAGCAGCTCTGCTGTCCTGGTTCTCTAGCTCTACAGCAGCTCTGCTGACCTGGTTCTCTGCACTCACGATGCACGCACCCGACTTCGTGAAAATATATTTAAAAATAATATAAGTTTATTAGAAGTACAAATATATTATTTTTATGAATATCTTAGATAATCTCTTGCCCTAATATGTATTTTAACGACACATACATATCATTTTGGAACGTAATAATTTTTTTTGCGTGAGTCGCGCACCCAGCGCGCCCCAGCACGTATATGACATCACGCGGGACCCGCAACCGCGCAAGCATCTCGTACCGTAATGCGCATGTGTCGCGAATGCGCGGGAGCCGGAGTTCCGGACTGGTCGCATACCATTCGCGCACATCACGTAATATTAAATGTATATGATGTAACTGAAAAACACGCAGCTGTCACACACCGTACGCGGATCCTTCACGACTTTTCTAAAATGGCGGCTAGAATGCGCGCACCCACCGTGATGTGTATGCTTTGAGTGCGCGACTCTGGAAAAAAATTTTTTTTTAAAGAAAATAATATAAATATATTAAAATAAAAAATGAAAACAAGAAAATTAATCAATATTTCAGTTTGAATTTTTTTACATTTTTGTTTTGCAATTTTCAGAAAAATATATAATGTTATTTAATGAATAAAATATTTATAAATAAACATTTAAAAAACTGTAGAAAATCAGTACAAAAAAATAGGTATAACTACTATCACACTAAATTAGCATTTAAAAAAGCTTTGAAATTCACTGAAAAAACCATAGGTTTCAGAGACGTTATAGTTAGAAATTAGCATTTAAAAAACCTTAGAAATTCACAGAAAAAAACCATAGGTTTCAGGGGTGTTATAGTTAGCTGGCCATTTCACTCGTACAAAACCATAGAAATTCCTCCGTTATAGTTAGGTCTGTTAACTATAACTCGCGCGCCCGCAATGCACTGCTGATGATGTCACATATTGCATCATTCAAGACATGATCAGTGACATCACTGATGACATCTCAAATGACATCACTGATGACATCACTGATGACATCATCCACGTGAGAATCGGATACACCTCATCTTACACTAGTATAACCTTTCATCACTCACTGTAAAATACAGAGTACCATATTTGAAACCATTGACACACCAATACCAGTTACTACATACCCACTCACTGATTACGAAGTCTACACACACAACTACCCATTCAACAACAGAATCATTTATACATGCAGTCACTAATTAATAGAACACTATCAAATGCACTTATACACATATATAGACATTGACACATCAGCAGTCATCTTAGTCGGTTATGCAGTCATCCTACTCACTCATGAAAAAAATTAATCACACTTACATTTACTCACTTACACATTTATCCAACAACACCTCATGTATTCAGACACATAGTAACTCATAGTTAATATGTTTAAAAATCACCATTACAATTATACACTCATTCATATAGTTACTCTCACAATCACTGACTCTTACACATACTTATTTATATACACCAACTCTCACATACAATGCCTTTTATTTTTTTACTTTGTTGAAGATGTACAACTAAAACATATATTCGCTCACCAACACACAAATAAATACATTCGGTCACCCAAACAACTGTCTCCACATGCACTCTTAAACCTATACACCTAGTCAATCAACCATTCACACATCTATGCATAGAGTTACACACACCCCATCCAACCACACACAAACTCAGTGTCCCATGCAAATCCTCACCCAACTAATCAATAACTAATATACACACTCATGTAGTTAGTGAGCAACTGATGCATCATGTTATACAACAACAGAGACAGTGCTGCACACATTCACATAGTTTAGTTACTAATCCATGTATTAAGTGAGACACTTTTAACTACTCCCTTAAACAGACAGTCAGACAGCTACTAAATCCTCCATCCAGACAGTTATATATCCACTCAATCTTCAATACAGATTGGTATATATATATATATAAAATACATATTTAAATTTCAAACTAAACCACATTCACTGGATGATGTCATCAGTGATGTCATGAATGATGCAATATGTGACATCATCAGCAGTGCATTGTGAGCGCACGAGTTATAGTTAGCAGAACTAGCTATAACGGAGGAATTTCTATGGTTTTGTACGAGTGAAATGGCCAGCTAACTATAACACCCCTGAAACCTATGGTTTTTTCTGTGAATATATATATATATATATATATATATTACCTACTGGCGGTCGCCAGTAGGTAGTTCTAGTTAGGACCACGTTTCCATAGGAAATCCGCAACATTCTATTTTGAATAACTTTGGCGCCGGTCGACGAATCCTCGCGAATGTTTCAAAATAGGTGGGGCGCTACGCTCCGCTCCTACCCTGAAAGTCTCGGGGGGATTCGACAAGCGGGGGCTGAGATAAAAGGGGGGTCCCAAAACGCGTTTTTCCCATGCATTTTTCCATAGGACCTTTAGACAGGGCTACAGCCCGAACGGCTGAACAGAATTTAATGAAATTTGGCAGAGAGGTAGTCCCCAGGTCAAGGAAGTGCCTTTTGTAGGTTTGGTGTAAATCTGTTCAGTAGATTCTGAGAAAATAGCCTTTAAATCAATATATATATCTGTGGCAGCTTACGGTGCGCTTACCGTGCGCTTACCGTAAGCTTACCGTACGCGTACGGTGGCGTGCGCGAGCGCGATTCTGATTGGCTCTTAGATCTTAGTAAACATTCGAGTCGGTCGAAACCAGGAAGCGGCGGCCGCCATTTTCTCTCTCGCTTCCTGAGTTGGGCAGCAAAAACGTACCCCAAATATATGTAAAGAGGCAGTTTCATGAGATCCTAACCACCCAGCATTGATACAGGGGTCCCCAAACCACCCCCAAGCCCCAAAAAAAAATATTTTTTTTTTCCGGAAAATCGCCGATTACGCTTACGGTAAAAAATTATAAAAAAAAAAAACTATCCACATTCTCCCCACCCCGTGTGCAAATGGTGCCCGAAGAATACATTTCACAAAGATGCGCAAAATATGTCCCCCATGTGCGCACGGTGCGCGAAGCGCATCGTGCGTACATGGCCCATCCGCCTTAACGTGGGCACGCTGTGCGCGCAGCGCACCGCGTGACCACTGTGCGTGCACGGCACTAACTGCGTAAAGTGGGCGCGCGGTGCGCGAAGCGCACCGCGTGCTCACTGTGCGCGCACGGTGCGTGAAGCGCACCGTGCGCGCACGGAACGAACTGCGTTAACTGGGCGCGCACGCCACGAATGGCGTAAAGTAACTTAGCATTTAAAAAACCTTGCAAATTCACTGAAAAAACCATAGGTTTCACACATGTTATAGTTAGCTGGACATTTTACTGATAAAAAAACCAATGAAATTCCCCCGTTATAGTTACTGCAGGCAACTATAACTCACGCGACCGCAATCTTCTGCTGATGACATATGTGTCTTTATGAAAAAAAAATATTTGTAATATATGTAAAGCTAAAATTTAATGGAAGAAGACATGGGCAAATAAGTGTCTAAATACAGTATTAGCATCAGCAGAGGATTGCGGTCGCGTGAGTTATAGTTGCCTAACGGGGGAATTTCATTGGTTTTTTATCAGTAAAATGTCCAGCTAACTATAACATGTGTGAAACCTATGGTTTTTTCAGTGAATATATATATATATATTCCCACTATCCTCTCCCACCTCCATCTCTGGACAGGTGCTAAATCCTTAGAGTGAGGGCGGGACCTCACTTATGCTACACAGCAACTCAGCAAAAATGTAATCACTCACAGGATTGTCACAAAAGTTCTTTATTTCCAGCAGTCTCCTCTGCAGAGGCGTTTCAGCGTGTATAGCCTTTTTCAATGCTGGTCTTTTCAATGCTGGAGCTTGCTCATAGATAGAGGAGTGTCCAGTTGGATATTTATACATGTCCACCTTTATTTACTATTGGTGCGTTTGGCCAATAGGATATATATATTTTCACCAAATATCTATTGGTGTGCATTTTGCTTCTTCCTACTGTTGCATAAGCCAGTGACCATTTTACTGAGACATGAATATAGATAGTGACACTCAAAAACACAGTTTTCCAATACATTTTTACGGCACTTCACTTACCAACCAGAGACTGCTAATAGCTATACATACTATATTGTCTATACAAGTCTTCCATAGTAATCAAGAGACATTATTGAAAGTTGCAATATTGATTAATCGGCATATACCAGCACTGGCATGTTTAACTATGCTTTAGAAAACTAGCACAATTTATTAGAGTAGCAAAAGTGTATATGTATATTTTTATGTTGAAGTTACACCTCTTCAACATAGAGACAGAAATTTGAAGCAGTTGCTTTTGACTTGAGAAGGAATTCTAGTATTTTTTTTTAAAGACTGCTGCCTTATTAAAGACTTTAAGCGGTTGCTTCTGACTTGGGGACATCTAACAATTACTTGAGGTAGTTAAGCTATGTGAATGGCCAGGCCGATGTCTTTGACAATGCTTGTTGTTGTGATGCTACGAGTGATCTCTTCTCAGAATCCCATTATCCTCAGCCAGCTGAAGGCTATGTGGTAAAAGCCTGGTTCTGAGTGTGGGTATTTAGGAGTGTTTGAGGCTTTTTCTGAAACATGTGGATGTTTCCACAGAATCGGGTATATGAAATGTAAGAAAACAAACTGCATGTATTATAATCTGGACTTTCGGAAAACTTTGAGTAGGTACTCCTTAATTTCCTATTGCTTAATTCCCTTTCCATTTTAATGTTCCATTTTACAGAATCCATTTAGGTTTACCTTAGTCATATTTTCTAGGCCTTTGTAAAACATTGTGACCATCCTTCTGCACTCACCCATAGTATTCTTGTCCCCACTTTTTTGGAATGCTCGTGTTAATTACCCATACTGAAGAAACTGTGCATTTCAGCACCCATATTGTTTCACAAGATCAGCAAACATTAGCAATTTGCTTGATGCTAAGAAGTTTCTTACTGTCATTAATCCTGCGTTCATCTATTCTAATGTTTTTTCTATGAAATATTTACTTTGGACCTCTCTGCCAAAAATGTTTAAAACCAATTTTTATTGTTTTATTTTAAGCATGTTGTCATTCATTACAACTCTATACGCAGTGATAACCTTGTTGATTACAACGGAGCAAAATTATCCATTATCAAACTTTCACGGGCAATAAGTTGGTGCAAAATATGAGACTTGCATATCAAAATAACTAGCACAGGTAAAGAACTAAAAAAAATAAGGGGGCTGAAAGGTGAAATACAGCAATGTCCTTGGGGTGGTTCCTATTAAGAGAAGAGAACTAAGGTATTCTTGTGTGGCTAGCTATGATGAGATCTTGCTGACCAACACAGGCGGGTAAGTTAATGCAGGTGTGCATAAAAGAATGGGACGAGGGAAGGGGGAAATAAAATGGGACACCTCCTGAGGGGGACAGTGACTAAGGTGGAGCATTAGTTCGGGGGTGGGGGGGCAGTTGTCATTGGAGACAAGAATCTTGTGCTCCTGTATAAATGCATCCCAGAGGGTTGCAATCCGGGTACATCAGGGTACACACTTCTCCTCCCTCCAGAGGGAGGGGCTTTCTGTCAGCGCCAAGTGAGGTAAATCTGACTGCCTGGGCAAGGGGAGTTGGAGCAGAGGACCTCCACCATCTTGTTAGGGCCTCTTGGCAAGAATGAGTGCTAAATCGAAAAATCCAGTTGTCAATTTAGCCTTCTCAGGCTGAAGATAAATACCAAAAAGTACAGCCCTTGGGGTGTTCGGAACTGATCTATCAGTGATCTCAGACAGTGTGGTCAGAACCCCAGACCAAAAGAGACACAGCCTCGTGCTGCTCCAAAGCATGTGCGTCAGGTGTGGTGTGATATCTTGGGCATTCTGGGAAACCATGGGGAAAGCTTTCTGGAGCTTCAATGGTCTGAGGTTAGCCCTTTGGAGTATGTTGACTTGTATGAATTTGAAGTAGACATTCTGTATGGTCTTGGAGGGATATTCCAACATAGTCTGCAACTCCTTGTCATTAAAAGATAAGTGTAGCTTCAATCCAGGCCTTCCTAAAGGGCAGCAGTGTTATTTCAGCATGTTCCAGGATCCCCTTATATAGGAATGAGCTTCTTCCCATGCCCTATTGTGTTGAGCATTTGTAGAGCACCGTATGTGCAGGCTTCCTTACACTGAGCCTGCCAGACCGATTGCACTACATGGCAGTTCTGTCTATATGTGAGAAATTCACCTGCCGGCAGGCCAGATTGTTCCTACGCATTATGGAAATCTTTAAGGGTTCTCTCCGCAAACATTTTCATCGACAGTGGTCAGCCCAATGCGCTACAGAGAATACATTTCTACCTGGAGACAATACCATCACACAAGGAAAGGCCTGGCAGTGGAACAGCAGGTGCCTAGGCAGGTGCTAGTATAACCGAGGGAGTTATGCCGGCAGGTAAATGCTCCTTGGGGTGATGGGGAAAGTGACAGAGGCTCCAGGAGTTGCCCTGGGCTTTCAAAACTGGCATCTGGAGGCTCCAGCCCAACAGAGAAATGTCCAGTGGAATAAAAGGTTTGCTTGTAACCTGCAACAAGTACCACCTACTAATGCCAATGAGCGCACACAGACATGGAGCTGGTGCACAAAGGCAGCAACAGCCATGCAGCCTCTTCACACCTGGATTATTACAGAAAGTATTTGGTAATTTCAAACTACATCAGTTATCCTCAATATGCTCTGCTTTCTCTTAATCCTGCTAATGTTATCGCTGCCTATCCTACTGCCCCCTTTTTAGCCAATAGTCCTAATTTGGAGCCTCTTTTGCCTTCTTGCATGCTTCCACGCTTCGACCTCATACAACTTGACTGCAGACCTTGCCAGTGGCTCAGTCTAAATCTGTTTATGCAAAACTTTTTTCTTAAGCGTGCATTAATACCTATTTAATAGTTAAGCATCCAATAAATGTAAATTAACTCTTGCTCAGTTACAAATTATATCTGTTGTTTATAGTGGAGTTCTGAACTTCAGCGGCGTCTGCCCCTGACCTTGTCAGAGGTGTCTGACCCTGATTTTGAGCTACCCCGCCCTCAGGGGTGCAAGGCTTTCCACACAGGACGTAAATTAGTTAGCTTGTTTAAAGAATATATCTGAAAGAAACACGTAGTGATAGATTCCTTACCTTAGAATTACCCCCAGGCGTCAGGCGGGATCCGGAAAGTTTTCGTCAGCAGTACCCCTGCGTGTTGGTAGGTGGCGTCGTGTCACTCCGCGTCCGTCGTCGTGATCGCCGTGATGACGTCGCGGGCAGTACTTAGATGCCGCCCACGCGCACTGACGTCAGTTCTTTCTTTTTCCGCGCCAGCAAGCGCAGATCCAGGAAGAGCTAATACCCCCAGTCATTTTTTGACTGAGTTATTTTAGGCTTTTTGTCTCCTTTTTAGGTCTCGCCTTGGCAGCGCATGCGCAGTCTCAGCGAGAGCGCTGTCTCAGCGAGACTTAAAGTAATCTGTATGTTGGGTTACATTTAATGTTATTCGTCTTTTTGCTTGCTATTGGCTCAGTTGTGTTAGTGTTGTTGGTATCTCCTTTCCTGTTGGCTGTTGGTGATTTCCTAACTTCCTTGTAGTCCCATACAGCGGTGAATAACTACAGTATTATTTCACTCTGCTTGCACTTCTTTCAGTGCCATCTGTTTTGCAAGCTGTGGTCTTCCTTTGTAATTGGAGACTTTCCAGCACACTGGCTATTTATTGCCTGGTAGGAGCAGCAACGCGCACGAAGTCTTTGCGCACAGCTGCCTTTCAATTTCCAGCTTCCCTGCCTTCGGCATTGCTCACATGTAGCGTGCTCCTGAAGCCCAAGCAGGGACCGACTACAGTGCTCCAGTATGAATATGCACTATACGGTCGCCCCGGGGCACAAGCAGGCATCCACTCCTGCTTGTTGCTTCCTTTCTGCTTCTTGCTTCTGTGCTCTCAGCGCCATCAGAAGTGTCGGGGTGTCTCCGTCCTCTGTCTCAGAGCATTATATAGTGTGCCTATGGTGCGACCTGCAGCCCCACACCCCTGCTTCAAGCTCCGCCCACATGGACGGCCAGCAGGGGTGGGCGAAATATTTGGCTGAAATTCACATTTTGTGAAATTTGCCCTCTTTTGCCGCCTGCTGAGTTTAGTTGCGCAAGTGGAAGAAAAAGAAAGACCAGCGCAGTTGCTTTTAGGACCGCCGAGAGGGGCAGGCAATGTATTTACCTTAATGATAATTGAGAGCAGCGCCTGCCTAGAGGACCTCTCTGGCATTCTACGCGCATGCACCATGTACCGGCTCTCCTACTGCAGAACTTGCTTTGATGTATAGTTGGGCTTGTCAGTGTAATTAATGTAATGCATTTAGCATTAAGCCAATTACATTTTCCAGCCTGTGACACTGCAGTGTAGTTCAATAATTCTTTGTTCTGTTCTTTCTTCTCTGCATGGTACGAGGAATTCTTGTGCTATAAGCCATTTTGCATGCATTTCACCTTTTTAAAAAAATAATTCAGGGAAGGCAAACGCGAAATCGTCAGATATGGGTAGAGTTGCCCAACCTGAGTTGCCCAACCTTTCGTGGGACTTAAAAAAACAGAAGACATTCATACTCCCTTACTGGTCAAGTGCTCTCCCTCTAGCTCTGCAAGTGAATTCAGGTGTGTGCACATGAGCTCACAGTGAAACTGACATGAGTATTGACACATAGACTTAAAGGCCTCACATGGCTTTGGTGTGGTGGACGCGGCTGGTGTGTGCACTGGACAGCCACAATCAGAAACCTCTGTTATTAGTTCACATTCATTGGCATGGCAAGGACTCCGATGCAGAGGGTTCAGAATGTCCTCCTGCTTCGAAGTACATTTGTTCCAGTCATTTGGTTTGAATCTGCTTGTGGATTAATTGTTCTGTCCCTTTCAACATTAAACGTAATTCAGGTGTCTAGCCTCAGCCCAGTCTAACCTTTAACCCTAACCTTTTCCCTTACTCTAAACATATCCCCAAACCCATTACCACTAACCTGTCATCCTGCCCCAATCTGCTTTACTGTTTTCAAATCAGTGTTATTTCTAACAGTTTTCTTTCTCGTCAGATGATATTGAACCATTTTCTTCAGCCATATAATGATGTAACTCAATCTAAATAATTCAAACTGGTCACTGACTGCCCTATAAGGTGGCAGCTGTAATGCAGCCCCTATTAAAGTAAGGTTCGTCCAAGGCATTAGAGCCTCTGAAAGTTAAAGGTTTGTATTTAGTAGTTTGATTGCATTTGCCACTCTATTAATTGCCATCCGGAGCCTTAAATCTAGTAGGTTACTGTAAAAACAGGGCAGTGGAGGAAAAAGATGGAAAATGCTGCAAACACAAGCATTTGGCAAAGCCAGTGCCACCTGGCTTGTCTGTAAAGCACCACATAGTCCCAGGGTGCGCCATTACTCCTTTCTTTTTGAATAGTCTGGCAGAAAGAGGTGGCACCCTCTTCACCTGCGACATAATGTTTTTGAATTTTTGAACATCTGTGATTTGCAGTGGCTCTGGTAGTATGGACCTCAAAAGCATTGCCAGACAATTGACACAGCTGTCTACAGCCAGACGCTAAGAAACAGGAACGCAGTCACTCAATAAACATAGAGGGTACCTACATCTAAAAAGCGTGGTGTTTCCAGCATTGGATTTTTAACCTTTTTCATCAGTTGGCCTAGATCTTCTTTTTTCAGGACATGTGCTGGAACTTATTTTGCAGGTTTTCTTTTTCTTTGTAGCAGTTTTTTTTTTTTTGGGGGGGGGGGGGGCTGGTCACCTGCCTGGAAAATATGGCAGAACATTTTATAGGAGACATTTTCCTTCTTGATCAGGCAATGCCAGAGTTGATTTGTTAGATATCGCAACTTCCCTATGTCCCACAACAAGAGCAGCTTCGAGTCTCACTGTATGCCATTGAGGTATTTTTTAAAGAGATTAAGATGACCCAGTTGTGCCAGTCATGGGGCTTGTGTTTTTGGAACATAGTAATAGTATACTCTCACTTCTTTGGCATTGAAACAGCTGGGGGTCCTGTTATTCCATCGCCGCAGGCTCCGGCCTTGGCGTTGTCGATGGCCCTGGAGCCGCAGGCCCCCATTGGATCCTGGATCGGACCCCGGTCGACGCCGGTTGACCTTGTTACGCCTCCACAGACGTCGACCCCACCGGCACCTCCTCCGACATCGCCCACTCCTCGGGATGACATCGTCCCCGGCTTCAGCCCTGAACCGGACACTGCGCCGGATGGACGTCGCTCGACACCGCTCCCGGCGGGATTTGTTCCCTATGTCCGTCCTCCGTATTTTCAGCCTGTTACACTTCGGAGGAAGAGGAGGACTGGGAGGGGTCTGAGGACCCTCTCGCACTGGACTGTGCTTATGATCCGGACTAGGCAGAGGATTTGGGGGAAGCCAGTGGTCTTGAGACCTCTCCTGACCTTGGCATGCTGTCTCCTCCTACCGTGGCTACGGAGGAGGGAGCCAGTTACGCAGTGGTGTTGCGTAGGGCGGCCGAGGCCCTCTCCCTACAGGAGCCGTCAGGACTAACCTCCTGACAGAAGTTCTCCAGCCGGTGGCAATCTCTTCGGAGCCCTTGCTGCCCTTTAATGACACACTTTCTGATGTTCTTTTGGGCACCTGGTCTAGGCCCAACACTGGGGCTTCTGTGGACAGGAACGTGGCCCGACGTCATTGCCCGGCTCTGGCCGATCCCCTCTTCCTCTCCCAACACCCCACTCCCGAGAGCTTGGTTGTCCAGGCCTCTGCGTCCCAAAGCGCGTTCCCTTCCTTACCTCCGGATAGGGAATCCAAGAAGCTGGAGCAGCTTGGCAAGAAGCTGTTTTCATCTGCCAGCTTAGAGCTGTGGTCGGTGAACACCACATGCCTCCTGGGCCGTTATTCCCCCTCTGTGTGGGACACGGTTGTGCAGGTGCTGCCTAGCTGTCCGGAGGAGGTCCAGACAGTACTCGCCCAGACTGTTGCTGCTGGGAGAGACGCAGCTAAGTTCACCATTCGTTGTGGGCTTGATACCGCCGACTCACTGGGCAGGGCGTTTTCCACGACGGTGGCGCTTAGGTATCAGGCCTGGCTGAGAACAACTGGCTTTTTGGGGGATGTCCTGAATACCTTGATAGACATGCCCTTTGATGGCATTCGCCTTTTTGGCAATAAGGCAGATAGTGCACTAGAGAGCTTTAAGGACTCACGGGCTGCGGCCAAGTCTTGGGCCTGTCAGCCACTCGGCCTCCTCAGCCTTTCGCTCCTTTCATGGCCGCGGAAGGGGTGCCCCACTACATTCCCAGGGCCACAGGCCGGCGCAGCAACTTCCTTAGCGCAGCCGCGGACGTGGGAGCCGTTGGGCGGTTCAGGGGGCCAGCGGGCTAGCGGGCTGGTCAGTCCACCTCCAACCCCGCGGCATCCACTGCAAAGCCTTCCTAGTCCGTCCTTTCAGGTCCATCAAACGCCAGTGGGCAGACTGATTCGCCATCATCTCCCACACTGGCGCACCATCACTTCAGACCAGTGGGTGCTGCAAATTGTCTGAAGGGGCTGCTCCCTCCCCTTCAAGACTATCCCTCCAGCCATGCCACCTCAGTATGTCGGGGGATCACTTGAAGCTTCTCCAGCAGGAAGTTGCAGCCCTCTTGGCCAAGGGGGCCATTGAGCACGTTCCGACGCCCGAAGTAGGTCGTGGTTGTTATTTCCACTACTTGGTGGTTGCAAAGAAGGACAAGGGCCTGCGTCCAATTTTAGACCTTCGGAACGTCAATCGCTTCCTCCGGAAGGAGAAGTTCAAGATGCTCACATTGGCTCAGGTCTTGTCTGTCCTAGACTCGCAAGACTGGATTGGTAGCGTTAGACTTGCAGGACGCCTACTTTCATATTCCCGTCCTGCCTTCCCACCGGCGTTACCTGCAGTTCACGGTTGGCCACAAGCACTTTCAGTTCACCGTGCTCCCTTTTGGCCATACCAACACCCCTCGGGTGTTCATGAAAGTGATGGCGGTGGTCGCAGCTCATCTGCGCTGATCAGGTGTTTCACTCTTCCCCTATCTTGACGACTGGCTGTTGAAGGCGGGTTCGCCCCAGGCAGTCATCTCCCAACTCCAGACTATGGCTGACCACCTGCATTTGCTTGGGTTCTCCATGAACGTGCCGAAGTCGCACCTGGTACCCACTCAGAAGCTTCTTTTCATCGGAGCGGGTCTGGACAAGGCGCAGTTTCGGGTTTATCCTCCCAAACAGCAAGTCCGGTACATTCGGGCTATGATTCCGATCTTTCAGCCCTTGTCCTGGGTTTCGGTCAGGCTGACCCTGAGGCTGCTGGGCCTCATAGCCTCCTGCATCCTGCTGATCAACCATGCCAGATGGCATATGCGGGCTCTGCAGTGGGACCTGAAGTTCCAGTGGGCGCAGCATCAGGGGGACCTGTCCGGACATGTCCAGATCTTGGAGGGCACTGCACAGCAGTTGCAGTGGTGGCTCATGAACCAGCATTGGTATGCGGCAGATCCTTCTCCCTTCCCCCAACTGGAGCACACAGTGGTAATGGATGCGTCCCTCCTGGGATGGGGTGGCCACATGGGAGACGCGGAGATCAGAGGCTTCTGGTCTCCGGTGGAGTCCAAGCTCCATATCAACCTTCTGGAGCTTCAGGCGGTCCGTCTTGCACTCAAGGTATTCCTTCCCTCTGTCAAGGGGAGCGTAGTGCAGGTGTTCACGGACAACCCCACCGCCATGTGGTATTGCAACAAGCAGGGCGGAGTGGGGTCGTGGACCCTATGTCAGGAGGCTCTGCGCCTCTGGACATGACTGGAACATCAGGACATTTCCCTGGTGGTTCAACACCTGGCAGGTTCACTGAACGCCAATGCGGACGAGCACAGCCGCACGTGCATGATGGATCACGAATGGCGTCTTCACTCGGAGGTGGCGCAAGGTCTCTTTCAACAGAAGGAGGAGCCTTGGTTAGATCTATTCGCCACCGAAGAGAACGAGCTGTGTTGGAATTCCCAAGGCGGCACTCGCTTGGAGACACTTTTCGTCGCGAGTGGGGTTGCGGTCTATTGTACGCCTTTCCGCCTATACCACTTCTGCCCAGAGTGCTGCAGAAGATCAGACGCGACCAGGCCCAAGTCATTCTTGTGGCGCCGGACTGGGCTCGAAGAGTTTGGTATCCCGAGCTACTCAGTATGAGTGTGGATCCCCCGATTCGTCTGCCTTTTCGGGAGGATCTTCTGTCTCAGCAACAGGGGACGGTACTGCACCCGAACCTGTCCAGTCTGCACCTCCTTGCGTGGAGATTGAGTTGTGGCAGTTGATTCCCTTTGACGTGCCTCCTGAAGTCTGTGATGTCATTCTGGCAGCCAGGCGTCCCTCCACTAAAGTGGTATACGCCTGCAGGTGGAACAAATTTGTGGCATGGTGCACAGCAAAGGCTGTGGATCCCCTTTCTGCCCCTCTTTCCGAGGTCCTTTTGTTCCTTCTTTCTTTGGCCCGGCAGGGCTCTGCTTTGGGCACTATTAAAGGCTATCTTTCTGCCATTTAGGCCTTTCTCAGACTCCCTGATCAGCCCTCTCTTTTCAAGTCTCCTGTTGTAAATAGATTTCTCAAAGGCATTACACACCTTTTCCCTCCTTTCCGTTTGTGATGCCACAGTGGGACTTGAATCCAGTTCTAACTTATCTGATGTGCGCTCCTTTCGAGTCTCTTCACAACTGTCCTCTTTGTCTTTTGACTCTGAAGACTGCCTTCCTGGTTGCCATCACCTCTGCTAGGCGAGTGAGTGAGCTCCAGGCTCTTTCTTGTAAGCCTCCTTTCCTTTCCATTCATCCGGACAAGGTGGTGCTCAGGCCCTAGCCTTCCTTTTTGCCAAAAGTTGTCACGGCCTTTCATATTGGGCAGACTGTTACCTTGCCCACTTTCTTCCCGCCTCCACATCCTTCCAGAGAGAAAGAAAGGCTCCACAGTCTGGACCGAAAACGTGCGCTTTCGTTTTACCTCCACCGCACACAACAGTTCCGGGTGGATGACCAACTCTTTGTGGGCTACGTTAGGAACCAAGAAAGGTCGGGAGGTGCACAAGGGGACTATCTCCCACTGGGTTGTCTTGTGCATCAAAGCCTGTTACTCTTTGACTAAAAAAGAGCCTCCGGTGGGGCTGCATGCTCATTCCACTCAAGCAACTGCAGCCACTACTGCATTGGGACGGGGTGTCCCCCTGCAAGATATTTGTCAGGCAGCTACTTGGGCCTCGCTGCACACGTTTAAAAAACATTATTGCCTGGACAGCCAAGTCCGGAGAGACGGCTTTTTTGGCCGTTCTGTTCTCCAGGACTTTCTGGTGTGATCTTGGTTCGCAGACTCACCACCGCGGTTGGTATTGCTAGGGTATCTATTCTAAGGTAAGAAATCTATCACTGCGTGTTTCTTTCAGATGAACAAGTTACTTACCTTCGGTAACGATGTATCTGTAAGAAACATTAGTAGTGATAGATTCCTTACCGCCCCACCCATCCTCTCCGTTATGCGAACTGATCTCCAGGATTAAGGTCATCCCTTTCAGGGCCCTAGTTTCAAGACACCAGTGGTCAGTATCTTGCATGACTCTGTGTTCTGGCGAGGAAAGTCGTGTACAGAACTGACGACAGTGAGCGTGGGCGGCGTCTAAGTACTGCGCGCGACGTCATCCCTGCGATCATGACGACATATGCGGAGCCGCACGACGCCACCTACCGATGCACAGGGGTACTGCTGACGAAGACTTTCCAGATCCAGCCTGACACCTGGGGGTAATTCTAAGGTAACGAATCTATCACTACTAATGTTTCTTACAGATACATCGTTACCGAAGGTAAGTAACTTGTTCTTTAGAGGTCCCCCTACACTGGAACCATTTACACATGCGTTTAAAATCTCAGGTGCATATTATTCTTTTTTTTTTGTGTTTGCATTTAAAAACATTTAACCATTGTTACTACCCTCCCTCTTACTGCTTAAACAATGGTAATCTTCCTGGTGATATTTCTTTCACCTTTAATACTTAGCCATTCCTCCCTGTTGGTCCTTGGAGACTTCACTATCTGGACGGAGGATCAAGCCTTGCTCCATTAATATTCATGGCTAAGGAATCCTGTTGGTGCCTCATGCAAGATGGCAAGTGAGGGCCCTGCAGCAGTGTCAGAGGAGGCAATAGCTGCAAAAACCAAGGCAGTCTCATGGTTCAGGTGCAGATTTGCAAGTTGCTGCATCAGATTCTGCACTCATTAATAGATCTTTCCAACCTTCTCTCCTGTTACCCATTCAACCCTCTGCAGGCTCAGGCTACTGTGGTCATGTGTGCCTCTTGATTGAAATGTGGTGGAGATGTGGGCAATATGATGGTGTAGAGCCTTTGGTCCGTGTTGGAGCAGCACCTACACATACATGTGCTAGTGCTGTTGGTGATTTGCCTTACCTTGAATACATTTCTTCCTTCCGCCTCAGGGAGCAATATCCAAATGTTATCCATTATATCAACATATAGGTCCTGGACCCTGTGATGGAAGTGATTCACCTGTGGAAATGGGCCCATCAATGGGCATTCTTCTTGGTAGCCACTCCCTAGCACGCTCATTCGGCCCCCCTGGAGGATGATGAGTTGCAGCTACACACCAAGGTGACTGATGTGACCTCCCCCCGAAGAATCCACAAATTGAATTGGGGTTTCAATTTGTGGATTTGTTTCACCACCCCTCTTTACAGGAAGTGTTTTCAGTTCTGTGCCATATACTACCCTCTGAATGGTTCCCTTGGGAATGGCTTCAGGTTTAACTGATCTCTCGGTCTGCTGTATGAATTTCTGCTGATCCCACTTCAGTAAAGGATCCTGTGAATGACTGCCTGAGACTTGACAAGAAAGATTCGGTAGGCCAAACTGTTTCCTCTTAGCATTCTCCACCCCATCCTCTCCCCTGCAGAGTGGAACTGTTCTTGTAGCAGCATGGTTACATCCTCCACCCCACTCCCCACAATCCCCAGACACTTCTGCTTCATACATGGAGGTTGAGTTGTGAAAATTAGAGTCCTTGGACTTTCCTGGTGAAGTTGAGGTTGCAGGCGTCATCTCTGGGGCATTTTTCCAGTGATTTTCATTGTACTAGAGCCAACATTTTACCAAGAATCACCACCATTGTGTCGCGGCCAGCATGTTGCCAGGGTTTACCAACATTGTGCAAGGAGCAACATGTTTAAAAAAACATAACTGCTGTTGTACCGGAGCAAGCATGTTACTGGGGATTACCACCATTGTGCCAGAGTCTGCATGTTGCCTGTAATTACTACCGATGTCTCATGGCCTGCATGTTTCCAGGGATTACCACTATTGTGCCACTATGTTGCCTCTGATTGCCAACATTATGCCAGGGCCAGCAAGTTGCAAGGGATTACCTTTTTCACACAAAGGCCACCCAAGTTAGACTAGGTTTTACAATGTATTACTGTTTCATCTTTACCAGTCTCAGATTACAACCAGGGTTCTAAGGTCAGCTTGTTTCCAGGGATTATGGTAACTGTGTTAGCGCCTGCATTGTACCAGGACTATCACCATTATCAAGAGCCTGTATCTACCAGGAATGTCTACCATTGTGTCAGTGCCTGCATATTGTCGAGGATTATCACCATTGACCAGGTACTGCTTTTCATAGGCCATAGGCCATGGCAGTAGACAAAACACTTGCTCCTCATCCACACACAGACATTCTCTCACACACCCACAGACATACATGCACATATACAGACATGCACAGGTGCATGTACATGCATATTTGTGCATACACAGGCACAGTCACTCATGCAGCTGTACAGTGTTGAAACTTTTTAATCTTACCTTTCTTCCCATCTCCTGCTGCTGCTCTGGTGCGCCTTCTTTTTCTCTTCTTTCCACCCATGGCCTCAGGCACTGCCCAATAGAGACTACCATGAAGGAACAGGAGCACCTCTGGGAAATATGGGGGCAAAAGACAGGTGTGTGGGCGGAGAGTGGAACATATCTTCTCAACTCTTTCCATGGCCTCGGCAACCTGCTTTTGCTTGGGCACAGCAACCTTCTTTCTCTCCTCTTCTGGCTTCACTCAGCTCCAGATTAGCGCTGCCAGGGGTGGGTTGGGGATAGTTCCTTGTCCAGCCTGAGAAAGGGGAAGCAAGCAAGTGTGCAGATGGATTGCTTTTGGGTAATCAAGATGGACTGTGATTGTGGGAGGGGAACCGGCTTAAGTGCCTGACTGGGGGAGGGGAGTGGAGGCTGTCAGGTGTTCTGAGGAGGTGGGGGACAGGCACAATAAAGGCACTGGCATAGGCATTTGCTTTGTGCATCTCCATGGGCAGGAAGAGGCAGTCCATGCACAGGGACTCCTCGCTGCGCGAGCTGAATTTTACACTTTTCATCTCGCGTTGCATTGGGCTGTGTGGTTCTCGTTGCGATATGCAGAATGCCTGTTATACTGTACCTCTACACTACTTTTCGCCTCAATTTGTCACTGCGTAAGGGGAAACCCAGTGGCGGTTCCTCCACTAAGCCGGAGGAGCGTCTCCCCACTGCTTTTTAGCAGTGAAATAGAGGAAAAATAAAATGATAAATAATCAAGGTTATTATTATTTCATTTATTCCTGCTGAGCGTCTTTGCAGGGGTGGAGTGGTAGGTACACTCTGTAAGTGAGCATGAATGTTTGACCGGCCATCTCGGGCCGGCCAAACATTCATGCACATTCTTCATATTCTCCACCTAGGCTGTATTGCAGCCTGGGTAAAGAACATGCCCAGGCTCCCACTGCCTGTCTAAGCGCCGAACCTCGGCGCTCAGACCAATCACAACGCTGCATTGCAGCATTGTGATTGGCTATGGGGAGCCTGCGTGTGCTTCCTGTTACGGCTGGATTTTTTTTAAAACTGTGTTGTAATAAGATCTATGGAATGGACATGGGTCTTCCATAACTGATGTCTGCTTAGCAAAAAAGCAAATGATATGTGTACCATTAACAGATGCCATGAACAGAACAATAATTTGGCTATGGTAGCATTTTATTCTAACAAGTGTACTTTTGCTCATATATTGTTGCTCGTTGGACCTGGAATTGGCATGAAACATAAATTAATCAGAATAAATGTAATTGAAACCTGTAGTTGACTTCTATTTTTATCAGTGTGCACACTATTTTTGACTAGATCATACATATGGTAAAAAGTATAGCAGCACTTCAATTTTAATGGGAAATTTGGTTTCATGATATAGTTTTAAGGTTTGTGTATGTATAGATAATTTTAATGGGATCTGGAAATTGAATCTTAATAGAATACTTACAATAGTGCTTTAGGTGAAATTGTTTTATGGAAATTGATGATCTGTCCTAAAATAAACATTGTTTCATGAAAATATTGACTTATAAATAAATATTGAAACTTGAATGTGATATTACAGAGAAGCGCTTGACAAAGCAATAGATTTGCATTTTACATATGCTCGAAAAAGTTGATGGGTATTCCTGCAAAAGTTACATCATCTTCATTAGGTTTTCAATTTTGATTTTAGGAGTTTTTGGTGGCTTTGCGTCTGGAAGGAGCAACCATACGACATCATATGGCACTAGCCAACCAGAGTTGGCACACGCAGGTAAGCTTAACATTGTTACAACCAATCTAAGCAGCCTCACATGATATTGAATCTTGGATCTAGTACTTGCACATTGCAACATGTCACGTATTGAGTGATGTTGTCCCTGTCATGGATTGCATGGCCTAGAACTAACCGAACTGGAAAACTCGGATAAACACTACAGCTCAGACCAATTGCTACTTGTACACAAAGGTAAGAACTCCATGTTTCTAGCCAAATTAACGGTTGTAGAAAGGGAATTATCATTTGGGGAGAGGGTGTTGCCTTACGGCAGGGCTGTCGACTTTTGAACTAGAGAACCAGGTTCCAGTCCTGGCATCTCCTCAAAATTGTGATTCTAGTCACATAGCTTAGTTGCCAGTGCCTAAAAATGATTGTGACCTTGGTTAAGGTGGTGGGATGTATGGTATTAGACAGGCTTTCAACCTGGTTAGATGTTAACAATATTCTTGCCAACGTCCAATATTGTTTTCGCCCTGGTTGTTATAGAGTGGACCAGAGTTTAAATCTTTAAAGGATTGTAAATAAGTACACCATCGCTCGTTCTGGCACTATCTACATAGCCTGCATGGACTTATCGTCCACATTTGACTGGTTTGATAGATCGAAGCTCTGTCAGATGATGTTCTCCATTGGTATCAATAAAGATATCGTCTTGTTCTTATAGGATCCTCACAGAGACAGCAAAGCAGTAGTTCAATATTCTAAAGATCTTAAAGTCACTTGTGAGTTTCCTATCCAGAGAGGGGTTCATCAAGGCTGCATCCTGGTCCCTTTTCTTTTTAACTTGTATATTAATAACCTGGAGCAGGCCCTCTCGAAATCAAAACCTGTTTGTCCCCACTGGGAAGGCAAAGCTTACCCGTCCTATTGCACGCAGACGACGCTGTCCTTATGGCAAGGACAGCGAGGAGTTTACAATCCTTGCTGGACTCCTTTGTTCGTTTTATGGAGGACTTGGACTTACTGGTCAACAATAGAAAATCTTTCGTAATGCAAGTGGGCCTCCGCCCAGCTAAGGTCAACACGTTTTTGTGATTAGTCGCTAGATGGGGGACTTTGTGAAGGCTATTGTTTTTAATTTTGCCTCTAGACTGGGCAGTAAACCCATCGGGCCCTCCTGCAGATTTATAAAGCTAAATGTATCTCCAAGGTTATTTATGGTAGTGGGATCTGGGGCTACATGAAGCATGATGCATTGCAAGTTGTTGAAAACACTTTTTTGAGGTGGTTAATCTGCGTAGCACAGGGTACATCATCCTTCACAGCCCACAAAAAATTGGGCATGGCCTTCCTCTCAGACACGTTGGCTTTTCATCCCTTATCGTTGTGGTTGAACATCTGGCTCAAGAAGGGATCTGCTTTAAGTAAGGATATCATAAGGGACTGTCTTTCTCTTGATTATTCCAACTGCATTTGCTGGCTCAAGTATGTCAGAGAAAGTCTTACCAGCTTTGGAAGGTTAGATCTACTTGAGAACCCAAAGAAAATGTGCAGAAGGGACCTGCACTAGGTTATGAAGAACTTTTTTTTAGAAAGCGCACATGGGATAGACTAGAAGTAGAGCTGAGGAAGCCCAGTGCCCGATTGCATTTGTTATTGAAAATGTGCCTTTAATGGAGCTCTATCTTTTATGGTGTAAAAGTACCCACAACCATTTTCTATTTACCGGATTTCGTATGAACCTCTTTCACTACCTTTTGTCCGACCCTCGTGGGACGCACAAAGGGCAGTACCTCCCACCTTGTGGCAACGAGATGTCTCCACAGGATATGATGCATTTTTTAGTGTTTTGTAGTTTTTATGAGGTACCAGGAAAGTCATTTATTATTCCTATTCTTAAAAAAAGCAAGTTAGACCTGCTTTTATCTTTTTACAATTACTTTCAAATAATACCGTATTATATGTTCTTAGCTTTTTAAGGGCCGCAATTAGACTCAGGTCCAGCTGTAACCAGCTATCCATGGACAAATCATGGGCACAGCGTTGTTTTGAGATCTTTCTTAATAAAGCCCCTGTTATTTATCTTGCTTTTTACGGGGCCAAGATGGATGGTTACGGTTGTGACATGAAATCTCTTAATAATTTATTTTGCATTTTATGGGGCTTTGATGGATGGTTTTATTATCTTGACGCGCCAGTTTTTAACATAGACCCTATAATCCATCTTGCATTTTATGGTACCTTGATGAATGGTCTTACTGTGTTTGGCATAATATTTTGTTCATTCTGCATTTTTGGGGGCTGTGATGATATTTTATTTCTAGATTTGCTTACTTTTTATATACAAGTCTTGGGGTTATGATGGATACACAGTATTGCCCTATTTAAGCCTGGGAAACTAATTTTTCACAGTGTTTGCTTGGCTTTGATGGTTTTCTTTGTAAAAAAACAAATACAGTTTTGTTGATTGATTGATTGAATGTGACCTTGTGTAAAGTGACTTGTGCTTTTGTAAAGTGATCCAATGCCCTTGGGCCCAGTTCATACCATATAAAGAAAAACAATCTGACCCCGGTGCTTGAGAGAAGGTGAGCGAAATACTATACTTTTTTTTTTTTAATTAATATTTTTTATTGAGCAGAAACAAAGATTGACCAATATTCTCATACAGAACAAAAATATTCAATTTCATAATTTTACTTTAGACACCATTATTTTAAATATAAGAATCTTCTTTTAACAATGCTGTCCATATCTTCATTATCTAAAGTGGAACGTGCAAAATCGCAGAAATTCCATCTTTCATATTCTATAGTACGCCTAAATAAAAATACTTTTTTATTTTTTTGTGTGGAGATTTGTATAGCGCGAACTAGACCCGAAGGTATCAGAGCGCTTTACATGAGCACCAGTTACATTACAGAGGGATACATTAATTTTTGAATCACAGAATGTTGAGCGTCCCTGCCGAGATCGACCGTCCCAGCCGTTAGGCTACATTCTCTCCCCATTTAAACAATATGAAGTGCTATCTGTCTATTCATCTCTGATTAAGTGCATTTTCCCTATCATCTTACCAGGCTTGTTCTAAGCCTTCATAAAGTACATCAACTCATTTTCTGTCCTTGACATCAGAGCTTTTTCATGAACAAGGTGCAATTGTGCTCAAATAAATTAACCTAAAAATTACTTTAACACATTTACCCTTGCCAACTTTCTATCTCATTCATATGCTTCCATACGGAATGTATATATTTTAGTAGCTCTGACCCTTTTTGCATAAGCTTCTTCAAATTTTCTTATTCAAATCATTTCTTTATACCATTCTAGATGTGTTGGTACTTTTGTTGTTCTTCAGTTCTGGACAATTAGAGAGTACGCCACCAGGGAAGTAATTACTACAAAAATGTCCTCCCCTCCAGTCATTGGCTGAGTTTGTCTCTTCTTTAATAAACCAAAAAGTGCTATTTCAGCCTCTGGATGCAATCTTCTCTGCAAGTCAAGGCTAAGCGCAGCACAAACTTTCACCCAGAACTGTCTTAACATTGGGCATGAAAAAAACACATGAAGCCAGCCTCCCTCATCCAATCGCTGACAACGAAAGCATTTATTCGCCTTCTGGATGCTTCTTATGAAGCGCTTTAGGGGCATAGTATGCCATCCAGCGTGATAAAAAATACATTCTTTTAAAATGTGCCGCTGTTAGTGCCTTGCTGCTATATTGCGAGATAATTGGCCACTCAAGATCTGAAAACTACATTATGTTTCCTATTTAATCTTCTCCAGAAAGTTATTAACCAAGAGGGATTCTCCTTGGCTCCGTAATAATGTATACCAATTTCCCAACCCTCTTAGCTTTGTTCTAAAAAGAGCAGCTAAAGCTGGAGTGGCACCTATGCTAGATTGAAGGTATTACTTATTCAATAGATGTGTAATTTGAAGATAGCCAAAAAAGAAGAGCTTACACCTGTCTCCACATCTAGCTTGAACCTCCTGCCAATTAATGCATCTCCCTCCAATTATAAAATGACCCAGCTCTTTGAAACCGTTAGCTTCCCAAAATCTTAAATGGGTATTCTGGATTTGGAGGCGTAAGCTTTTACGTTCAATAAATAATATACTCCAGACAAGAACAGAATTAAAGGGGCCATCCAATCAAAGTACTAGAAACTTAATAGAACAGTGGAATGTTGACAGCTTCACTGAAGACAATGTCGCAGCATCAGGCTATAATCACCAGTATAGACACACTGCTGTAAACTTTCAGATGTCATAAAACACAACCTCTGACTCTCCCCTGCCTCTCCATAGGCTATGTAGTGTGTGCAGGGCAACGAGAGGACCTGAGACTGTAGATGAGGGCACAAAACGAGCCTTCCCCCGCCCCTTCTTCATATTGCTTTCAGTTTCACTGGGGAATTGGACGAAGGGAGGGGGATTCTGCTCAGGTGCTGTACTTCTCAGCTCTGTTACTTGAAGAAAAAACATTTGGCAGAGCCCAAAAAGAATTAGGGGCTGACTGCTGTACGCACATTAGCAAGGGAACTGTGACGCAAGGGTTTGTACACCCCCTGAGTCTCACAGGAGTCTGCTTCTTTTAAATGAGGACGTTCTCCGCTCATGGGGGGGAATATTTTTATTGCTCACCATAGCAGATAATACTGTCTGTTAAATGCCGGCCCCCTCAGCTTGGACCTATAACATTAGAGATGGGCTTTAACGGGCAGGTTACACTGCGGTAGAGCTATATTGTGGGTGAGTGCTAGAGAGATGCAGGACTGGGGAAAGGGAACTGTTTTATATATAGCTATAGTTAGGAACTAGTTTCCATAGGAAAAGCGTTTGTTAGTTTGCTTATAACTAAGGCTCCCTGTTTTCCGTTTTTACCGATTTTCACAGATAAATACAGACAGAAAACAATGTGTTTTCTGTCTGCATTTATTTTCAAAAGTGGATAAATACAGGAAATTGTGCTGCTTTTAAGTGACTCTCTGTTCTTTCATGAATTATAGCCCAACAGTTGAGCAGATGGACAGCATGGGAAATTAAAAAACAGGATGAAATTTATTTGAATAACGGCATGTCAATATACATTTGTGGTATAATGCTAGTATTTACCAGTGGATGTATTGTTATGTATGTTATATAATATTTGGCAGCTTAAATAGCTAAAACATGACAGACATTAAAGTGTGAGTAAGTGTCTATCAGTTAAATAAATATGGAAATGTACAGTTTTACAACTCAATTTATAAGCAAAACACCAAATAAATATGGATAAATACAGATAAACCTGCCCAAAAATAAATATGGATAAAACCAGACGGAAATGTTAAAAAAAATAAAAAATACCATAAAACTGGGAGCCCTACTTATAACTTTGGCGTCGTTTGATGAATCGTCATGACATTTTCCATAAAAGTGCACTCCTGTGTTTTGTTGTGCATGGAAAGTTTCAGGGTGATTGTTCAAGCTAGGACTGAGAAAAGAGGGGGTCAAAAAAGTGCTTTTTCAATGTTAATTCCCATTGAGATTTTTGACACGACTACAGCCCGAACCGCTGAATGGAATTACTCCAAATATGGCAGAAAGCTAGATCTTGAGCCAGAAAGAGCTCTTTTTGTGATTTGATGTAGTCCCTTTAGTAGTTTTGGAGTTATTTAAGAAAAAAGAAATATAGATATCTGGGGACACGAATCCTCCGCAGATTCAACAGATCTCATGCTGATATCTGATTGGCCAACATTTCAACCAGGAAGTGTTGATAGCCATTTTGGGACTCTGACTCAGCCGAGTTCCAAAAAAAAGTTTCAAGAAAAAGAGAGAAAGGAGCAGGGTAGGAATACCCTGACCCCCTAGCCCTGGTGGTGGGGCCCCCTAGTGACCCTGTCAGGGCCAAAAGGCATTTAAAAAAAGCAATTCCCACAAAAAGTACCGGGGATCACAGGATTCTTTTTTAAAAAAAAGCAAATGCAGTCCCTGTGCTTGTTTATAGATGAGCCCCTAGGTGGGCCAGGTCTTGGGGGCAAACTATCACAGAGGAGGGGACCCCAGGGACCGCCACCTCCCCGAAGCCAGGCCAATCTTAAATGAAGAGGTGGGGGCCGTGCCACCCCCTTCGGGCCATTTTCGGCCCCGGGGGCCACCACCTCTATGGGGCAGGCCCTGCAAAAGCAAAGCCTCCTAGAGCCAATAATGGCCCTGGTGACTGAAGAGGGACGGCTCCCTGTGTCCTGAGGTGCCCATCCTTGGGACGTAGTTGTTTGCTTACACTTGGCGGGTGCTTTGACAGTTCCTGCCAAGCAAGAGAAAACAGTGAGTCTCCTTCCAGCTCTCGGGAGCAGGAAAACTGCCCCTGGCCACTGGGAGCAGACTTTTCATCTGTTTTCCTGCCCACTGTCAAGCAGGCAGGAAAACGGATGAAAGAATTGCCCTGCACGCAGGGGCCCGGGCACCCAGCAACAAGTGTGCGGGCCCGTGGGAATGGCCTCCACGTGGCCAACATTGGCCCAGGAAGGGGGCTACTTGGCCTCGCACCCTCGCCATGCACTGCTACTTACCCCACATATTACATTAGTAATGACATCTTGTATGACTTCATTCATAATATAACTGCCAACATTTGCAATAAAAATTGTGATGAGAAAACTGTATGGCTGGGCGCAAGTTATAGTTACCTTAGGGTACTAGTTATAGTGTCTTGAGATAAGTATAACTAGAACTGTTGAATTTCTGTGGTTGTGTGTGTGTAAAATCTGAATCTAACTATAACACCCCTCTAACCAAATTAATTACAGAGCCACTCTGTAGATATAGTTAGGCTTACTAGAGATAGGAATTCCCACGTTGACGAGGATGTCACAATGGAACGGCTCCGCACGTGACTTCGCGTGACGTCATCGGAGCCATAGGAAGGCGTCATTGGCCTGCTGATGTCGGTTCCCTTTTTTCTGAGCCGTCGATGTGTAACGTTTTTTCTGATTGATACATCTGCCTGTTGATTCCTCACCTTTTGAATTACCCCATGCGCAGCATTGCAAGGAAATTTTTTCTCCAGCGTCGACGTCACAGTGGAAAAGCTCCGCATGCGACTTCGGAGCCATAAGAAGACCTAGTTGGCGTGCTGACGTCAGTTCCCTTTTTTCCGCCTGTCAGCGTTCAACAGTTTTTCCAGGGCTTTCCATTTCTGGGAGCTTCTTTGTTGCAAGTACTTTGTGTAATTGTAGCAGCAATCATGGCCACCCAGAGGAAGTCTGGTTCTAAGGCATGCAGGGAATGTGGGGGTCAGATGTCGATTACTGACCCCATGCAGATTGTTTATGGGGCCTCTCGTCGGACCATGATGTCGGGGAGTGTTCGTCATGCAGCCAGGTGCATAAACCCTAAGGCTTAAAGGAGAGGGAGGCCAAGCTGTTTATGGCTAAGGCGTAAAAACTGAAAAGAGAATTTGAAGGAGGTTGAGGTCCCGGTCCAAGTCACAGACTCCACATACCTCGAAGTCGTCGAGGAAACATAAAAAGAAGCGACACCATAGATCTCGACGTCGTTCATCAAAGGATGGAACACCGAAGTCGGGGCCCCTGGCTCTCTGACATCACCGCAAGAACAAAGTCTCTCCTTCTCCTCAGGTGATTCCAGCACAGTCTCCGGCTCCAAGAGCTTCACCGGCGCCCAGAGAAACAACGCCTCTGCTGCCAGCCACTCCACCCCCGGCTTCAGGGTCTCTGGCACCACAGTCGGAGTGAATTAGGTTGCCTCCTTAAGCAGTCTCAGAGCCTGCAGTACCGGATCCAGGATATACTTCCTTTCCGACTCCAGGATTTCCTCAATGCGAGTTTTGGCATGTTTGCCAGAGCAGCTAACCCTGCTTGTGCGCCGGTTGGCCCCCTGGGTCAGCTTGCATACTCCCTGGGAGGCTTGCCACCTCACTTCCCTCAGGCACCTCTCATTCCTTTTATGCCAATAGCTCCAGGAAGTTGGCCTCTCCCGACGCCAAGGTTTGCGATGCCGGTGCAGTCCCTGGAGGGAAGAGGGCCGTTGGACAGATCCTCTCAGATGCTGTCTAGCTCCGGTCCAGCGCTGACACAACCTCGTCCGGCGTCTTCTAGTATCCCAGTGGAACTTCCATCCATGCCAGTCCTGAAGTCACTGGTGCCACATCTGGCGCCACCGATGCCGGTCCCAAGAATGAGGTCCAGAAGCGAAGCACAAAGGCTGATGGAAGAGGAGGAATTTCAAGAGCAGCAGGAGGAGGCTGAAGAGGGTGAGATTGTTGACCCTGCACAAGGGTTTGAGGGCCTGCAGGAGGCTAGTGGCCTGGATACATCTCCTGAATGGGAGCTCTCCTCACCAAAAGACCTTCCAATGCATGAGGTGTCGTCATATAATTCTATAATTAGGAAGGCAATAGATCTGCTAGATTTGCCATTGCCGACTGCAGAACTCAAATCTAACATTTTAACTGAGGTGCTTCAATCCCCTTCTGTCTCAGAACCCCTGCTTCCTTTTAATGAGGCTTTGACTGAGCCTATCTTGGAGGTGTGGCAGAAACCAATGACTGCTCCTGCGTTGTCCAGGTCTGTGGCAAGGAGGTATAAGGTTGCTCCGGGAGATCCTGCTTTCCTATCTACCCACCTGTCACCAGAGAATTTGGTAGTCCAGCTGTCATGCTCCTCTAAACAGTCTGCAGGCTCATTTCTATCCATGCCTGCAGATAGAGAATCCAAACTAAAGGAGCAATTTGCAAAGAAAGTATTTTCTTCGGCTAGTATGGCTCTAAAGTTGACGAATGCGACATGCCTGTTGGGTCGCTATATCCATGCTCTGACAAGGGAGAGTACTTTCTGATTCTCAAGCTGCGGCCTGTCAGGTCATTCACTCTGGTCTGGACACTTCGGACTCTGTTGCCAGGGTAATGGGTTCCTCTGTGCACCCAGCAGGCATGCTTGGCTACAGGGGTCTGGGTTTTCACCAGATGTCCAGGCTACCCTGTTCGACTTGCTTTTTGACGGTTCTCGTCTTTTTGGTGCCTAAACGGACTCGACGCTACAGCGCTTTAAATATAGCAGAGCCAAAGTGAGATTGTTGGGTCTCCAGTCCCAGTCTAGGGTTTGGGATACCGCAGGTTTCACGGTTTTGGCAGGACTTTTTTCTTTTGAGCCAAGCAGCAGCAGCAACAACAGCAGCAACAGGCGAACCCCCTGTACAGGTTAAACAGAGTAAAAGGTTGAAGTCGTCTGCGAGGCACTTACCGGCAGCAAGTCTCCTCCTCTCTTGCTCTTCAACTGGTATGGCAGGGAAGCAGCTCTAGCTCCTTCATCCTAGAGCATGTTGGTCCCGTAGGAGGACAGGTGTCCCATTTTCTATCGAATTGGATGTTTGTTACTTCAGATCTCTGGGCGTTGAACCTTGTGGAGAATGGGTATGCCCTTCCCTTCCGGGAGTTTTCCCCTACTCCCCCGTCAGGTTTGGTGCTCAGAAGAGCACCTGTTGCTGCTACAGCCGGAGGTTCTATCTTTACTGCAAAAAGGTGCGATAGAGGTGGTTCCAGAGCGGGAAAGGGTTCAGGGATGCTACTCACGGTACTTCCTGATTACTAAAAAGGACAGTAGATTGATGCCGTTCCTAGACCTTCGTGTCTTGAATTTTTACATCAGCATGAGAAGTTCAAGATGTCGACTCTGGCTCAGGTTCTTCTGGTATTGCAGCAGGAAGACTGGATGGTGTTGATCGATTTGCAGGATGCGTTTTTTCACATTCCCATCCTGAAGTCGCATCGGGACAGGAAAGCAGTCAGGGGTGCTACTCTCGATACTTCAAGATACCCAAACAGGACGGTTGTTTACAGATAATACTCGAACACTGGATTTTTTATTTTTATATCAAACAGGAGAAATTCAAAATGTTGGCACAGGTTCTTCTCATGCTGGAGAAAGAAGACTGGATGGTGTTGATCAATTTATAGGATGCGTACTTTCACATTCCCATTCTGAAGTCGCATCAGAAGTATCTCTATTTTACGGTGGGGTCTCAACACTACCAGTTTGCAGTCCTTCCATTCGGTCTTACTTCCGCACATCTCAGAAGGCCGGGATTCCTGTTTTTCCCTATCTGGAGTACTGGCTGCTCAAATCAAGGTCGCCAGAGATGGTGCTGCATCATTTGCAAGTAACAAAGTTTCTGTTGTTTGACTTGGGTTTTTCTATAAACATACCCAAATCTCACCTGGTGCCCTCTCAGCGCAACCTGTTCATAGGGCCAGTACAAGACACTTCTGTGAGTTGTGCCTTCCCGCCTCTGCAGAGGATTCAAGACATCCAGGATATGATTCCACTTTTTCAGGATGGGGCAGTTGCTGCAGTCCTGAAGGTCTTGCGCCTGCTCGGTCTGTTCGCTTCCTGCATACTGCTGGTCAACCATGGACGCTGGCACATAAGGCCCCTCCAGGGGTGCCTTCGCAGGCAGTGGTTTCAACACAACGGAGATCTCAAGGAGTGGTCAGAATCTCTAGGGACACTGCAGCAGAGCTGTTATGCTTGAAGTGATTCGGATAACCTGTCTCAAGGGACGCAGTTTCAACCGTCTTCTCCGGTGGCCAAAGTGATAACGGATGCTTCCACTCTAGGGTGGGGAGCTCATCTGGGGGATCTGGTGGTCAAAGCCCTTTGGTCTTTGGTCTCCAGAGGAAAGATTGTTTGACATCAATGTTCTGGAATTGCGGGCGATACGTTTGGCCCTCAAGGCCTTTCTTCCCTCCCTTCACAGTCAGTCGATTCAGGTCCTGATAGACAACACTATGGACAACACTACCACGATGTGATGCATAAACAAACAGGGAGGAGTTAGGGTTGTATTTTCTCTGCAGAGAGGCTCTGTGACTCTGGTCCTCGGCTCGGGACCATCAGATTTGCATGATTGCGAATCATCTGGCCAGAGTGCTGAATGTCATGTGGACGATCTCAGTCGGCAACACTCGGCCGATCAAGAGTGGCGTCTCCATCCGGAGGTGATCCATCACATTTTCAGGATGTGGGGTTTTCCTTGGTTGGACCTGTTTGCCACTCATGAGCATGTGCACTGCCCATCATTCTGCAGTTTCCAGTATCAGATGCGGTGAACGTTGGGGGACGCGTTTGAGTTAGATTGGGGCTCACAGCTTTTCCTCCCACACCCTTGATTCCTCTGGTTCTGAGGAAGATTTGCCAAGGCAGGCCCCAAGTCATATTGATCGCCCGGATTGGGAAAGGAGGGTGTGGTACACAGATCTCATTTACCTTGCATCACACCCTCCACTCTGTCTCCCTCTCAGGGCAGACCTCCTATTGCAGTCGAAGGGGCAGGTTCTACACCCGCACCTCCAGAACTTGTACCTTCATGCCTGGAGATTGAACGGGGCAACCTGAGCTCTTTCTCTCTCCCGCTGGATGTGGTGGATGTTATTTTATCGGCCAGAAGACTCTCCACCCAATCTGTCTATTCTGGTTGGTGTGAAATTTATGTATTTTATTGTTGGAAAAATGTGATGCTTATCGGAAAGAAACACGTGTTAGATTCCTCACCTTAGAATATCCCCAGGCGTCAGGCTGGATCCGGAAAGATTTTTCATCAGCAATACCCTTGCGCGTCGCTAGGCGTCATCTGCGGCTCCGCGTCCATCGTCGGCGTCGTGCGTCGGGATGACGTCGTCGGAGTACTTAGACGCCGCCCTCGCGTGCTGACGTCAGTTCTTCGTTTTTCCGCGCCACTAAGCGCCGATCCGGGAAGAGCATACCCTTTAGTCGTTTTTTGACAAAACTTTTTCGAACTCTTTTGGTTCTATTCTTGTCGACATCGACTCTGGTGCCGGTAGGGATGCCTGGTTTTAAGGCCTGTGACTCCTGTCACCGACTGATGTCGGTCACGGACCACCACCACCGGTGCCTCTATTGCCTTGGAGCCAACCACGACGCCGAGGCGTGCCTCGACTGCCGGGCCTTTACTTCGAAAGCTAGGCGGGAGCGGTCCCGCAAGCTACTCATGTACCGGCAGTCGGCTCTGCGCTGTTTTAGGTTGAGGAGGAGGTCGAGGGACCGGTTGCGGAGTCGCAGCCACCACCGCTCGTCGGGGTCGAAGTCTTCGAAATCGGGTATGTCAAAGCACAGCAAGAAGTCGAAGAAGCGACATAACTCTTCTGACTCCCCTCGCCAGTCGCGCGACATGGCTGAGGGTTTGGGTGACACCACCCACGCGGCTCCGACGGGGCCGCAGGGGTCCCGTCCGTCCCCATACCCTCCGGTCCCTGGGACTGATGCGACTCCGGCGGAGGTCAGTGCTTTCCTCATGGCCATGAGAAACCTGGCTCCGCCGTCGACGCCTGCCGGCGCGCCTTCCGGCAGCTCTGGCCCCGACGCAGTCGTCGACTCCGGTCCCGACGCCGCAGGTCCCCGAGGGATCCAAGCCTGGTCCCCAGTCGACCTCACGACCCCTCCACCGGCGGCGACTCCTCCGGTGCCACTCCCGGCACCGTCCCCGGACGACGTAGTTCCCCAGTTTAGTCCCGGTCCGGGTCCGGGTCCGGCGTCGGAGCGGCGCCGGCCGGCGGCGCACCCGACGCCGATGGGTGGCAATTTCATCTTCCGCCCGGCTCCAATCATTCCCCCTGTATACCAGGAATCGGATGACGGTGATGACTGGGAGGGGTCTGAGGACCCTCTGGCCCGGCAGGGCCAGTTATCTCAGGACTGGGCAGATGAGCTGGGGGATGCCAGTGGTCTTGTCACCTCCCCTGACACTGGCTTCATCTCTCCTCCGACCGTGGCTTCAGAGGAAGGTGCTGCATTTTCTGTGGTGCTGCGCAAGGCAGCCGAAGCCCTGGGGCTGGAGCTACCTGCTGTGACCGTGAGGACTAACCTCCTCACTGAAGTGCTCCAACCGTCAGCAAGCTCCTCGGAGCCTCTGCTGCAGAATAATGAAGCACTGGTTGACGTTCTGAAGGGCACCTGGTCCAAGCCCTCCACAGTACCTCCTGTGGACCGGAACGTGGCTCGGCGCCACCGCCCTGCACCGGGCGACTCCAGTTTTCTGTCCATGCACCCCACGCCCGAGAGCCTGGTTATCCAGGCCTCTACTTCCCAGACCTCCTTCCTGTCCGCTCCCCCGGATCAGGAATCCAAGAGACTACAACAGTTTGGTAAGAAGCTGTTCTCCTCCCTTAGTTTGGGATTGCGGTCTATTAACACCGCTTGTCTTTTGGACCATTACTCCCACTCCCTGTGTGATATGGTGGAGGACGTGCTGCCCCAGTGCCCGGAGGAGGCCCGGACATGGCTCTTGCCGAGGGGCGGGATGCAGCGCGGCATGCAATCCGATGTGGACTGGACAGTACGGATTCGCTGTGTAGGGCAATGTCTACCACGGTGGCGCTTCGTCGCCACGCCTGGCTGCGGTCCACGAGTTTTTCTGGGGATGTCCAGAGCACCCTCATGGACATGCCCTTCGATGGCAGTCGCCTTTTTGGCGACAAAGCGGATAGTGCGCTGGAGCGCTTTAAGGACTCCAGGGCTACGGCCAAGTCCTTGGGCCTCTTGGCCCCGCGCCCGCAAACTTACGCTTTTCGTCCCTTTTGTGGCCAAGGAAGGGGCGCCCCCTCATGTCTGACTAGCCACAGGCCGCAGAACCAACCTCCGCGCGGACGTGGATTCCGCCGAGGCGGTACTGGGAGACAATGTGCCGGTCCGTCCACATCTACCCCAGCAGCATCCGCCTCAAAGCCCTCCTAGTCCGAGCTTTCAGGCCCATTCCACGCCAGTGGGAGGCAGAGTTCGCCATCACCTGCTCCACTGGCGCACCATCACATCGGACAGGTAGGTGCTGCAAATCGTCCGAAGGGGCTACTCCCTCCCCTTCGAGACGACCCCTCCAGCCATGCCACCGCAGTGCCACCGAATTTCGGGGGATCACTTGCAACTTCTGCAGGAGGAAGTTACGGCCCTCTTGGCTAAGGGGGCCATCGAGCGCATTCCTGGTCCAGAAGTAGGTTGTGGTTGTTATTCCCACTACTTTCTGGTTCCCAAGAAGGGCAAAGGGGGCCTACGCCCTATCTTGGACCTCAGGAAAGTCAACACCTTCCTTCAGAAGGAGAAGTTCAAGATGCTCACTGTAGCTCAGGTTCTGACTGCCCTAGACCCTGGAGACTGGATGGTAGCGTTGGACTTGCAGGACGCTTACTTCCACATCCCTGTCCTGCCGGCCCACCGGCGTTACCTGTGATTCACGGTGGGCCAGGAGCATTTTCAGTTTACCGAGCTCCCCTTCGGCCTCACCAGTGGCCCTCGGGTGTTCACAAAAGTGATGGCGGTGGTCGCAGCTCATCTGCACAGATCAGGGGTTTCAGTCTTCCCCTATCTCGACGACTGGTTGTTGAAGGCGGGCTCGCCCCAGGCAGTCGTCTCCCACCTCCAGACTACGGCAGACCTCTTGCATTCGCTGGGGTTCTCCATCAACGTGCCGAAGTCGCATCTGAGTCCCTCCCAGCAGCTCCTCTTCATCGGGGCGGTTCTGGACTCAGTGCAGTTCCGGGCCTATCCTCCGGAACAGCGGGTCCGGGATATTCAGGCTCTGATTCTCATCTTTCGGCCTCCATCCTGGCTTTCGGTCAGGTTGGTGCTGCGGCTTCTGGGTCTGATGGCCTCCTGCATCCTGTTGGTGCATCACGCCAGTGGAATAAATTTGTGGCATGGTGCACAGCAAAGGCTGTGGATCCCCTGTCTGCCCCTCTTTCTGAGGTTCTCCTCTTTCTTCTTTCTTTGGCCCAGCAGGTCTCTGCTCTGGGCACCTTGAATGGTTATCTTGCTGCAATCTCTGCCTTCTTAAGGCTTCCTGATCAGCCTTCTCTTTTCAAATCCCCTGATGTTTCTCGCTTCTTTAAGGCCATTACTCGCATGTTTCCTCCTGTCCCTTTCGTAATGCCTCAGTGGGATTTGAATCTGGTCTTGACGTTTCTGATGTGCGCTCCCTTTGAGCCACTTCATAATTGTCCCCTTTGTCTCTTGATGCTTAAGACTGCTTTCCTGGTAGCCATCACCTCTGCTAGAAGGGTGAGTGAGCTCCAGGCTCTCTCTTCTAAGCCTCCTTTTCTTTCTGTCCATCCGGACAAAGTTGTTCTCAGGACTCGTCCTTCCTTTCTCCCTAAGGTGGTAACTGCCTTTCACATCGGGCAGTCTGTTACGTTGCCCACCTTCTTTCCGCCTCCGCCTCCGCCTTCCTCGAAAGAGGAAGAGAGGCTCCACCGTCTGGACCCAAAACAGGCGCTGTCCTTTTATTTGGACCGCACCAAGCAGTTCCGGGTGGACGACCAACTCTTTGTTGGCTACGTGGGCGCTAAGAAGGGACGGGCGGTACATAAGCGAACCATCTCAGTGGGTCGTTTTGTGTATCAAAGCTTGTTACACCTTGGCTAAAAAGGAACCTCCTGTAGGGCTGAGGGCCCATTCCACTCGGGCCACTGCGGCGACAACTGCCCTGGGCCGGGGAGTCCCCTTGCAGGACATCTGTCTGGCAGCAACATGGGCCTCGCTGCACACGTTTGCTAAGCATTATTGCCTGGACAGCCAAGTCCGGAGAGACGGCTTCTTTGTCCGTTCTGTTCTCCAGGACTTTCTGGTGTGATCTTGGTTCGCAGACCCACCACCGGGGTTGGTATTGCTGGGGTATCTATTCTAAGGTGAGGAATCTAACTAACGTGTTTCTTTCAGATGAACAAGTTACTTACCTTCGGTAACGATATATCTGTAAGAAACATTAGTTAGTTTGATTCCTCACCGACCCACCCATCCTCCCCGTTCTGCGAACCGATTTCTAGGGTTGAGGTTATCCCTTTCAGAGCCCTAGAATTTTTTGCCACCAATGTCGGTCTCTTGCATGGCTCTGCGTTCCTGGCGCGGAAAGCTATGTACAAGAACTGACGTCAGCGCGCGAGGGCGGCGTCTAAGTACTCCGACGACTTCATCCCGGTGCACGACGCCGACGACTGATGCGGAGCCGCAGACGACGCCTAGCGACCCGCAAGGGTATTGCGGACGAAAAATCTTTCCGGATCCAGCCTGGGGATATTCTAAGGTGAGGAATCTAACTAACTAATGTTTCTTACAGATATATCGTTACCGAAGGTAAGTAACTTGTTCGTTTGTAGAAAATGTCTATATTTTACAATTTCCTTTAATTGGGTTTTGTATACTATATATACTTGTGAAAATATTGTCGGTTAACCTGTTCACCTCGAAGGCAAAAAATGGGTGGAATTGATATCAACACACAGACGAGGTCTGCTTATGGCTCCAATGATGTCACGCGGAGTCTCATGCGGAGCCGTTCCATTGTGGCGTCCTCGTGGGAGAGCTTTGGAGAAAAGATTCTGCGGAATGCTGCCCATTGGGTAATTCAAAAGGTAAGGAATCCACAGGCATATTCTGTATCCACCATAAAAAATTTTTACCGAAGGTAAGTAACTTGTTCTTCAGAACCATGAGACCGATATGCTTTATTTTGGTGTCAAAACATAGGTTTTGGGGGTCAAGTAGTGTTCTGCAGATATTAAAGTCAGTGTACACCTTGCAAGAACTGCACATTGTCTTTGACAGTTATCTTGAACCATGTGTCAAAACATGCGAGAGAATCAGGCAAAAGTCTACAAGTGGGGCAATTGACCTTGCCTGCATCAAACATTCGACACACATGCCTGCGCAACTTGATAAATTCTGGTCATCAACATCGAAAAGGATAAACTTGAAGATGTTATCTCACCAAAACATTGCTTATGCTTCAGTTAACACTGAATTTCCAATTATTGCAAATTGAATGACTGTCAATGAGGTTTTTGGTGCCTGCAGAGATATATTCACAAGGTACAGGCCATATTGTTCAAGAACGTAGCAAATTGGAGGAGGCTGACCTTCGTGTTATGACACATGTTGAGTGAGCAGTTTGAAATGGTTCCAACCAAGCCATTGTACTGTCAAATGACACAGATGTTAGTATTGTACTACTTAGATTTGTTGCAATGTTCATAAGTCAAGGATTGTCAGAGTTATTGATACGTTATGGAACAGGCGAGAAAAGACACTTAATCCTGCTTCATATTCTGTACAAGAAACTTGACCCAGAGATGCCCAGTGTTCTTATCAATGCACATATTCTTACGTGTGATGACACTATGAGCAAAATTTGAACAAAGCTTGGAGCTTTAACTGCCCAACCTTTGAAGATTCTAAAAGAATTTGCTGAGACAGAAGAAGGATGTGACTGTTAAGGCGTAGAAAAATACCTTGTGCGTTTATGGAAAACGAGTTCTGACTGCCACAAATTTGAAGATCTTCGGTACAGTGAGTTCAAGAGATCAGCCCCGCTAAGTGACCTTCCACCAACTTCATATTGTGTGTGTGTGAACACATTAAAAGAGCGTTCTACTTGATCAAAAGATGTGTATGTATTTTGGATCATGCCTATTTAGAGAAAGATCCATGTGAGCTTTGTTAGGAAGATATTGACGGGGTGCTAAAACCTATGAAATTTCTAAAGCCTTTATCCTCAGAACTTACACATACATGTACTTGCAAAACCTATGCTACAAAAAGATGTTCCTGTTGATATGCTCTTCTCAAATGTTCAACATTCTGAAAATGTACCACGAGCGATTGTCGAAACAAATAATCAAAGTGAACTATGAAAATGTGTCCAAAACAGGAGCGATAAATACTATTTCTCATCATATTCAGATCATAAACATTGTTCAGTGTATACATCAAAGGATTAAAAAAAATATGATTTGCTTCATTCCTATATATGTCTCTACAGCCTCTATTATAGCCACCATTTTGGGAAATGGCGGAAGGGTTGCTCTGAGGTGTTAATTTCTGTCTCTATAAGACTACTTGACCCCCTAAACCTATGTTTTGACACCAAAATGAAGTAGATAAGTCTCATGGTTCCTGAAATATTACATCATCACTGCAACAGAAAGCCATTTTTAAAAATGTTTTCCAGAAAAATTTGGCTCAGATCAGCAATGTCTACCCAAGCAAAATGACTTAAAAACGCAAATCAAAAATTTAAATCTCTGGACAAAATTATCTTTACTGAAGTATATCAGGGGGGTCAGGATTAAACTGGGGTGTAATGGGTTATGATGGTGAGTCCCAGGGACTACCCCCTCTAAAGAAATGCCACTGTGCTGCTGAACCTAAACATACTTTAAATTCTAACTTCAGAGATAGAATATTTTGGTAAAATGGGAAAGTCCGGATTAATCCTCAAGTTTCATAGTTGCCATGGCTAAAACTTCCCCACGGTCCCAAGTGTAGTGGTGGAGGTTGGGTGTGCCCACCTAGGGGAATTGCACACCTAGTATGAGGGACTTTCTCAAGGACTTTTTATATAACTAGCTACCTCAACTAAATCTGTTTCTAAGTCCTCTTAATGTTTACAGACAAGAGACTAAAGGCATAATGAGATTATCCTAAGATTCTGTTTAATTCCAATTCAAATATTCCCTTTGTACACAGGACTTCCAAAGGTAGCGATAGCAAGCACGGAAGGCTTCCTTGAAGGTGAAGTACGGGTATATTGACTCAGATGCAGCATAACATAGCATTTGTAAATTTCTGTCTCTTGTAGGGACTAGGGGCATAATATAGAGGTCAGAATGGAATGAAAACCTCAAAATAACTCCACAACTCTCTGTCCACTCTAGGAACATGCTTCACTTTTTCTATACCCACCTTACACCCCTCACCCCACCCTACTGACATCAATGCTGCCCTCGGTGACATCACAGACCATACCTTTTTAGCCTCTAGGAAAATGTTTGCAAGCGCCCATACTCTAGATGTTGCACGTCTGTTATTGTTTTATCAGCCTAAGACTTAGCGCATGATATTGTTATATTTCCAGATCACTCCTATGAATGCCTGGTCTAACTTCTATTATATTTATCATATGTATTAATCTAACTATGCAGAACCAACAGTACCACAATAATAATAGCTGCAATTATGATACTAGTAGAAATATTTTAGATTCTGAGTGTACAATTTTATTTGTAGATTTGTTAGCTGCATGCTCTGTTGGTATTCAGTCACTGATGAACCTGCATGTGGTGCATCTTAGGTTCATAGCTGTGTTACATCAGCAGATACTGGCTGAGTCATCAAAGGGCTCACAGCGAGCCCTAGACATTGTGGAGGAAGCTGAGGGACCTGAACCTCGGGCACTGGAAGTAGCCAGGCAGGATCTGAGCCCATCCATTAAACCTGACAAAAAAGGACGGTGTAGGGAATTTGCAGCAAGCTGGGGCTTCAGGGAGTCTGATGGATGGGAGCTAGTACTGAGTGCTGGTGGAACCCAGAGCAGTGCCTCTTCTGCTGGCAGTGTGATGTATTTTTTCTTTACCACCATTGGACTTCTCTCTTCCGCCAGCTGGATCACATCGTAGTGGCAGGGTCCGAATGCTGGGTGAGTCAGTGTCTCTGGAAGCTCGTCACTACCACCTAGGTATCAGAGGAGGCAATGAAGCAATTCACCTGATCTTCACAGGAGTGCAGTCTGAATGGCGCTCAACACTGGACAGTGCCACGGATTATACTTCAGGCACTCTCCGTTGCAAGCCTATGGGTAGAGCTTGCCACAAACTGCAGCTCCATGGATGCTGGAATAAAGGAGGTTGTCAGGAGATGGATTCCTTCATCATTCAGTACTCAGGGACTCTACTAACAAAATGGCAGGTTATGACTGAAGAGTAAAAACTGATTATGTGGTGACTGACAAGTACAGCTTCCAGTGGTAAAAACAAGCGGTAGTGGCAGTGCATGGTCTGTTGCCCTTCTCTTTGTGTACTGTTTATTAATAGTGTACGCTTTATACGTTTGTTAAGCTGTTATACTTGGATTCCCAAGTGTCTTATTCTGTCTGCCGATGTGTTCCATACTCCTAAAAGTGCATGCTCATATACCCCTTGCTCTTCACACTGTTCTTCATGAATCTCCAAATTCCGCAAGCTGTGTTCATGTTTCTTAAGCTTCTTACACTGTGTGAAGGAACTCCAGGTTTCATTTGCTCGTAAATCCTTGCACTGTAAAATGTGACCAATAAACCACACACTGTCTCTCCATAAGCTAACCGGTCCCGCTTTTGCCCCGGTGGTTAAAATGGAAAAATGTTAGAGCTCAGCTAGCAGGGAGATTATGTTGGGTATCATCCTGCTGTGTTTCAAACCCTTCATATGCTCTACGAAGTTTGATTTCATAGGACCACTACCGCAGAAGTACTGAGGACACTCTTTTATGCTAGTAGCTATGTGGTCTGTGTTATTTGATGCAGGTAGCAAGTTTCTCTTCACCCAGGCCTTATGTTCTCTCTTTCTCTTCTTTCTGCAGATAATGGATTTCCTGGATGTTCTGGATGATCCCATTTTGGGCTACACACCACCTACAGTGATTACTGTGCTGCACACCCACCTCATCAGCTGTGCTGTGGATTACAGGTGTGATTTTCTGTGCACCCGAATTTCATACAGGGATTCATAGAAAACAACACAATTGTAGTTGCTAATTTTTCTTTCAGTGCTCTCTAGAGACTGCTGATACCCATGGTCATACGTGATATAACACAGGTCTCAACTGTGGTTTCTGTACTAAATTCTTGAGAAATTGTGTTGAGGATACACATTGAGGATAAGCGATACACTTCTAGACTGTGAACACAGGTGTGTCGTTATCGTATGGTGCCCACACGTACCAATGTACGCTATTACAGGTTTGTATAGTGTCTTTTATTGTCTTTACTTAACAAGATATTGAATACGCAAAATATATAGAAATATTCTTGTTGTGATAAGATGTGAAAAAAACCAAGAGTCCGAAGAAGGGTGATACATTCTTTCACTTTTTCTGGGGTCGTCACTTCTCATCGTAGGTTAGATATTCCCTCCTCATCAAGGTCTTCAGTGCAGTCCTGCTAATAGAAGTAAGCAATGATCCTTGAAATTTTTTTATTGGTTAACAACACCGAGTTGATTGGGAAAAATAAAACCTGTCACAGCGTTGTTCACCACGTGAGATTTTCAAGACACCACACTTCGTCACACCAGTAGCCTGATCCCGGGCACCTCAGCTCTTCTCAGTGGCATTCCCCAACTGTGCTTTCACCATGGTCACCTTTTTCCCCAGCCCACCACCATTTTAGAAAGGCAAAATGGTTGGTTGATGCTTGCCTATGGCCACACGCCTCCTGAACTGTGGCATCAGGGTCACAGCTTCCTCATCCTTCTCGGAGCTGCTGGATTGTAGCATTTTAATGAGTGGTGGCGGGGCTTGTGATCTGTTTTTCAGCTCCCTTCGACTGTTCCTCTCTGTCCAGTTCTCGCTCCTGCCTTGCTCTTGCTCTCCATCTCCTTGTGCTCACCCTGCTCGATTAACTTCTCTGGTTGTCTTCGCATCTCCGTCCTCCATCTTGCTCCACCTTCTTTACTCCGCTCCCCTTTCTCCTCCTATTCCGACGTTTCAATGACATCAGTGTTCGAGACCAGACTGCTGCCATTATTCCCGTTCTGGCAAAGTATGGTGGCCATCTTGGATTCCTCTGCCATAGGGGCCGCACTATCACATTACCTTCCCCCAGAGTAGGGTTGTTCGGGCCATACCCTCAGCGGACATCTTAACAAAAAGTCAGCAGTCCCCAGAAATTTACCAGTTCCATGGATAGCCTGAAAAAAAGGTTGTAGCGCTAGAAACCATTGTAAGATCTTGGGATTTGTGTCTTTGTGGCTAGTTAACCAGGTGAAAGGGGCATGATCAGTTACCAGTCAAAAGTGCGTCCTAACAATTAATATTGCATAGCTTCCATGGCCCACTTGATAGCCAGACATTCTTTTTGCATTGTGGCATAATGATTGGCTCTAGGAAATACTTTGTGGCTGAGGTACATGATGGAGCAAATATTTCCTTGTTGATCGGGTTGAGACAAGACTTCACTTAGCCCTCTTCCAGAGGCACCAGTTTGTAGGAAAATATTCATTGAAAAATCAGGACATATAAGCGAGGGGCGTGACATAAGGCTTCTTACAGGGTATTAAAATTATATTCTTGTGCTTCGGTCCAAACCACCTGTTTCCTGGCATCTATGTGTGTAAGCAGATCAGTGAAGGGACTGGCTAGTTCAGAAAATTGTGGGATGAATCTGTGATAATGCCCCACTAGCTCCAAAACTGAGCGTACTTCTTTTTTGTATTGGGGTGTGGCATGTTCTATCTGAAAGAAACACGTTAGTTAGATTCCTAACCTTAGACTATCCCCAGGCGTCAGGCTGGATCTGGAAAGATTTTTTTGTCAGCAATACCCTTCCACGTCGCTAGGCGTCGTCTGCGGCTCCTCCTCCGTCGTCGGCGTTGTGATCGCCGGGATGACGTCGTCGGAGTACTTAGACGCCGCCCTCACGCGCTGACATCAGTTCTTCTTTTTACCGCGCCAGTAAGCGCAGATCCGGGAAGAGCATACCCTTTTAGTCACTTTTTGACTAAACTTTTTTGGTTCCCATTTCGAGTCGACCTCGACTCCTGGTGCCGGTAGGGATGCCTGGATTCAAGCCGTGCGACGCCTGTCACCGCCTGATGTCGGTCACGGATCACCACCGCCGCTGTCTCTACTACCTTGGGGCCGACCATGATGCCGAGTCGTACCTCGAAGGCTAGGCGGGAGCGGTCCCGCAAGCTGCTCGAGATCCAGTGGTCGGCTCCGCGCCGCTCAAGGTCCCGGTCGAGGAGGAAGTCGGGGACCGGTCGCAGAGCCGTAGCCATCACCGCTCGTCAGGGTCGAAGTCCTCGCATTCCGGTAAGTCGAGGCACAGTAAGAAGAAGTGGAAGAGGCGAAATCGCTCTTCTTACTCCCTTCGCCGGTCGCGCGACTCGGCTGAAGGTTCGGGTGGCACCACCCGTGCGGCTCCGTCAGAGCCGCAGGTGTCGCGTCCGGCCCCATACCCTCCGCTCCCTGGGTCTGATGCCACTCCGGCGGAGATCCAAGACTTCCTCGTGGCCCCGTCGTTGACTTCGGTCCCGACGCCGCAGGCCCCCGTGGGATCCAGGCCTGGATCCCGGTCGACGCCGGCCGACCTTACGACACCGGAACCGACCCCTTAGGTGCCGGCTTCGGACAACGTCATCCCCAGGTTTAGTCCTGGTCCGGGCCCGGTGCCGTCTCCGCCGCCGATGGATGACTGATTCATCTACCGCCCAGCTCCGACCTTTCCACCTGTCTACCAGGAGTCGGATGATGGGGATGATTGGGAGGGGTCTGAGGACCCTCTGGCACAGCAGTGCCAGTTATCCCAGGACTGGGCAGAAGAGCTGGGGGATGCCAGTGGTCTTGACACCTCCCCTGACACTGGCTTCATCTCTCCTCCTTCCGTGGCTACGGAGGAGGGTGCTACCTATTCTGTGGTGCTGCGCAGGGCTGACGAAGCCCTTCAGCTGGAGCTTCCTGCAGTGGCCGTGAGGACTGACCTCCTCACTGAAGTGCTTCAACCGCCAGTAAGCTCCTCGGAGCCTCTGCTGCAGTTCAATGAAGCACTGACGGATGTTCTGATGGGCACCTGGTCCAAGCCCTCCACAGTCCCTCCTGTGGACCGGAACGTGGCCCGGCGCCACCGCCCCGGGCGACCCCATCTTTCTGTCGGTGCACCCCACGCCTGAGAGCCTGGTTATCCAGGCCTCTACCTCCCAGACCGCCTTCCCGTCCACTCCCCCGGATCGGGAATCCAAAAGGTTGGAATAGCATGGGAAGAAACTGTTCTCCTCTCTTAGTTTGGGGTTTGCGGTCTATCAACACCGCGTGCCTTTTGGACCGTTACACCCACTCCTTGTGGGATACGGTGGCGGACGTGCTGCCCCAGTGTCCGGAGGAGGCCCGGACACGGCTCGCCCAGGCTCTTGCCGAGGGGCGGGATGCGGCACTCAATACGATGTGCGCTTGACACAACGGACTCGCTAGGCAAAGCAATTGCGACCACGGTGGTGATTCGTCGCCACGCCTGGCTGAGATCCACAAATTTCTCTGGGGATGTCCAGAGCACCCTCATGGACATGCCCTTCGATGGCCGTCGCCTCTTTGGCGACAAAGCGGATAGTGCGCTGGAGCGCTTTAAGGACTCCAGGGCTACGGCCAAGTCCTTGGGCCTCTCGGCCCGTGCCCACAACCTTCCGCTTTTCGCCCCTTTCGTAGCCAAGGCAGGGGCGCCCCCTCACGTCCGCCTAGCCACTGGCTGCAGAACCAACCTCCACACGGTCGCGGACGTGGATTCCGCTGAGGCGGTACAGGGGGACAACGTGCCGGTCCGGCCACATGTAAACCAGCAGCTACCGCCTCAAAGCCCTCCTAGTCCGAGCTTTCAGGCCCATTCCACGCCAGTGGGTGGCAGAGTTCGCCATCACCTGCTCCACTGGCATACCATCACATCGGATAGGTGGGTGCTGCAAATCGTCCGAAGGGGCTACTCCCTCCCCTTCGAGGCGACCCCTCCAGCCATGCCACCTCAGGGCCACTGAATTTCGGGGGATCACTTACAACTTCTGCAGGAGGAAGTTACGGCCCGCTTGGCCAAGGGGGCCATCGAGCGCGTTCCTGGTCCAGAAGTAGGTTGTGGTTGTTATTTCCACTACTTTCTGGTTCCCAAGAAAGGGCAAAGGGGGCCTACGCCCTATCTTGGACCTCAGGAGCGTCAAAGCCTTCCTCCGGAAGGAGAAGTTCAAGATGCTCACCTTAGCTCACGTTCTGGCTGCCCTAGACCCTGGAGACTGGATGGTAGCGTTGGACTTGCAGGACGCTTATTTCCACATCCTGGCCCACCGGCGTTACCTGCGGTTCATTGTGGGCCAAGAGCATTTTCAGTTTATCGTGCTCCCCTTCGGCCTCACCAGTGCCCCTCGGGTGTTCACCAAAGTGATGGTGGTGGTCGCAGCTCATCTGCGCAGATTGGGGGTTCCAGTCTTCCCCTATCTCGACGACTGGTTGTTGAAGACGGGCTCGCCCCAGCCAGTCGTCTTCCACCTCCAGACTACGGCCGACCTCTTGCATTTGCTGGGGTTCTCCATCAATGTGCCGAAGTCGCATCTGAGTCCCTCCCAGAAGCTCCTCTTCATCGGAGCGGTTCTGGACTCGATGCGGTTCCGGGCCTATCCTCCGGAGAAGCGGGTCCGGGATATTCAGGCTCTGATTCCCATCTTTCGGCCTCTATCCCAGGTTTCGGTCAGGTTGGTGCTGCGGCTTCTGGGTCTGATGGCCTCCTGCATCCTGTTGGTGCATCACGCCAGATGGCGGATGCGGGCTCTGCAGTGGGACCTGAAGTTTCAGTGGGCCCAGCATCGGGGCAACCTGTCCGACCATGTCTTGATCTCAGAGGGCACTGCAAGACAGCTGCAGTGGTGGCTCACGGACCGCGACTGGGTCAGTGGCAGATCCCTCTCCCTACCCCAACCAGAGCATGTAGTAGTGACGGATGCGTCCCTCCTGGGATGGGAGGGCCACATGGGAGAGGTGGCGATCAGAGGCCTCTGGTCTCCGGCGGAGTCTCGGCTCCATATCAACCTTCTGGAGCTGAGGGCGATCCGGCTTGCACTGAAGGCATTCCTTCCTTCTGTCCGGGGAAGTGTAGTGCAGGTGTTCACGGACAACACCACCGCCATGTGGTATTGCAACAAACAGGGCGGGGTGGGGTCGTGGACCCTTTGTCAGGAGGCTCTGCGCCTCTGGACATGGCTGGAACGTCAGGGAATCACCCTGGTGGTTCAACATCTGGCGGGTTCTCTGAACGCCAGAGCAGACGAACTCAGCCACCGGTGCATGATGGATTACAAATGGCGTCTAAACTCGGACGTGGCGCAAGGCCTCTTTCGGTTGTGGGGAGAGCCTTGGTTAGATCTATTCGCCACCGAAGAGCACGCGCAATGTCAGCAGTTCTGCGCGTTGGAGTTTCCAAGGCGGCACTTGCTAGGAGACGCTTTTCGTCGCGAGTGGAGTTGCGGTCTGTTGTACGCCTTTCCGCCTATACCACTTCTGACCAGAGTGCTGAAGAAGATCAGGCGCGACCGGGCCCAAGTCATCTTGGTGGCTCTGGATTGGGCATGAAGATACTGGTATCCCGAGCTACTCAGTCTGTCGATCGATCCCCCGATACGACTGCCTCTTCAGGAGGACCTTTTGTCGCAGCAGCAGGGGACGGTCCTCCAACCGAACCTGTCCAGCCTCCACCTCCATGCGTGGAGATTGAGCGGCGGCAGTTGATGCCATTTGACTTGCCTCCTGAAGTCTGTAATGTTATTCTGGCAGCCAGGCGTCCCTCCACAAAATCAGCATACGCCTGTAGGTGGAACAAATTTGTGGCATGGTGCACAGCAAAGGCTGCGGATCCTCTTTCTGCCCCTCTTTCTGAGGTTCTCCTCTTTCTTCTCTCTCTGGCCCAGCAGGGCTCTGCTCTGGGCACCCTTAAAGGATATCTTTCAGCTATTTCTGCTTTCGTACGGCTTCCTGATCATCCTTCTCTTTTCAAATCCCCTGTTGTTTCTCGATTCTTTAAGGGCATTACTCACATGTTTCCTCCTGTCCCTTTCGTAATGCCTCAGTGGGATTTGAATCTGGTATTAACGTTTCTGATGTGCGCTCCCTTTGAGCCACTTCATAATTGTGCTCTTTGCCTTCTGACTCTTAAGACTGCTTTCCCGGTTGCCATCATCTCTGCCAGACGGGTGAGTGAGCTCCAGTCTCTATCTCCTAAGCCTCCTTTCCTTTCTTTCCATCCGGACAAGGTTGTTCTCAGGACTCGTCCTTCCTTTCTCCCTAAGGTGGTAACTGCCTTTCACATCGGCCACTCTGTTACACTGCCCACCTTCTTTTCGCCTACGCATCCCTCGAAAGAGGAAGAGAGGCTCCACTGTCTGGACCCAAAACGAGCGCTGTCCTTTTATCTGGACCGCACAAAACAGTTCCGGGTGGACGACCAACTCTTTGTTGGCTACGTGGACGCTAAGAAGGGGCGGGCAGTGCACAAGCGAACCATTTCTCAGTGGGTCGTTATATGCATTAAGGCCTGTTATTCCTTAGCTAAGAAGGAACCTCCTGTGGGGCTGAGGGACCATTCCACTCGGGCCACAGCGGCTACTACTGCCCTGGGACGGGGAGTCCCTTTGCAGGACATTTGTCAGGCAGCAACGTGGGCCCCGCTGCACATGTTTGCCAAGTATTACTGCCTGGACAGCCAAGTCCAGAGAGACGGCTTCTTTGGCCGTTCCGTTCTCCAGGACTTTCTGGTGTGATCTTGGTAAACAGACCCACCACCGGGGTTGGTATTGCTGGGGTATCTATTCTAAGGTAAGGAATCTAACTAACGTGTTTCTTTCAGATGAAGAAGTTACTTACCTTCGGTAACGATATATCTGTAAGAAACATTAGTTAGATTCCTTAGCGCCCCACCCATCCTCCCCGTTCTGCGAACTGATATCTAGGGTTATGGTCATCCCTTTCAGGGCTCTAGATTCATGGCACCAGTGTCGGGCTCTTGCATGGCTCTGCGTTCCTGGCGCGGAAACTATGTACAAGAACTGACGTCAGCGCGCGAGAGCGTAGTCTAAGTACTCCGACGTAATCCCGGCGATCACGACGCCGACGAATGACGCGGAGCCGCAGACGACGCCTAGCGACGCGCAAGGGTATTGCTGCCGAAAAATCTTTCCGGATCCAGCCTGACGCCTGGGGATATTCTAAGGTAAGGAATCTAACTAACTAATGTTTCTTACAGATATATCGTTACCGAAGGTAAGGAATTTGTTCGTACAGCTTCTATCTTATTCATTTGGGGTTGAATTGTGCCCTGATTAATAGTGAACCCCAAATAGTCAATGCGATCAGTAGCAAAAGTCATTTTACTGGGATTCACAGTGAACCCTGCTTGTGTGAAGGACCTTAAGACCTGTTGTAAGTAATGTTGCTGTGTCTCCCAATCAGGGATATAGACCACTATGTCATCCAGGTATGCCACCCCGTATTTGTGATGTGCTCGTAATAAGAGATCCATCCATCTCTGGAAGATCGCAGGGGCCCTATGAAGACCAAAAAGAAGTAATTGAAACTGGTACAACCCCGATGGTGTGGAAAAGGCAGACTTTTTCTTGTGCCCTTCTGTAAATGGTATCTGCCAATATCCAGCGTTCAGATCAGTAGTGGACATGACTCTATCATCCCCCAGTCTCTTCACTAATTCATCCAATCCAGGCATAGGGTATGTGTCAAATTTGGAAATGATGTTCAGTTGTTTGACGTTTATATAAAACCTCAAACTACCAACTTTTTTTGGCACTAGGACTACTAAGGAAGGCCAAGCACTTTGGGAAGGCTCTATAATGTCAGCTTTTAACATGGCGTCTACTTGTTCTAGGGCATGACATAGTGCGGCGGGGATGTGATATGGTTTGCGTCTAACTACTTAGTCACGTAGGGTGTGGATGTCATGAGTGACAAGGGTAGTTCGCCCTGGCTTATTGGAGGCCAGCATATTGCGTTAACACGGATAATAGCTGTTGTTTTTGTTCTTGTGTCAGTTGGATTCCCATATTCACTTCCTCCTGTTGTATGTCCATAAAGGTCTGTAGAGGAGTCTCTAAGGGTTTTGTGAGATTGATATATCCCACTGTTATGGTGGAATTGGTTATTTGAGTTGGGGGGGTTCTTCCCATTTTTTAAGCTGGTTGACATGATATATCTGTCCTGTCCTTCCTTATTGCGGTACAGCTACTCTGTACGTCACAGAGGGTATTTGGTCTATTATGGGGTAAGGTCCCTGCTATGTAGCTAACAGTTTTTTGTCAGTAGTAGGTAACAGGATTAATATTATCTACAACAGAGAACGCCCATAAGGTCGCCCATGGGAAAAGGCATATTTCTTGTGCTTTCTCTAAATTCTCATTTACCTTTCCCCATGAAGTGGCCAGGGTGTCATTTAGAGTGGCACTGTATGTTAGTAATGGTGTCCTCTCATCTTCCTCTTCTTACCACTTCTCAGATGCCATGTCAAGTAAGGTACAGGGTCCTCCCAAATAACTGCTCAATGGGTAGAAGCCTGTGGATTTTTGTTCATGGGTGCGTATGGCAAAAAATACCTAGGGTAGTTTTCTTTCCCAGTCACGGCTTGTGTTATCTATTAACTTCTTCTGTATAGTTTTGATGGTTTTATTGTACCTCGCCACCTGACCGTCGGTTGGAGGGTGATACACAGCCGTTTGGATCTTGTGGATACATTAAAGGGTGTGCACTTGCTTTATAAAATGAGACATAAAAGGAGTACCTTCGTCTGTCAGTATCTCCTGAGGAAAACCCACTCTAGGAAAAATGAAATCATGGCTTGCCTGAATGCTTGGATGGTCATGCTTGTTACAGGGATGCCTTCAGGATAGTGTGTCGCATAGTCAATCATGACCAAAATATATTGATGTCCTCTGGCAGACGGGGTTGGGGGTTCAACCAAATCCATTCCTACTCACTAAAAGGGGATCTCAGTCAATCTAACAGCATTTGTAAAGCGCAACACTGTTACCCCTAGGGGTATCTGGGTGCACTGATAGGGAGTGGGTGTAAAGGGGCTTTTCATATTCCCGGAGGATTTTTAATTGGCACCTCGGACAGGTAGCTCAAAACCTGACTACCTCTTTATAGACACCGACCAATAAAATCTCTCCAATTTATATTTCAGTGTATTCTCTTGCCCGTAATGTCTGCCCCCCTGCCTGTTTATGTAAAAGATGCATGATTTACTCTCGGAACGCTATTGGGACCAAGAGTTGTTCAGTATGTTGTGTCGGACCCTGAATTACACATTATAACAATCCCCATTTGACGCACAAGTATGGTCCTACCTGTTCTGGGATGCTGTCTCGTATTTGCAACTAGGCATGCACCAAAGTACTGTCATCCTTTTAGGCCTTCCGGAAACTTCGGGGAGGGGTCTTGTTCTCCTCTGGAGAAGAAAGAGTACAAGAAATGGAGGGTTGGGATAGTGCCTGGTATCTCTTTCTGTCTCTTCTCTTTTCATTTTGGGTTTTTATTAGTCTGTCCCGGGGTGTGTCTATCTCAGTTTCAAAATAGGGAGCCTCCCGTAATCAACCCGTCATTTCAACCTGTTTTGTTATGCTGGCAAGATACTCATCAGAATAGGGTAGATCAGTACCTTCTCTGTCAAGAAGGGACCCACCCCGACCTTGTGTATCTGCAGATGCCCATGTATTTCCAGCAAGACTTCTGCTGTGAGGTATGTTTTTATATATGCTTGTACGCAAGCTACCCTAACAGTCCCCCCATCTTTTAGTTGCTCCAATGGTATCAGATCCTTGCTTATGATGGTATGATGGCACCCCGTATCCAGAAGAGCTATAATAGGCCTCACATTTAAGTGGATCATCTTTTTATAATGCTCTCTCGCTTTACCTGTGACCAGGACCCTCTCCCGGGAATACCCTACTTCCATGTGTTCAACAGGGTCTGGTTTTAACAGACAATGTCGCGCTATATGTCCCCACTCAGCACATTTAAAACATTGGGGTCCATGGGACTACCGTGATCCGTCTGTGGGTGGTTTCACAATTGAACGTAAAGTAGTAGAGGGTTTACTATCCCCTCCTTGATTCATATTCCTAGACACTAGTCAGGTGAATACTATTGGGATTCTTGGTAAATGAGTTTTAGAAGTCGTGCCCGATGATATGCATATGCCAACTCTACTGCTGTCTGTGCCGTAAGATTTGGATGTTGTTTGACCCATGACCTGGTGTTGGAAGGTAAAGCTTCTATACACTGCTCCAAATATATTTTGTCAGTGACATCGTTAATGGTGGATCTAGAGGGTTGCAACCACCGATTTTCTAAGTCTCTGATTCTAAAATATAAAACCTTTGGGTTATCTCCAGAAGTCCATTTCTCCTTGTGGAAATGGTTCCTATAATATTCCTGGTTGCTTCCCAGGCGTTCTAGAATAGCTTTTTAGATATGTTATTTGGATTATGCCAGGAGGATTGGCCTCTTGATACGTCACCTGCAATTCTCCTGACAATAGAGGGGCGATGTATTGACCCCGCCTCTCTTGTGGCCAAGCTGCTGTAACAAAAAAATTGCCTGGGTCATCACTTTCCTCAAATCTTTGCAGTACCAATCCGGGGACATTAGGATGTAACCCGGCACTTGGAATGGTATCCATTAACTATAGGATAGCTGTATCCTGGAATTGTTGATTTGTGAACATCTGAATAGCCTGTTATTTTAAGCCAGTTTGAAAAGCCTCTCTATCGTTCTGGACATTCTGTGTCAGCTGCTCAGTTATCAACTGCAGATGATGTTGGCCTTCTGCCAACTGAGTGACCATGACCTCCAGAGTGATGTGTTGTGTCATCTCGACTCTGACACCATTATCCCACTTCTGACACCACTGTCGTATTGTCTGGTGTCGACATATACCACTGTACACTATTATAGGTTTGTATAGTGTCTTTTTATTTTCTCTCTTTACAAGATATTAAATACCCACAATATATAATTACTCTTGATGTGATAAGATATGGAGAAAAAAAACTAGAGACCAAAGAAGGGAGATATAATCTCTATATTTCTGAGGTCGTCACTTCTCGTCGTCTGGTAGAAAAAAGGATTCCCTCTTCATCAAGGTCCTTATGGCAGTCTCGGGATAGAAGTAAGCAATGACCTTTTAAATTTGTTTTATCTGTTAACAACATTGAGTAGATTGGGAAAAATAAAACCCCTCACAATGTTTCTCCACTGAGTTCTTCAAGAAACCACACACTCGTCACACCAGTGACCTGATCCCTTGCACCTCAGCTCGTGCTTTGTGGCATTCCAAAACTGTAATTTCATCGTGGTCTCTTTTTACCCCAAGCCCACTACCATTTTAGAAAGGCAAGACGGCTGGTTAGTACTTGCCATTGCCGCAGTCCTCCTGGACTGCACCGTCGTGAGTCACAGCATCATCTTCCTTCTCGGAGCTGCTGGACTGTAGTGTTTCAATGAGTAATGGCGCAGCTTGTGATCCGATTTTTGGTTCCCTCTTGCTGTTGCTCCTCCCTCCGTCTCGATCTCGCTCTCTGTCTCCTTGTGCTCGCCCTGCTCGATTAACTTCTCTGGTTCTCTCTGCATCTCCGTCCTCCGTTTCGCTCCACCTTCTCTACTCCCCTCCCCCTTCTCTTTGTATTCCAGCATTTCAATCTCGTCAATGTTAGAGACAGAGTCGGATTGGGCTCATAATTCGGCCCGGGCACCCTCAAAAAAGTGGCTCACCTTGTTAAATCTATGAAATAGCATTAGACTAGTCTAATTAGGCTCATTTTTAGAGAAATGTTTGATAAATTATGTATTTTTAAAGCTCTTAGCTACAGATACATTGGTGAAAACTAGAAGGCGGGTGAGACGAAATAAAGTGGCTCAAAAGGCCACAACTCCTAATGTGGCTATGTTTGCAACCTGTCTGTTTTTTTTTAACCTGCATAACTGGTATTTCAATGTGCTGGTGTGTACGAAAATGAAGAAAATCACTTAGGGCTGGTATTTTTTGCCTCCGATCAATATGTACTTTCAATTGTTACTGCTCCAGCGGAAAGGGCAAATTTACATATCCTCCCTATGTCCCAAACTCGTCACCACATTACTCACTCATACATTCATTCATTGGTTGGGCCCATACCACCAACACTCATTCGTCTCACTCGAGTCTGCGCACAGGAGGGAAAGAAGTGCTGGACATGTGAGGGTACCTTGTTACCTATCGAAAGAAATTCCTTTACATTATATACATCTGTACCTATAGAATTCTAACTTTAACATCAAGACACTCCACCACTTGGTCGATGGACCAATTAGTTGGACTGGTTGATGGTGATTTAGAACCAGCTAAAACGCATTTAAAGTTTCGGACCCTTTCGATTAACTTTCAATACCTTATTAAAGAATCACAAACTCATTCCTTATTAATCAATGTTTAGTTTATCTAAATAATTCACTCTGACAACATATTCAGGATTACAGTTCAAATCAGATTTCTATTAAGTGATTCCCAACCTTTGATCTTGAACACAAATTGACAGAACATTTATATTTACCTAAATTTGAATATTGACGACCATTTCCAGAAGAACCCGTCAACCCACAGCATAAATCAGTAATCCCTTCAGATGGAATCGTCCTTTTGTAATCAAAGAGAAACCCAGGTAAGTCCAGGAAATCTCTCTCAGCACGACGCAGTCCCCACAATTTAGCCAAGGTACCAGGTAATCGCGCCAACGAACCAGCAAATCGATCCTCCACACCAACGGGATAATGATACGGACTTTTTTCCTCTTCTAAATTCCCCCCTTATATACCTTTTTTCTCTCCTTACTTTTAGGACAACGTGCAACAATTTAGGAGTAGAAGTGTTCTGATTGGCTAAATCCTCTGAATTTTGTAATACTTTTCAATATTCCCAGGTTTGCCTGTTTCCCATGAGACCGGGCATGACATCCCCCCAATTGTATTCTTTTTCGTAGTTTCACAGGCGAAAGTTCCGAAGTAACAACATGTAAACCTTCTTGTACAGGTCGCTATTATCCTCTCAGTCATTCACACTACTTTGGGTCTTGGCAGTCCTCCACGTTCCTATCCTTGACAAGGAACATTTTGTCTCTCTTCGGAGGTCGCCTGGAGATCTTCAGAGCCATCCGAGTCTACGCAGTAGGCATCGCGCTCACATGACGATGGCCACTCCCAAACTCCATTTTAAGTACTGCGGCCTAGTAGGCCCGAATGCCAACTTAAGCAAATACAAACATAACGGTAATTAATATATAGAAATGAAGATTTTAATGTTAAACCCACACTAATCCCAATATATATCAGTATTTTCCTAGCTCGTAGCAACATTTAAAGCAATAATACTCACCATTCTACAACACTGGAAGCACAAACCATCACAAAAGCAACATAAATCATGCAATTCTCTATTTTAACACATCCTACGGTTAGTTTGCGTACCATAGTTAATCATTTAATTGTTAGCCATGCAATTAGCATTTTAGTCCCACGTGTAATTCGTGTTTATTCAGGTGTAAATGGTTGATTAGTATTTCCACTCCAAACTAATTAGTACAAATTAATATTTAGAACGATTACGTATTTAAATTTCATGCAAAATAGAGAAGGTATACAACATTTTGCTTTACCTGCTCCATCATTACCACAGTTTAAAATTTGATTTAATGACCTGACAGTAGTTAAAACTAAAAAAGGCATAAAAGCCTTGTTAAGAATACTGTCACGATCCGGCTGGATATCTGCACGAGTGGCGATCCCGCCAGAAACCTGGAAGAACTACAAGTCCCAGGTACCCCGGCAGTCCACGAGTCACGTTGTGGGTGTGTCCCGAGAGTATAACTACACGTCCTCTCCTTCACGTCCTGGCCGATTATTCCCGGACGTATCCTGAAGAGCTACGACAGAAAGAGTTCACGGTGAACCCGTACTGTCACCCGTCTACAGAGATACGACCTCTCGACCCCTGTTGAATCTCCGCCTTTCCCGGCGACCGCCAACGTCCCTCGGAACTGGCCGGGGAAAGGTTTCCTGTTCCTGGCTCCCGTCTCCCCTGAGAGACCGGAGTGGAGGCACCTTCCTACGGTGCCCTTCGTCACCAGTGGAGTACCGGAACGGGTACTTCCACCTTGGCTCTCCACGCCTCTCGACTCCTCCGAGAGAAGAGGCGTAGCGCCGAGAGACCACCACGCCCAAGGATTTCCGGCGAAGCAGCCAAAAAGGTAATTCTCGTTCACAGACCTGCCCAAGGATTTCCGGGCATTCACGGTCGGTAGGTGTTGCGCTCCTCGGCTCAAGGATTCGGAGCCTGGCAGTAGTAGCGCCTTCACCTACCTACACATCTCACCGCGCCAATTGGGCGTCGTTCAGTGAGCTGGAAGACAGACTCTTGGGAACTACCAGAGGCCTCTTGGTCCAGCTCACCTCACTCACCGAGCACTCATTCCCCCTGGGGTTTGTCCCCGCTAAACGGAACTTACCGGACTCCAGTGTTGGAGATACTTAGCCTACGCAAACGCCCAGTCACTTCAGCGCCCCGCACCTCAGTAGGTGGGAGGAGACAGCAGGTAAGCGACTCACACTTAGGGGGAAACACGGTAGGGGGAGTTCGAGTCAGTCGACTATCACTCATTGTGTGTTTGTTTCCTTCTAGGTTTCCGTCCCCACCGTTCCTGTCTCACTTCCCTCACTCACCTGCCTCCTCCGTCCGCGTGTGTAACACGTCCTCCGGACTAGGGGCAGATGGGAGGTGGAACCCATATAGCATCAGCGTCATTCCGAGGAGAGGAAACCCGCGGGTACGCGACAGAATAATCGGCCCACGAAAATATCTCCTCCTGATCACGCTGATCATGGCTACGTTAGAAGAAGTGTTAGCCTCGCTAGCCCTGATGCAGGCGGACTTAGCCGCTTCCCGGTCGGAAACGGCCGCCTTGCATACACGTATGGATAGATTCCAACGAAACCCCTTCGATGCCGGGGCCTCGTTTCCCTCACAGTCCCCTTTAGGTAGTAGTAGAAATGCCTGCCCAGGTCCCGTTGGCCCCCCCTGAAAGGTTTCATGGAGACGTACATAAGGTCCAGGTGTTCATGACTCAAGTCATGCTACACTTCCACTGTAAACCGAAGCTGTTTCTTACCAATCAGGCCCGGGTGGCCTTCTTAATTTCTTACCTGGCAGGAGACGCGGCTCAATGGGCCGTTCCCATCGTCCGCAGGGACGAAGCCCTCCTATATGATTGGGACGCTTTCCGCAACGCATTCGAAGACACCTTCGATCGCAGAGCCGACACCTTTGCGGCGGACCGCGACCTTCTAACCCTCCGGCAAAAACCAAATGACTTTCTGGGCTATAGGAACAGCTTTCGTCGGTTGGTGGCAGAGACCGACTGGCCGGAAACCAAGCAGTCGGCTATCTTTTATCAAGGGCTCACCGATGAGCTGAAAGATGTCATTGCCCAGATCGACCCACAACCCCAGACCTGTGTTGCGATGATGGAACTGGCCTCCAGGTTGGAGCATCGTCTCCGTGAACGAAAAGGGGATCACAGAGGAAGAGAGAAAACGTCCGGCTCCTATGACAACACCCGACCTCCTGACCACACGAGTTCCAAATCGGAACCCATGGAAATAGGGACCGTGAGGGCCTCGTTGACCCTAAGTGAACGCGACCATCGCCGCAAACAGGGACTCTGTCTGTACTGCGGCAAGAAAGGACACTTCCTCCGTGAATGCCCAGTTAGGCCCAAAACGAACAGACCGCGGTCCGGACAAACCGCCCTCGCCATCGAAGAAAAGGCACCGGGAAACGACAGAGCTTGACGGACCAAGGAGGGAAGCCTTCAAGCCCACACTTCATCCCTTCAATGGAATCCGCCCTAGGCCAAGAGCCGGATCACTTCTTCATCTCGCTAACTGCTGTCATCAACCAACAGAACAGATCCATACGAGCTATGATCGACTCCGGAGCCACGGGGTGTTTTATGGATAAAGATGAAGCCGACCGGCTCGGAATCCCGCTTACACGCAAGGAGCCTCCGGAGCTAGTATACGCGGTGGATGGAAAAGAACTGGAGTCGGGGCCCATAAGATATGAGACCCCGTCTCTTTGGGTATCCATAGGAAACGACCATGGAGAGTGGCTGCAGTTCAACATCATTCAAGCCCCGCGATGCCGACTCATTCTAGGGTTATCCTGGTTACGGAAACACGAACCAACCATAGAATGGTCCACCAATACCATATCGTTCAACTCTACTTTCTGTAACCACCACTGTATCCAAACGGCCCACCCACAACTCGCGGGTCCGTCTCTGGCCCAACACATCGCCACCGCCGCAGAGAAGGATGTTACGCTTCCCACCTGGTACACGTCCTATCAAGATGTGTTCAGCGTCCAAAAGGCAGAAGAACTACCCCCTCATCGAGAGTACGACTGCCGCATTGACCTGGTACCTGGTGCGGTGATCCCGTGTGGACGCATCTACGCCCTCACCGGGCCGGAGACCACCCACCTGCGAGAGTATCTGGACACATTAGTCCCTCACGGTCCCCGGCCGCGTCGCCCCTCTTCTTCGTACCGAAGACTAGTGGCGAACTACGCTGTTGTATTGACTACCGCGCCCTCAACGCCTTGACGATAAAAAACAGGTACCCGTTGCCCTTGATCCCGGTCTTGTTGGAACAAGTGCGAGAGGCCCGTTTGTATACTAAGTTGGACCTCCGAGGGGCATACCACCTGGTCAGAATGAAGGAGGGCGACGAGTGGAAGACCGCATTTAGAACCCGGTTTGGGCTTTATGAATACTTGGTGATGCCCTTTGGTCTTTGTAACGCCCCGGCGGCCTTCCAGTTCTTCCTCAATGAGGTTCTACGAGACTTTCTGGATAGGTTCGTCGTGGTTTACATCGACGACATCCTGATCTTCTCCAACAACCAAGAAGACCATGTCGTCCATGTGAGGCGAGTGTTACAAGCCTTGCGGAACCACAGACTGTACTGCAAACTCACAAAGTGTGAGTTCCATGTGACCACCGTGGAGTTCCTCGGAGTCCATCTAACTCCCACCGGACAGGTGATGTCCACCCGAAAGGTCCAGGCGGTACAACAGTGGCCACCCCCTCGAACCATCAAGGAGATCCAGAGCTTCCTTGGCTTTGCGAACTTTTACCGCCGGTTCATACACCACTTTTCCCAGATGGTGTCACCGCTCACCAGGTTGACACGAAAGAACGTACCGTTCCTCTGGACGAACGAAGCCCAAAGGTCCTTCGACCAACTTAAAGATGCCTTCACGTCCGCTCCCATCCTGCGACACGCCAACCCCGACCTTCCCTTCTCAGTGGAAACCGACGCCTCTGACATCGCCATAGGGGCGGTTCTTTCTCAACGACATCCAGAGACAGGCATTCTTCACCCAGTGGCCTACATGTCCCGGAAGCTGAGCACCGCCGAACAGAACTACGCGGTTTCCGAAAAAGAACTCCTCGCCATACGGGAAGCGTTCCTAGAATGGCGACACTGGCTACTGGGGGCACAACACCAAGTCACCGTCTTCATCGACCACAGAAATCTCCAGTTTCTGCGATCAGCGAAACACCTTACTCCACGGCAGAGACGATGGATGCTCTTTTTTGCCGAATATCATTTCCTCGTGACCTACCTCCCCGGCTCGCAAAACCTGAAGGCGGACGCCTTGTCACGTCAAGAAGTGCACCGGCTCCCGGCGGTGGAACCCAAGCAAGCGATCCTGTCTCCCGGACAAGTCATAGGACTAACGGTAACTGAGTCCTTCCTACACGACGTCAAACGAGGGATCTCCACGTTTACCTGGGTAGCCTGGATGAAGAGGCACCAGGACTGGCGCCTACAAGGCGGTATCCCCATGCGAGGCACACAGGTTCTGGTCCCCTCTCTCAAGTTGCGACAGCTCGTTTTTCGTTGGTGTCACGAGCTTCCTAGCGCCGGGCACATGGGAGGAACAAAGACTCTCGAGAAAGTTCTTCGACACTTCTGGTGGCCCTCGGTCAGGCCGGACATTTTGCGCTGGGTCAGCCATTGCACCGTGTGCTCCCAGATGAAGGCCGATCATCGCAAACAGCAGGGTCTCTTGCGTCCGCTACCAACCCCCTGTAACCCCTGGGAGAGGATTTCGGTGGATTTCATCGTGGGTTTACCTAAAGACCAGAACTGCACCGCCATCGTGGTAGTGGTCGACTACCTGACCAAGATGGGTCACTTCCTGGCCTGTGAACAACTCCCAACCGCTGGAGCCCTTGCGAAACTTCTGTTGCTCAATGTCGTCCGGCTACACGGCCTGCCGCTTGGTATCGTGTCGGACAGGGGATCTCAGTTTACAGCACGGTTTTGGAAGGTATGGTGTGCCGAACTGGGAATCCAATCCTCCTTATCCACCAGCTTCCATCCCCAAACCGATGGACAGACCGAGAGGCTCAACCAGACACTTAAGCAGTACCTCCGGTGTTATGTGGACCAGGCATCCAACGCTTGGGTAGACTGGTTGTGGGTCGCGGAGGTGGCCTATAACGATTCCATGCATACCTCTACACAACACACCCCGTTCTTTCTTTCTGCGGGGTTCCATCCTAGGTTCACACCCTTCGTGCTCCCACACACCAATCTCAGCGTCCCTGACGTACAAGACAGGCTGTCCACTATACGTGCATCTCTCACCCAGGCCCGCAAAACACTTTTGGTAGCCAAGGCCAGATACAAACACCAGGCAGATAAACATCGTAGACCCAACCCAGTGTACCACAAGGGAGAGAGAGTATGGCTGTCCACAAAACACATCCGCTTCAGACGCCCTAGCGTCTTTAACCCTAAACTTATAGGACCTTACCCAGTTGTCCGGCACGTGAACCCTGTGGCCGTCCAACTAAAGCTCCCGGCGCGTTTGCGCATCCACCCGGTGTTCCACGTCTCCTTGCTCAAACCCTCCCTTGGCCCCAGCAGGAGGTGCCCGGCCCCTGTGTGGGTCCGCCACGAGCGGGAGTACGTGGTTCAAAGGGTGTTGGACTCCAAGAAGGTGCGAGGAAAACTCTGGTATCTCCTGGCCTGGAAGGGGTATGGGCTGGAAGAAAATTCCTGGGAGCCCGCGACGGCACTCCACGCAGACCGTCTGGTGGCGGCCTTCCATCGCCGGTGTCCGGACAGACCTGGCCCCCCACTCGTCGCACCCCTTAAGGGGTGAGAGGGGATGTGCTGTCACGATCCGGCTGGATATCTGCACGAGTGGCGATCCCGCCAGAAACCTGGAAGAACTACAAGTCCCAGGTACCCCGGCAGTCCACGAGTCACGTTGTGGGTGTGTCCCGAGAGTATAACTACACGTCCTCTCCTTCACGTCCTGGCCGATTATTCCCGGACGTATCCTGAAGAGCTACGACAGAAAGAGTTCACGGTGAACCCGTACTGTCACCCGTCTACAGAGATACGACCTCTCGACCCCTGTTGAATCTCCGCCTTTCCCGGCGACCGCCAACGTCCCTCGGAACTGGCCGGGGAAAGGTTTCCTGTTCCTGGCTCCCGTCTCCCCTGAGAGACCGGAGTGGAGGCACCTTCCTACGGTGCCCTTCGTCACCAGTGGAGTACCGGAACGGGTACTTCCACCTTGGCTCTCCACGCCTCTCGACTCCTCCGAGAGAAGAGGCGTAGCGCCGAGAGACCACCACGCCCAAGGATTTCCGGCGAAGCAGCCAAAAAGGTAATTCTCGTTCACAGACCTGCCCAAGGATTTCCGGGCATTCACGGTCGGTAGGTATTGCGCTCCTCGGCTCAAGGATTCGGAGCCTGGCAGTAGTAGCGCCTTCACCTACCTACACATCTCACCGCGCCAATTGGGCGTCGTTCAGTGAGCTGGAAGACAGACTCTTGGGAACTACCAGAGGCCTCTTGGTCCAGCTCACCTCACTCACCGAGCACTCATTCCCCCTGGGGTTTGTCCCCGCTAAACGGAACTTACCGGACTCCAGTGTTGGAGATACTTAGCCTACGCAAACGCCCAGTCACTTCAGCGCCCCGCACCTCAGTAGGTGGGAGGAGACAGCAGGTAAGCGACTCACACTTAGGGGGAAACACGGTAGGGGGAGTTCGAGTCAGTCGACTATCACTCATTGTGTGTTTGTTTCCTTCTAGGTTTCCGTCCCCACCGTTCCTGTCTCACTTCCCTCACTCACCTGCCTCCTCCGTCCGCGTGTGTAACACGTCCTCCGGACTAGGGGCAGATGGGAGGTGGAACCCATATAGCATCAGCGTCATTCCGAGGAGAGGAAACCCGCGGGTACGCGACAAATACAGCCACTTTTATTATTGTATAAAGAATCTTCTTTCATTATTATATTCCAGCCTGTGCAAACTCTTAAAACATGAGCAAATGGGTAATTTTTTATTGTAGTTTTATATAGTGTGAACTACGCCCAAGGGCAGCGATTATATGAGCACCAGTCACGTTACGGAAGATTATATACATTTTTATTTTAGGCCTTGGGCAATTAAGTCATTTGCCCAGAATCACAGGATGATGAGTGTAGGATACTGCCTAAGTATACTGTGCACACCTATTTAAGTGAAGCGCCTTGCACTAATCGAGGCAACCCTTATGGTGATTTTAGTTGTCTTTGATAACCGTCTGAAAGCTCTCAAAGTGGTAGCTGTGGAGAGTAGCCTTCTGGCTTATTTATTTATTTATTTTCTTAAATATTTTTTTATTATTTTATGCCTTCAGGTACATCTTAAAACAAACAAGCAGATTAGGAAGGAAAAAGGCTATACATCAGTCTTAGAACAGTCAGAATTAATAAAAACAAACGTACATGAGTAAAGAGAAAGAAAAATATAGAACATAAAAGAAAACCATGGAAGAACATTCCCATTTCAGATCTTCCCTTTACCCTATTCCCATTCTCTCCCCTAGCTCGCCATGACTTTTTCCTAACCATTTAAATAATGGAGCCCAAATCTTATCCCCTTTTTTTCTGGCACGATGGCCCTTGTTTTTGTATAGAGCCATTTCCATATTATACATATTCAATAAGCGATGAAGCCAGAGTGCATATATCGGTGGTTCCAAGTCTTTCCAAGCTGTAGCTATTAGTAGCCTAGCGACCGCTATTGAGACAAAGACAAAGTCCCTATGTGCCGATACTAGTCGAATTCGACTATCATACCCTAACAGCATCAGTGAAGCACTTATTTCGATTACACAATTAATCGATTCATGCCAAAAAATTTCTATACCCTTCTTTAAAGGGGTCAGGGTTTTGCATGCATAAAACATATGAGTGATATCCGCTGGACTATAGTGGCATCTGGGGCACTGATCATTATCTCGTTTCCCCCACCCAAAGAGTTTTGCTGGGGTGTAATTTAGACTGAAAAGGGTTTTGTAATGTTGGGCCTGGAGATTAGCAGCCAAAAATATATTCTCGCCCAGTTTTAATGACATATCTATATCATCATCCCCTAGTTTAGATGCCCACTTTGTCTCAGTTTTCTCCACATCATCGGGTATTGTTTCCATTAGTATTTTATAGAGCTCCCCAATCCTTCCTTTTCCCCGATACACCTTTAGCCATTAGCGGTACTGGTCTGAGGTTTTCCTGTTTCTTGGCTTGATTCTTTATACACCCCATTATTTGAATATATTCAAAATATGATCTATTATTAATCTCAAATTTCTGAGCCAGTTCTTGAAACGGTAATATGTCTAGCTTATCGTTAAGTAGGTTCCCAACTCGCTGTATGCCTGCCTGTGCCCACTCACTAGCCATATTGTCCCAGAGTTCGGCTGGAAGAATCGTGGTTCCCCACAAAGGGGTATGTATATCTATTACATTTAGGGATGTTCATAATTTTACTTATTTGGCTCCATACCGTTCTGGCAGCTTTCAAGCGTTTGGAACGTTTTTTTTTATAATATTTAGATTCTAACTGTCTGAGAAGGAGACCTGCTGCTTCTTTCCCCACAGCAAGCTGATATATAGAGGGTAAGTTGTCCTCACCCACGCGCCTATCTGCACCCAGCAGATCGCCCATTTCTTGCAGGAAGGTTGCCAAATAATAATAATATAAGTTTGGAACAGCCTGCCCCCCTCTCTCTCTCGTGGGAGAGTCATTGTCCTCAGAGCCCATCTTGTTTATTGATAGTTCCAAATAAAATTGGAAAAAATTGAGTTCATTTTCTGAAATGTACTAGCCGATAATTCTAGAGGGATTGCTCGAAATAAATACAGAATTCTAGGGAAGATCTTCATTTTTAAAACATTGACTCTGCCCACTATCGTTAAGTGTAATTTATCCAATCTTCGAAGCTCGGAGGATATATCCTCTAATACTGGATCAATATTATTTGCCCATAATGTATCCATATCAGGCCCAATCTTTACCCCAAGATAGGTTGCAACATCTATCTGCCGCTGATCTTGTAAGCTTCCCTGTCTAGTGGAGATTATCTGAGTCTTCCCTTTATTCAAACAGTAACCTGATCTACTCCCAAATTCCTCTGCCAATCACTCAATTTCTTCTATTGCTGATATTGGGCTTGATGTAACCACAGCGATGTCGTCTGCATATGCAGGTATTTTTGTCTCATATCCATTAGTTTTATAGGGTTCAATCACAGTGTTCTCTATTATCTGATTAATAAATGGATCCAGATATATAGCGAAGAGGATTGGGGAGCATGGAGATCCTTGCCGGGTGCCCCTTGCCACCTCTATCGGACCTGATGCCATTCCCATCATTTGTAATCTAGCATAAGGTTGATGGTACATCGCCTGAATGGCTGTTATCATTTTGGGGCCTATCCCTCGCTCCGCTAGTGCCCCCCACAGATATTGCCACATCACTCTGTCAAAGGCCTTCTCTGCGTCCAAGAGAATCACAGCCAGTCCATCCCCTCCTGCTGCGGCTATATCTAGCAAAGATATTATTCGTCTGGTATGATCCGTTGTTCCCCTTCCTGGCACAAAGCCATGTTGCCAGGGTGAGACCAAGCTGGCTATGATTCTCTGGAGCCGGGTTGCTAGGACCTTTGAGTATATCTTGGCATCTGAATTTATCAACGAGATGGGCCGATATGACCCTGGTAATGCTGGCGGTTTCCCCTTCTTATGAAATATGATTATATCTGTTTCCTTCCATGAATTAGGCGGAATCCCACGATATTGGACATCTAGAAAAAGATCCTGAAGGAAACCGGTCAAATCGCTTTGAAGCATTTTATATAACTTTAGCGGGATTTTGTCTGGGCCGTCGGCCTTCCCTGAGGAGAGTAAATTTAAAGCTAGGACCGTCTCCTCCAGCGTGATCTCTTCTTCTAATTCTAGACGTATGGCTGGGTCTAATTTTCTAAGCTGTGGATATTCCCCTTCCGTAGCTGATTGAATATCGCAGGGATCTTGTTGATCAAGTTTACTATAATATTGCTTAAAAACCTCCATTATCTTAGCAGAGGTCGTTTCCATTTGCCCCTCCGAATTTTTAATTTCTTTTATATTATTTCTGCTAACCTTTTGTCTGGTCCTAAGGGCCAGAAGTTTACCCGCCTTTTCTCCATATTAATACATCTCTTTTTGGTGTGCTTGCTATGCCTGGCTATTTGCATCTGGAACATGTTGTTAATCTCTGAATTACCAATCATTATCTGGTTATTAACGGTCCTTAATCTATCCCCCTCCCCCTGAGATAGTCATTTAGTGTGTTCTGTTTCTAGCTGTGCTAACCTACTCATTAGGGAGGTGACCTGACTTCTCCATACTTTCCGCTGTTGACCCACATAACTTAATATTTCACCCCTTAGCCACCCTTTATATGTATCCCACACAATTGCTCGTGAGGCGCTATATTGGTTTATTTAAAAAAATCCTCTAGTCCACTTTTTAATATACTTTATAAACTTTTCATCTATCAATAATTTCGTGTCGAACGACCAGGAGCAAGGTTCTCTTTCCAGAGCCTGGCCCCTGATTTAAGCATAAGCGGATTGTGATCCGAAAAGATACGTGGCAGTTTATTGATCTCTGCCTTCTGGCTTATTTTGAAAGAATGTTAAGCTGTTGTTCTTCTAGATTAACCATGTAGTGCAGGTTAAACGAAAAAGAACCGCCCAGTGTATATATAAAATATGTCTATTTATTACACAACACTCACTAACACATTGGTATGTCTCCTACCTGGAGATATAAACACAAATACACAATAATACTTCAATCGCAAGAAGGTAAATAGCACAAAATACAGTGGTTTCCAGAGGGAAACCAAACCATATAATAAGAAAGTGGAATGCGAACTGCGACCGAAGAGCTGGGGACCTGAGGATGCACCCAAGGTAAGTACCCAGGAACCCCCACGGAGGCTGTGTGCAGAGGGGAAACAAAGCCATGTGTCCAATAGAAGTCAACGGAAAAGTCGCGGATTGCAGTTTTTAGGAAGAAAGACCCTTCCCAGTGGACCCTGAAGAAACCCCGTGGAAGACAGAAGGATGGAGAATCACCCCAACCTTGTATACCCCAGGAACTGGCATACCTACATCAGGGAAGCCGGGTGCATAAGTGCAAAGTGATGCTGAAAATGAAGGACTTCAGTAAAGATGCCGGCTGGAGAAGACTATGCAAGAGTCCAGTGGAATCCAAGAGTGGATTCTTGAAGGGGTAGAACATGTAAGCAGAGAGGACAGAGCCTATGTCACTCGGAGGTGACCAAGACGCTTGGAAGAGCAATGCCCACCGATGTCGGGCAGTTCAGAAGTGTTGACGGTGACCTTGTCGCTGCGGCTGTGAGGACCATGCAACACTGAGGAAGACCAGGAGCTGTGCACGTGTCCCATGTGGTGAATCGAGAACCATGGGGTGGGTTGCAGCTGCAACAGGCAGAGAAGGAGCAACGTTGGGACCAGCAAGGTCCAAGAAACTCACCACAAGCAGGAGTGTCAGAGTATGCCCCGAGCAAGCAGGGGAGCCCAGTGGAGCAGAAGAATCCCTCAAGAGGACCCACAAGCCGGAGGCACAGGAGTCGCAAGATGACCTCGAGCAGCTCACCAAGATGGAAGGCCCACGGTGCAGAGGATGTGGTGAGGACACTGTATTTGGTAGCCAGAGATGCTGGAGGCTGGAGCTTCTTGTAGCCTGACAATTTCTGAAGTACAGAGCCAACAAGCCTTGGCAACGGCAAGTCAGTGCGGTGCACAGGGGAATAGTCCCTGTGGTTCTGACGAGGGATACTGGCTTCAAACCTGCAGAGAGGACAGGTCAGGCCTTGAGGTAGTTGTAGAACCACAACCTGTGTTGCTGAGCCTTTCGAAGTCCGTGGGACGTCCGGAGCAGCAGACTAGTCACCTTTTTTGCAGTGCCTGCAGATGCAGGGGAGGGACTCCTTCACTCCAAGGGAGATTACTTCGGGTGTCCTTGATGCCCATAGGTCTGTTGAAGATCGTGGAAGAAGCACAGACACAGATGAAGAAGTCTTAAAGAACAGTGAGACTAGGAGCAGCAGGAGTCTTCCTTGATACAGTCTCGGTTCCAAGGGAAGTCCAAGTGTCCAGATGGTCGCAGAGTGACGTGGCTTCTTGCTTGAGTCTTGACCCCCGACTAATCTGAGGACCCACCATCAGGTAAGCCCTTAAATACCCTAAGAAGGGGGTTAGGACAACTCGGGGGTCCCTCCCTGATGAGGTGCTGGACAGAGGGAAGGATACTCCCATGTCGTTTGCCCAGTTTCGTGCCAGAGTGGGAGCCAAGGGCTTCCTGAACTGGTGTTTGCAAGGAGGACACCAAATGTGCCTTTCAAAGCAGTCTAGTAATGCTGGCAAGCCCCAGCCCAATACACTAAGTCCTGTCTGGAAGGTGGTCACACCTTCCTGCGACAAGAAACCTATTGTTCTACCTTCTCCTGCTTGAACATTGGCTCAGCAGCAGGAGGGAAGAATCGTGTCTGTGGTCGGCAGCAGCGCTAGCTTGCTGTCAGACCCTGAAAGGCTGTAACTGGGAGTGCAGGGGGGTACCTAAAGGAGCCCTAAATTACATGGGATCATACTTCCAACACTGGAATCCGTGTTGGGGTATGATTCCAACATGTTTGATAGCAAACATGATGTGGTTCAGTGCAGCCACTATATAGTTAGACATCTCGTTATGACTGATGTCCACTATATGTATCAAAATGGCTGACCGCACTTACAAAGCCTGGAGAATCAACACCAGGGTGTGTAGGTGTGTCCTGCTCATGCAGGGGCACCCTCACACTTGTAACCAAGCACCCTGCCTTCAGGACTGAAAGGCATTCCCTAGGGGTGACCTGTAGGTTTTAAGTGTAGTGACCTTAGATATAAGGAAACTTATATCTATTGTGAACGGTGCAAGCACCAACTCACACAGGCTGCAATGGCAGGCCTGTAGTCACAATTTGAGTGGTCTCTCATGTGTGGCACAATACGTGCTGCAGCCCATGGGAGACCCATGATGTACCTGTGTCCTGGGTACCTTAGTTCCATATACTAGGGACTTACAAGGGTACACTAGTAGCCAATTGTGAATGTACAGAAGTACGCCCCATGGTCAATTTAGAGAGGAAGCACAGTGACTGGGGTCCTGATTAGCAGGATCCCAGTCAGACTAGTTATAAAAAACATACTGACACCAGCAAAAATTGGGGGTTACCATGAAAGAGCCCCTGTGAAGGAGCTGTCCCATATACTAAGTGTAGGAAGGTGAACATCTGACTATGGTTACCCCCAACTTTTTGCCTAGTGTCTAGCTGGTTTTCCGACTTAGTTGGCCTGAGATCCTGCCATTCAGGGTCTCAGGCTGTCTGCTCTCTCTTTGAAAAGGACTCCATGTACCCTAGGTACATACCCAATTGGTTAGGATCACCTTATTGGCCCCTGTATAGTGTACCTTAGGTACCCAGGGCATAGGTGTACCCTAGGCCTACCAGGGGCTGCAGCATGTATTGTGCCACCCCTGGCCTGGCCTTCCATTATGACACAATTGGCTGACCACTCAGATGGGGCAAGGTCGTGTAATCACCCCTTGCTTAGGTGTAGTATTCCTATACCTACCTTATATATAGACACATGTGTACCTATCAGCCACTCCTATGGCAGGCCTTAACAATCCTGGAGGCAGAGTGCTTGGTAACATGTGAGATGGTGCTCTAGCATGAGCTGAGCCTGTCTGCAGCTTTCGGAACCATGTCCTTATAGCTGTTCTATGATATAGCCTACCATATACTCTTAAAGTACCTTATAATCTTAAACGGTTATGGTAACTATTGTTTGGCTTTATCAAAACATTTCGTGTAAGGTGTCTAACACTTTGGAATAATACCCCCATACCATTTCTGGCAATGAGGATATTTTTCCTCCCTTCTAGAGGGAGAAGACACGTTGAAACCTACTTACCCGGTTAAAGTTAACCAGAGCCCCAGCATCACAAAATGGATGCTGCTGCCACAGACACAAGTCTGACCTCCTGCTGCTGGGAGTCCTTCCAGCGAGGGAGGCTTGGACAATAGGTTTCCTGCCTTGGGAGGTGCGAGCACCACCCCAGACAGGACTTAGTGTATTGGGGCAGGGAGGGATGAAAGAAACTAGACACTGCCTGGGGCACATAAGGTGTCCCATGCATAGTCCAGTTCAAACCGGCACTGGGGCACTCCAGCCCCAACTCTGGCGCGAAACTGGACAAAGGAAAGGGGGTGTAACCACTCCCCTTCCTGGTCCCACCCATAGGAGGGACCTTGCAGGTAGCCCAGCTCACTAGCCCAGTATATCAGTAGGTAGCTGAGCCCTGCTAAATTAGATTAACCTGAATCTGCAACTTGAACAGAAACTCTGGACCTTCGACATTCGACCTCAGGAAGAAGACTGAAGAAATCTCCCTTGTGGCCAAGGAGTGACCACCCTGGGCAACCAGGCACCATCCAGCGACCGCTGCTTGCTTTGCGACTGATCCTACGAGGGACGACTGCAGAGACTGACCAGCGCCGAGACTTCCAGACACCTCTGACCCCGATCCACATCTGTAGCGAAGCTGAGACCCGTGGAGGCGACGAGGGACGTGGGACCGGCGACTTGGGAAAAGTGGCTAGTAACTGACTAGCGCGACTTCTGAGGCTTCCTCGAGGCTGTGCTTGGGGAATTGAGAAGCCCCCATCCCGAGCACCATCTGCAAAGAAGACCAGCTTCCCACACTTCACGTGTTCTGCGTGGGGCCCTTCTGCACCTGAGTTGCTCGACGTGTTGTCCGGTTGCTGGCCCGTTGGCTAGTGACCTCTGCGACGACGAACCTTTGTTTTCATCTTGCTGGTCCGGCTCCTCCAGACTGGCACCCGCTCCTCTGTGAAAGAGAAGCACCCCAGACCTTCCTGGTCTGCACCAGAAGCAAGTCTTCCATTCTGCGTGGGTTCCGCTTGCCAAGGCTTGTTGGGTCCTAACTCGACTTCGACGCCGCCGACAGCAAGAGCCTTCGTTGCTCAGCTCACCTCCGGGTCCTGGTCGTCCTCGACGTCTCCTGGTACCCGTGGCTGCTGCGACAAGCTTCACCTCTTCACCTGCATCTTCACGACATCGCCTGGTTCCTTCCTGGTTCCTTCCCGGCTCCTGGCTGGTGACCTAGACTCTGTCCCTTCTGCTTGCAGGTATCCTTCCTTCTTGATTCCATCCTTGGGATCCTCCGGACACTCTTCACTGACTGCCTGTCAGCAACTTTCCTTCAGGCATCCATAGGAGTCCACGACGAAACCCGACGCAAGTTCACACCTATGCACACGCAGCCCGTGGGCTAGGTAACTTGAGTACTCCGGTGCTCACAAGGGTATTGACTATCCTAGGGTCTAGTTTCCAAGTCTCGACTTCCTAGCTATTCCAGAAGTGTCCTAAAACTGTTAAATTCTAATAACTACTATTTCTATCGACTTTTACGCGTGAGTGTTTCCACTCTGCACCTGAATCCCGTGGGCCTCCCACTTCCTAACCTTTGGTAGTATAGTGTAGCCCCAGCGATTCCCTAGGCCTAGGCCTATCCTGTGTTCGTGACAGTGGTTCTTATACCACTTACTTAGTATATGGTTTGCGTGGCCCCTAGGGCCTAACTGTATTACTTACCTGTGTGACTTGATGTATGCTTAAATAAGACTGTGTTGTACTTATCTCGAATCTCATAAAGAGTGCTGAGGGTTTGACTAGAATAAATACATTCTATTTTTATATATATCTGTTGTGGTGTCCTTTCATTTGGTATTCAAGGGATTACATATGGTATAACAGCTGGCTTCACATGCCATACAGAGTTTAGCCTAAGACTGCTCTTGTCCATGCTACCACTAGGATAGCTGGTCTATAAGGTTGACTTTACAACCAATCACCATAAGGGTTGTTTGGACTGATACAAGGTGTACACTAGAATTAGTGACATCATATATCAGGCCAACTTCTCACACTAAGCTAGCCTCCTACACCTTATATAGAGGGCAATCCATTTACCACCCACATCATGGCCATTTGTAATTGTTTTATTTAATGTCCAGTTTCTACACCATGATGTTAGTCTGTCTTCTGACCAGCTAAAAATATAGTTATCCAGTGCTTAGTAAAGTAGGTGAAGTTTAACTTTCAAAACTGTAATGAAATCAAATTGTTTATTGATATTTCGAAACATTTGTTTCTTAATAAAAAAAAACAATTTAAAACAGTTAAACGAGATAAAAACTCATAAAAAGCACCAATAAATATAATTGAAAGCCCATATTGTATACAAAGATTATTCAAACAACTGTAATCACAAAGGGGGCATTCAGAGACTCACTTGGTATAACTTTTAGCACTTTGCCTCTGGTTATACATGCTGACTAGAGACATTTGGAAACAACCACAATCGAAGAGGTATCACTTTTACATGTTCGATATGCCTCTCTCCTAGTCAAAAGGCAGAGGGATCTGCACGCAGGGACAATCCATTTGGACCTTGGTTTCACATAAAGGGGACAAAAGAACAGCAGATGCTCATCACATACGCAAGTAGTTGAGCAGTATGGGCAGCAGTCAGATCCCTACTTCGCCTTCTGTCTCTTCACAGTGAAGTCTGCTACTTATAAACACCCATATCTACATTATATATATAAAGTTCGCTCCTGAGCTGGGCTTAAAAAAAAAAACAAAACTCCTTGCCCTCACAAACCGACTTATGAAGGAGGAACACGCTTGTCAAACTCCGTACCGAGAAATTGTGGTCTTTAAGGTGGTTAGCTTTTTCTTCCACCATCTTTTTCGCTACAGTGGAATACCTTCCCGCAATTGTCTGGGGTATACTCCAAAATTTCCCTAGGGCCAAATCAAGCCAAGTCTTTTGGAGTATCCTTAACCAACCAGCTCTCTCTACCCCATAGCCGAGATGACATCCCTCAAGCTCTTCTTAAGATGACACACTTCATCGATACTCCACACTTGGATCCAGTACAGCAAAGGTTTGAACAATAGCATTGTTGCTATCTTGTGGACTCCTAAATCTAGGCGGACCAATGGTGTGCCCTTCCCTAGACCCAAAAGTCCTCTAAGGAAGTTATTTTCTGCTGCTGACAGTGTTGCAGTAGTCCCATAATTCCATCCCATAAAGTGATGCGCCCCCCACCCCACCCCAGCTTGCGCCTTGTGAATTGCAGGGGATCAGGCAGTTTTTTTTGCAAATTTTTGTATGGCACCCACTCGGTGTTTCACAATTAGGGTACTTTTTAAAATCTGCGGGTTCCATGATCCTGTATCATCTAACCTGATACCCAGGTAGTCGAACTCCTGAACTCTTTCCAAAGCTTCAGCACCCACCTTGATAACCCCTTTCTCCCTACCTTTCTTGGAGTACACCATATATTTGGTCTTAGAGGTGTTAATTTAGAGGCCAAAGTGTTTGCAGAATTGGTTAAAACTATCAACCACGTTTTGCAACCCTCTCCTGGTTTTGGACAACAACAACATGTTGTCTGCAAAGCGGAGTGCTGGTATGTTTACCACCGCCAAGGAAGGGTATTCATTCACACAGTCCCATAGGTGCAGTTGTTAATATATAGGAGAAAGAGGGTTGGGAGGGGACACAACCCTGCCGTACGTCTTGGTTGACTGAAAAGGCATCAGTTAACTCTCCTTTCACCCCACACCTCACTTTTTGCAAAGTTCCACTCACGGAGCAATCTTATCAAGTAGAAAAGGAACATAGCAATACACTGTCTAGGCTTCCAACATGGGAGGCTTGAGAGAAACATATGCTGGAATAGGCAGGGGCGGAAGAGGCCCATATGAGAAGGACCAGGAGTGATGATGAGACACAGGATGCCTTGCTTGCCTGTAGTGGATGACACAGGTGCTGTTGGAGCCCCCTGGCCAGACTCAGCCCGCACCTGATCATTTTAGTTGAATGGAAGAATGATGATGTTGTTGAATAGGACTACTTGCCAACTCAAACTTACTAAATAAAGCATGTGCATGGGGGAACTGCGATAACTGGGCTGACAGTGAGATGTGGCTTATTTGTATGATATATACTAATATAAACATGGAAGCTAATGGGAGACGCAGCGCCGGTCAGCGGGGGCAGAGAGCAGCAGAAGCCTAGAGGACCACAAGCCCCAGGAGCCAAAGGGGCCTCGCCAGCATTCCCGGTCCCGCCCTCTACTTGCTGGGGGCTACTTGAAGACCTCGCGCCTCCCGCTTTGCGGGAGACGCAGCGCCGGTCAGCGGGGGCAGAGAGCAGCAGAAGCCCAGAGGACCACAAGCCCCAGGAGCCAAAGGGGCCTCGCCAGCATTCCCGGTCCCGCCCTCTACTTGGCAAGGACTTGATTAGGAGCACCTCCTCCACGCCACGCGGAACGCGCGCGGGCGGCGCCGGACGAAGCCCGGGCAAAGGGCGGGCCGTCTGTGGCCGTCAGGGGCCGAAGGAGGCCGGGCTGGGCCACCCATCTAACATCGCCTAAATGGGTAAGCGTAAGCAGCTCCATTGTGGGGAAGGGGGGAAAAACGCCAAAGTCCCAAGGAAGTCTGAGTCTATAATTTTGTACTTATCTTCAGCCGTGGGGGCGTTAACGAAAGAAATAGCAAACGCGGAGTTGGAACTTGGCCTACAATCGACCACTCCCCCCTGCACCCAGTCTGATTCCCCGTCTGCAAACGCCCCCAGTGTCCTCTTGGAGCCTGTAGTCACCATAGCCAACCCTCCTGTCACTACTGACCTGGCTGCCCCTTTGACAGCTAATAACGACAGCCAGGAGCCCCCAGTAACAATTACACAGGGCCTAGTAACGGGCCCTAAGAAGAAAAAACTCAGGAAGACCAAAGTTCAAGACTTACCCAAGCCTGGTAATGCTACATCTGCGGATGTTTTGGGGGACTTGATAGAGTCACTGGTCACATCACGGTTGGAGCCTATCCTTACAGACCTGGCTAAGGATATTGTGGACACCTTGAACACTTGTGTTGCTGGACTTTTGGCAAAATGTGCTAAAATTGATGATTTCATGAAGGAGTTTAGGGGGCAGATCACATCGGCTGCGACTGTTGTTAGTACCCCAGGGAACAATGCTGAAGTACACACGACTAAACCTCGACCAAGTCACAGTCCTAGCTTGCATAATCCTGTTAGAAGTAAGGTCAGTGTCCCCCAAGCCACATCCGGACGCAAGTCATTGAGGGGTCCTTATGATAAAGGGCAAGATGTTTGGAGTAGCACCCCCGACCAACCATCCCCCAGTTTGGCCGACCCGGCTCGTGATAACCCCTCTAGACTTGACTTGCTCCCAGAGGCAGCTCCTCTGGTAGCAGTGCTTGTAGGCGTTCCTCACCTTCAGGCCGGTGAGTCTGAAACAACAGGTGCCTTAATGAGGAAGGTCAGTTCTTGGTCCGCGAATTACTGCAGCGGAGGGAAAGATATCGCCGCCAGTATATTTACGGCCAGAAGGGTGGGATGGATAGGGCACCGCCCAAAGGCAGTTAGGGGGGACTGCATTGTAGTCAATTTTAATAACCCCAACACAGCATATAAATTGTTCTGGGATGGTTCAAAAGTTGCACAGGGTGGGATAAGACCAGTCCCCCTACAGTTTTTCTACCCCTCCGTACCGTTAAGCGCGGACACTACCAGACCTTCTAATAACAACCCTGCCTGTCATAAGGTCCTTTTTCCTCGTAGTTCAAACTTGGTAAAATATAGTGTCCCCCGGTACGCGACACGGGGGGCCCGAATTTCAGAAGGCTCTGATGGTATATTTCCCCAACAACCTATACATCAGGCACAGGCACCTTTGCTGCTAGGTAATCGTTTCAACGCCCTTTCAGACCTAGACTCCAACGATTGACGGTCTGCCATAGCTGGCCCCCCTACAGATAATCCTGTCATAGGAGTTGGCCCGGCAGGTTGTAAAATTATTAGTTGGAATGTCGCTGGCATCAGGCAAAAGCGGCTTGATGCTATTTGGGTGGATTTCATAAAAAAACATGATATCATTGCGGCACAAGAAACCTGGGACACTACACCAAGTTTTTACTTAGATGGGTATACTAGTTTCACGGTTCCAGCTATGATGGGAACTATGGGTAGACCTAAAGGTGGGCTCATCCTTTCGTTTTCTGTAAACCTCGTGGGTTCTTTTAGGCAGTTGGATTCTGGTTCTCGTAACTCCCTAATAGTAGAATGGGTTCTTCCTAATTTCAGAAACATTCTTTTGATACATTTTTATAACCACAGGGAGAGGGAAAATATAAATACACACATAGCCGCCCTGGAATCCTTTATCTCTGAATATAGTCTTAATCAAAGCACTGCTTTCGAGCTTGTTTTAATGGACGATTTTAATACCCACCCTTGTGGGGATGGTTGCTATGAGGGGGCTTTTGAGGGTCCGCCTGGAGCTGCAATACCACATTTTGAGCACTCCAGGCAGGGGGAGGCCCTTGAAGAACTCCTAGCTAACTGCAACGTTTTTGAACCCGATCTCATAGAAGGGGTGGATAGGGTTCCTACTTTTAAGGGTTCATCCTCGGGCACCGTGATAGACTATTTTTTCATTTCCACGGGCCTTTTGCAACTGGTGGGGACATACGGGGTAGTCCCGCCGTCCTTTAGTGATCATAACCCTGTGTTTCTTGAGCTGATTCTGGGGGACATTTCTACCCCCGAGAGCCGTATATATAGGGTGGGGGCCCCCCTAGTTGCAAAGGACCAAGGTCGGAGAATAAAGTGGACGAGGGTTGTGCCCGACACTTTTTTAGAGATTTTAACTACTGAGGTAGGAAGTCAGATGTCCATTTGTCTGGATAGTGTGCGCGAAGGTAAAGAGATCATAAGCGCGTTCGAGGAAATTTGCTCCCGGATCGCGGCGGACCTCACTAATACGAAAAGCAATAGTGGCAACTCTGACCCTAGGTGGTTTGACAGTAGGTGCTCTAAGGCACATCGGGCGCTACTTCTAGCACTAAAAACAAGTCCTAGAGATAGGGGGAATGTAGCCAATTTAGGAAAGGCTTATAAATTAGCAATTGAAGGGCGCAAGAAGTTAATTAAAAAGGAGGCTTGGGATAAATTACTGTCAATAGATGTTTTGCGGGATAGTGGCAAGTTTTGGGCTGTCATTAATGACCCTTTCCTCTCCGGCCAAGAGAATACTAACACCGACTGTGTCATTCAAGACGATGTTTGGCTCCACCATTTTGAAGAGGTTTACGGTGTTGGTGGAATGAGTAACCGGGGCCCCCCCGAAATATCTTACCCATTGCCCCCAATAAATTTTAATCGGGGGGAGGTCGAAAGAGCAATTAAAGAAACATTAAAGAATAAAGCCCCGGGTCCAGACGGTGTCCCCGCTGACCTATACATGAATTCACCGACCTTTTGGGCAAATATCTTAACCAATGTTTTTAATGCATCTGTTTGCAACCCTTTTCCAGCCTCTTGGTCCACCTCGGTCATAGTCCCGATTTTTAAAAAAGGACAGCGCATGGACCCCTCTTGTTATAGGCCCATTTCCCTGCTAGACTCCGCCGTTAAAATCTTGGGCAGAGTCCTTCTATTTAGACTCAGGGAAAATGTGGAGAGGCTAGGGGTGCTCTCTAATTTACAATATGGCTTCCGAGAAAAAAGGGGTACCATGGACCAATGCTTAAACTTACATCTTTTAATAATCAAGTATACGGTGGCAAAGGATGGGTCCTTATTTATGGCATTCATGGACCTATCTTCGGCCTTTGACATGGTGAACAGGGCCAAGCTTTGGAGGATCCTACACGATATTGGCATTGATCCTCCACGGATTAACTTTTTAGCGGCCCTACATGAAAAGCTTTTTGCCACCATTAGGGTAAATCAAGAGGGAAGATGCACTCGACACTTTAGTTCAGAGAGGGGGGTTAGACAAGGTTGCATTTTGGCCCCCCTCCTTTTTACTATTTATATAAACGCTTTGGATAGCTCTCTAGGCACCACAAGGGCAGACCTCCCGCGTGTAGGAGCTTTATCAATCCCTGTTCTCCTATACGCGGATGATGCTGTCTTACTGGCTCGTACGGGGGTGGGCCTGCAAAGGATGCTGTATTATTTTGCCTCTTTTATGGACCAGCTTGATTTGAAGGTGAACATTAACAAATCTCATGCCATGGTCGTGGGCAGAAGTAGTCGCAGCTGTAAACTAAAAACTTTTTATTGTAAGGGGGCGGAGGTGTCAAGGGTACGTACCTTCCCATACCTAGGCGTCCTTTTCGATTATAAGGGTTCTTGGGGCCCACAAATTAAGCTAAAAAGCATTTCGATGGCAAGGTCCACCAGTGCTCTTTTGGGCTTCTCAAAAAGGTTGGGGATGAGACCCATGGAGGCACTGATAAAAGTATACAACGCTAAATGCATGTCCATTGTCTTGTATGGTGCCCCGTTGTGGGGCCATATAGCCCAAGTCCAAATTCAAAGAGTTGAAAATAGGTTTCTGAGATCCCTCCTGTCTGTCCCTCAATCCACCCCCACATTTAGTAATCACACAGAGGTGGGGATTGGATATGTTACGGACAAGTTGAGGGTGGCCCCCCTGGTTTGTTGGGCAAAAACATGGTTAAACAAGGAAATCACGTTGAACCATGCCATTCTCACAGATATTATTGCCATGGAAAATGCTAAAAAGATCCCCTGGGTTGAGTATGTGAGAAAGGCTTTTGGTGACCTAGGACGTCCAGAGCTTTTTACCTCCCCGGAGAATATTGTTAAGAAGGACGTCCTTTGGATCAGGGCTACTTTTTTAGAAGAGGCAAGGCTGACCCGGGAGGAGTTGGAGCTTAAAAAATCAGTTGTGAGACAGAACTATGTTCTAGTCACCTCGCCCTCCCTGGAGCCATACTTACAGCTTGTAACCAAACCTTTTCATAGATTTTTACTGACCAGGTTTAGATTTAACCTAATTCACTACTCTCTGGGGAGTTACCCTGTGTGGGCCAAACCTGAATGTAGTACGCCCTGCAGGTGCGACAATTTGTCAACCCAAGATACCCTGCATTTTATCATGTTTTTTGTTTTTACTCTGAAATGAGGAAAACATTTTTGCTCCCACTTTTAAAAGAGAAAGGTTTCATTCAAGTCAGACCAGCCCTGATACATTTACAGATGCTGAGTAGTACTCGTGACATCTTTTACGTGGCCAGCTTTTTGGTGGCAGCTATGAGGCTCAAGAACAAAAAACTGCCTCTCTCTGGGGAGCTTGATTGCTAATTTGCACAATTGGGGTCTCAGAGTTTCTCCCAATTGTATTCTGTGGCTCTGTATGAACTTGCTCTTTGCACATAGAATGTCTTCTTACTTTTTATTATTCCTCTTATCATTGTTTTTATTACACTTGTTTTAACAAAATTCTTATACACAATTTTTTAATGAATTGTATTTGTCTGTTTGTAATTTTATGTGATTGCCCACTGCTTTTATGATTTGTATTAATCGAAATAAAGTGCTTTAACTGACTGGCTAATGGGGTGGGTGCGGGTGGGAGGTGTCACGTTTTTTACCAGAACTGTTATCTGGTAACTAAGTTTAGCACATAGATCGGATACACTACTTATGCTATTTCTTTGTTGGTACCAGAATCATGCATTTTACTGCACTGTTATTTATTGAGACGTTTGACCAATTGACAGTGCCATTATTGGAATCTTTTCTCCTGACTATAGTCCCGGTTATTGCAACACCATATGGTATGGACGTTGCCCTTTCTTTTATTCTCTGACCACTCTGTGCAGCATTTTGCTGATTGCCATATTGAATCCTGCATGCCAATAACAAATGTCAATTTAGAAATATTTAAAATGAAAAATAAAAAAACTACAAATAAGTGTGAATAGTACAGACCGATCTCTTTGTTAAACTGTGATTATAAGGTCTTTGCTACTGTCATGGCAAAAAGATTGGCCCAAAAAGTGAAGGCACTAATACATGAAGTTCCAAAAGAGTTTATGCTGGTGAGGTATTTGTATGAACTGACCCATATGATTGTGGTGGCAATTGATATGGCGGTGAGCAATGGATTACCCCTGGCGGTGGTGACATTAGGTGTCGCTAAAGCGTATGATCAAGTAAATTGGATTTACCTGCTGGAAGTGCTTAAGCACCTGGGGTTGAGTGATGAGTTCTCTAAGGTAATCCAACTAATTTACAGTGTACCTAAAGCTAGGGTCCTGGATAATGACAAACAAACAGAGCAAGTGAATATTATAAGAGGAACCAGGCAGGGGTGCCCCTTACCCCCACTTTTGTTTAATTGGTACATCGAACCGTCTGCACAAAGCCTGCGGTTAAATGAGGAAAAAGTCTCTTGAGTGTAGTGGGTTCAAGGAAAAGGTGGCCCCGTATGCAGATGATCCTATTATTTACACTGCCATGGTTAAAGAGACAGTGTCAGTGCTTAGGAAAGATGTTTTTGGAGCTTATTTGGAGAACCAGGTGAATGAAGGAAAACTGAAGTGATGAAATGATACAGTGGTTGGGAAGGGGTAGAAAGAAAAGAAGTAATAAGGTGTCTCGGGGTTCAGGTGACGAGTAATTTAGGTGTTGTGTCTCAGGTGAACTTAAGTAAAATCATTAAAGAGAAAAGCACCCTGATGAAAAATGGAGTAACTTACCAATGTCTCTGTATGACGAGTGAATTTGGTGAAAGTGATGATGCTACCAAAGTGCACCTTCTAATTTGATAGCATACCATTCATTTTTCAGAGGAGTCCATATGGAAAGCGCAAGGAATATTAACAAGTTTTGTTTAGGATAGCAAGAGAGTAAGGATCGCTTGGAAAAAAGTTGAGAAGATTAGTTAAGGAAGTGTTGGTGTTGCCGGACATTCAGATTTATTGTTGGGCATTACAGCTTGAAAATTGCAGGGTGGGAGACCGTAGGAAGATGCAATAGGGGGTCATGCTGAAGAGTATGATAAGACTAGATTGTGGCTTGAGGTCCGATCAGCTCTTGCTTTACATACTGCAGCAAGTATGCTCTGATATGTGCTTGAAAGACAAGTTGTGCATTCCCATCAGGAAAGACTTGATCTGGTGTTCAGGGGGCTTGGTGCGGGAAGGAAAATTGAGGCCCTTGGGGCAGTTGGTGGAACAATAAGAAGGAATGCTGTCCAGGTTCAGATATATACAACTGGAGTCGTGGGTGAGGAATCATGAGTGGACTGAGACTGAATCCTGCCAGATGGAATTGGACCTACAGCACACAAGAAAAGAGGTCTCAGTTTGGTACTGGCAGCTGATTGCAGCAGCAGAAAGGAAGATGAAACCATCATATGAGAGCTGGGAGAACGACTTGCCGGGCATGGAGCTGGAGGATTTGTGGCTAGTATCCTTAAGTTTGCTACATGGTGTTGTCAAATTTGCTGCATTAAGGAGGAATCATCTCTTTAATTTATAAAGATGCTATTAGACACCGGTCAAGATGTCGAAGCTTAAGGACGTGGCAGAAGCTACATGCAGGGTATGTGGGGAGCTGGCAGCCAGTCCACATATTTTTTTAATGCCCGGCTGTGGAGACCTGATGGAGAGGTGTGGGTAAGGTTTTGAGTGCAGTCCTCGAATGAGGGACAAAGGTAGGCATTGCATTGGTCTTTTTGGGATTAGAAATTGGCAAAGAAAGGGACAAACAAAGGAGTCAGAAAATCGCTGTTCTGTTTAATATTACTAGTAAGAAGGGAAGTTTGCAAAAAATGGACACCAGTGGAACCCCAACTGCATTGAAATAGATTGCCTCAGTTGGGTATGTGAACATAATAGACATGGCAAATGGTAATCCGAGTAGGGCAAGGTTTTGTGCACAGGTGGAGCAAGAAAAGTAGGGGATCTGATGATTATACCTAGGATCATTAACTGTGTGTGGGCAAGTACCCATGTACAAAAAGATGATCATAAGAGTCAGATGTGATGTGGCAGAGAGGATGTTGGGATCACACCCGCTCCTGAGTTTTGAGATTTGCGAGATGCATCTTGTGGTAATTTAAGGGGAAAAAAGGACTTCTGGATTAAAGTATTTGAAATAATCTATTTAGTACTAAATTGAGATAAAGTGAGATCCCTTCAAATAGGTTTTTGGGGAATTGTTGAAATAGCTGTTTTTAACTGCATGCATGTGTTGCAGCTGGACAACAATTAATAATAATTATGCGACAGACCAAGAGAGAGAGCATTAAACACAATGCTATGGAAATTTCTAGTACTAAAGGAGTTAATGGTAAATACAAACATAGCTTGAAATATAATGGATCATTGGTTATCTTTATACAAAGGCATCATCTGCTTCAAAAGTTCACTTTACTCGTTGATTGTTTTGTATTGTAATTGTATTTATATAGTGCTTTATACACCTGACAAGACGTGGAAGTGCGTTTGTAAATGAGTAAAACGCTACTCTGTGGGAGTGCGTTGGGTGTAAGTTTGTGTTTCTGTCACTTGATCATATCCTGTGTGAGGACCAAAGTTGGTATGCTTTGGTGTTTGACAAAAGTACTCTTCTATGTAACTGCGTAATGCCTACTTATCTTCATGATGTTTTACGCCTGATAGCACATGCATCAGCTGACCTTAATAGGCTGTATCTGTAAGAGACACGTTAGTGATAGATTCCTTACCTTAGAATATTCCCAGGCGTCAGAATGGATCCAGAAAGTTTTTTGTAGCAGTACCCCTGCGCGTCAGTAGGTGGCGTCGTGCGGCTCAGCGTCCATCAATGGCGTCGCAAGCGCCTAGATGACGTCACGGAGACTACTTAGGCGCCACCCATGCGCGCTGACGTCAGTTCTTTCTTTTTCTGTGCAAGCAAGCGCAGATGCGGATAGAGCAAGTACCTTAGTCACTTTATGACTACTCTTTTGAGACTTTTTGTCTCCCCTTTTTTCTCCTGGTGCAGGGATGCCTGGCTTTAAGTCTGGTGGGGCCTGCCGTCGCAACATGTCGGTGGCGGACCCCCATGATGTTTGCCTCTACTGCCTGGAGATCGAACATGACTCCCGGTCTTGCCTGGACTGTTGAGCCATGGCCCCGTAGGCCTTGAGGGAGCGGCGCCGGATGCTGCTGGAGGTCCGGCACTCATCTCAACGCCGCTCCAGGTCCAGGGACCGATCCCGGGACTGCTCGCGGGGCCGTAGTCATTGCTCCTCGGACTCCAAGTCTTCGCCCTCGGATTCCGGTAAGCGACGACATAAAAAGAAGTCGAAGAAGTGTGTTCGCTCTCTGACGTCCCCCCATCGGTCCTCGGATGCAGACGAGGGGGACAGGGGCTCTGCCCCTGCAGCTCCTTTGGAGCCTGGGAGTCCCGCGGGCCACCCGCCTTGCCCGGGTCCGTCGGCGACTCCCGAACAGGTGCAAGAGTTTCTTGCCAGCACGGCCTGCCTTTTTAGGCCTCGGGCTCCCGCCGGCATGCCTTTCGGGCCCCGCGGTCCAGTGTCCAGATCCTGTTGGCCCGCCGTCGGATCCAGCCTCAGTGCCAGAGGATCCTGCGCCGTTGGCCCCGGCGCCACGAGGTCCGGCGCTGCCGGCTCCTGCCCCAGCGCTACCCTCGGCTCCGCCTCAGGCGCCGCAGTGGGTGCCGTTTGTTCCCCCCTTGCCCCAATTCCAGGACCATTTTGTCGCTGCCTGGGCTCCGCATTGTTCACGGCGCCATTTCTGACACCGTTTGTCCCCTCTCCGGCTCCGGCTCTGCCGCCGCGACCGGTTCCTCCTGTAACGGAGGTGGAGGATGACTGGGAGGGGTCCGAGGACCCTCTTGCCCGTCAATGTGACTCCAAGCAGTACTGGGAGGACAATCTGGAGGACGCCGGCAACCTCGATGTCTCTTCTGACCCGGGGTTTGCCTTTCCCCCGCCTATGATGGAGGAGGGCTCTTCCTACACGATGGTGCTCCGTCGGGCCCCTGAGGTCCTCAGTCTTGATCTTCCTACGGTAGCCCTCAAAACTAAACTCCTTACTGAGGTGCTCCAGACGGCTTCGACTTCGTCGGGCCACTGCTTCCCTTTAACGACGCTCTCACCGACGTCCTGTTGGGCACTTGGTCGCGGCCGGCCACAGGGGCCCCATGGACAAAAATGTCGCCAGGCGTCACCGCCCGGCGCCTGGTGACCCCGTGTTTCTGACCACTCATCCCACGCCTGAGAGTCTGGTCATCCAGGCCTCGACGTCGCAGAGTTCCTTTCCCACGGCTCCACTGGATAAGGATTCTAAGAAGCTGGAACAGTTTGGTAAGCTGTTGTTCTCGTCGGCCAGCTTGGGACTGCGGTCGGTGAACACCGCCTGTTTGTTGGGCTGCTATTCCCACGCGGTGTGGGACATGGTTGCTTAGGTGTTACCTCTGTGTCCTGAGGAGTTCCAGGCTGTGCTTTCCCAGGCAGTTGCTGAGGGTAAGGATGCGGCTAAGTTCGCCATTCGGTGTGGTTTGGACACCGCTGACTCGGGCAGGGCGATTTCTACGACTGTGACGCTGCGTCACCACACTTGGTTGCGATCCACTGGGTTCTCGCCTGACGGCCAGGGCTCGCTCATGGACATGCCCTATGATGGCACACGCCTGTTTAGTGATAAGGCTGACAGTGCGCTGGAGCGCTTTAAGGACTCGTGGGCCACGGCCAAGTCCTTCGGTCTTTCCACAAAGAGCCTGGCCATTCCTTGGTTTCGTTCCTTTCATGGCCAAGGCAGGGGCGCCCAGGCATGTTCCTTCACCAAGCCTGTGCAGAACCAGCCTCAGCGCGGACGCGGCTTCCGCAGGGGTGGCTCTGGGAATCAGCGTGGGGGGCAGTCCACCTCCACCCCCGCTGCTTCTACCCCCAAACCTTCCTAATCCGAGCTTTGTGGAGCACCCCACGCCGGTGGGTGGCAGGGTCCACCACCACTGGTGCGATATCACATCGGACGTGTGGGTGTTGCAGATCATCCGCAAGGGTTATTCTCTTCCCTTTCAGTCTTCCCCTCCAGTCATGCCACCTTGGTGCCACCACATGTCGGGGGATCACGTGGTGCTTCTCCAGCAGGTAGTTACGGCCCTCTTGGCCAAGGGGGCCATCCGGCACGTTCCTGGGCCAGAAGTAGGACGTGGTTGTTATTCCCACTACTTTCTGGTCCCCAAGAAGGACAAAGGGGACCTGCACCCTATCTTGGACTTCCGGAACGTCAATGGCTTCCTCCGGAAGGAGAAGTTCAAAATGCTGACTCTGGCTCAGGTCCTGGCTGCCCTTGACCCTGGAGACTGGATGGTAGCGTTGGACTTGCAGGATGCATATTTTCACACCCCCCTCCTGCCAGCCCACCGGCATTACCTGCGGTTCACGGTAGGCCAGGAGCATTTTCAGTTTGCTGTGCTCCCCTTCGGCCTTACCAGTGCCCCTCGGGTGTTCACGAAGGTGATGGCGGTGGTCGCAGCTCACCTGCGCAGGTCGGGGGTGCCAGTCTTCCCCCTACCTTGACGACTGGTTGTTGAAGGCGGGCTCGCCCCAGGCAGTCATCAACCACCTCCATACTACGGCCTACCTCCTGCATTTGCTGGCGTTCTCCGTCAACGTGCTGAAGTCGCACCTAAATCCCTCTCAAAAGCTCCTCTTCATCGGAGCGGTTCTGGATTTGACGCTGTTTCCGGTTTATCCTCCCGAGCAGCGAGTCCGGGATATTCAGGCTATGATTCCGATCTTTCAGCCTCTGTCCCGGGTTTCAGTCAGGATGACCCTCCGGCTCCTGGGCCCGATGGCCTCCTGCATCCTGCTGATGCAACATGCCAGTTGGCATATGCGGGCTCTGCAGTGGGACCTGAAGTTCCAGTGGGTGCAGCATCAGGGTAACCTGTCTGATCATGTCCAGCTCTCGGAGGGCACTGCACGATAATTGCAGTGGCGGATCACAAATCGCGATTGGGTCAATGGCAGATCCCTCTCCCTTCCCCAACCGGAGCACACAGTGGTGACGGATGCGTCCCTCCTGGGATGGGGAGGCCGCTTGGGAGAGGCAGAGATCAGAGGCCTCTGGTCTCTGGCCGAGTCCCGGCTCCATATCAACCTCTTGGAGCTTCGGGCGATCCGGCTTGCACTGAAAGCATTCTTTCCCTCTGTCCGGGGAAGTGTGGTGCAGGTGTTAACGGGCAACACCACTGCCATGTGGTATTGCAACAAACAGGGCGGGGTGGGGTCCTGGACCCTATGTCAGGAGGCTCTGCGCCTCTGGACATTGCTGGAACATCAAGGCATAACCTTGGTGGTTCAACACCTGGCAGGTTCTCTGAACGCCAGGCGGATGAACTCAGCCGTCGGTGCTTGATGGATCACGAATGGCGTCTGCACTCGGACGTGGCGGCAGGTCTCTTTCTGCAGTGTGGAGAGCCTTGGCTAGATCTATTCGCAAACGAAGAGAACGCGCAGTGTCAGCAGTTCTGCGCGTTGGAATTTCCAAGGTGGCACTCTCTCGGCAAAGCTTTTCGTCGCGAGTGGGAGTTGCGGTCTGTTGTACGCCTTTCCGCCTATACTACTTCTGCCCAGAGTGCTGAAGAAGATTCGGCGCGACCGGGCCCAAGTCATCCTTGTGGCTCCGGATTGGGCACGAAGATGCTGGTATCCTGAGCTACTCAGCATGGCGATCGATCCCCCGATCCGTCTGCCTCTTCAGGAGGATCTTCTTTTGCAGCAGCAGGGGACGGTCCTCCACCCGAACCTGTCCATCCTCCACCTCCATGCGTGGAGATTGAGCTGTGGCAGTTGACGGCCTTCGATCTTCCTCCCGAAGTCTGTGACGTCATTTTGGCAGCCAGGCGTCCCTCCACTAAAACGGTATACGCCTGCAGGTGGAACAAGTTTGTGTCATGGTGCACAGCAAAGTCTGCGGATCCCCTTTCTGCCCCTCTTTCGGAAGTTCTTCTGTTCCTTCTTTCTTTGGCCCAGCAGGGCTCTGCTCTGGGCACTATCAAAGGTTATCTTTCAGCCATCTCCGCCTTTTTGAGGCTTCCAGATCAGCCTTCTCTCTTTAAGTCCTCGGTTGTTAACCTTTTCCTTAAAGGCATTACACACACGTTTCCTCCTGTGCCGTTCATCATGCCTCAATGGGACTTGAACCTCGTTTTGACCTATCTGATATGCGCTCCTTTCGAGCCCCTTCAAACTTGTCCTTTGCGTCTTCTTACTCTTAAGACGGATTTCCTGGTCGCTACCACCTCTGCCAGGAGAGTGAGTGAGCTCCAGGCTCTTTCTTCCAAACCTCCTTTCCTTTCTGTTCATCTGGACTAGGTGGTGTTAAGGACCCGTCCTTCTTTTTTGCCAAAGGTGGACACGCCCTTCCACATCGGGCAGACCATCACTTTGCCTACCTTCTTTCCGCCTCCGCATCCTTCGAGGGAGGAAGAGAGGCTCTACCGTCTGGACCCAAAACGTGCGCTCGCATTCTATCTAAAGCATACCCAGCAGTTCCGGGTGGATGACCAGCTCTTTGTTGGCTACGTGGGCACCAAACAAGGTTGAGCTGTGCACAAACTGACCATCTCTCTGTGGGTCGTTCTGTGCATCAAAGCATGTTACTCCTTGGCTAAGAAGGAGACTCCTGTGGGGCTGCGTGCCCATTCTACCAGGGCAACTGCAGCCACTACTGCCTTGTGATGTGGCGTCTCCTTGCAGGACATTTGTCAGGCAGCTACGTGGGCCTCGCTGCACCAAGCATTACTGCCTTGACAGTCAGGTCCGGAGAGACGGCTTCTTTGGCCGTTCTGTTCTCTGTTTCTTTCTGGTGTAATCTATTCCCAGACCCACCACCGGTGTTGGTATTGCTGGGGTATCTATTCTAAGATAAGGAATCTATCACTAACATGTCTCTTTCAGATGCACAAGTTACTACTTGTGTAACGATATATCTGTAAGAGACATTAGTTAGTGATAGATTCCTTACCGCCCCACCCATCCTCCCTGTTCTGCGATCTGATTCTAGGGTTAAGGTCGTCCCCCTTTCAGGGCCCTAGTTTCAAGGCACCAGTGGTCAGTTTCTTGCATGGCTCTGCGTTCCTGACGCGGAAAGTCGTGTACAGAACTGACGTCAGCGCACATGGGTGGCGCCCAAGTAGTCTCTGTGACGTCATCTTGGTGCTTGTGACGCCAGTGATGGACGCGGAGCCGCACGACGCCACCTACTGACGTGCAGGGGTACTGCTACAAAAAACTTTCCGGATCCAGTCTGACGCCTGGGAATATTCTAAGGTAAGGAATCTATCACTAACTAATGTCTCTTACACAAGTAGTAACTTGTGCGCCGGTTCTTATATTTTGTTAAAGATAGTGACAATGTTACAGTAACTATAGAAATGGGTATAGTATATAATGCCGTATTATCTAGTCAATTCATTCCTAAAACATCTTGGTATGCAAAAAACAGAAATCGCTCCCAAGCCGTGGTAATAGGATGGCACACTTTCAAACATTTTAGGGTTACACAGTAACATCCGCCGTGACTTGGCATTCCATAAGTGCTGTGATAAACTTGCCATCCTTTATCATGGAACAATGTTGGCAAGTCTGCTTAATCACAAAGGTGTGCTAGAGTTAACTGAGCTTTGCTATGAACTCCTTCCTTTATTGCCTTCCCTTGTCATCCCTTCGGGGTGAGAAGAGTTAGTTATTGAGTGGTGCAGTCACCTGATTGGTTAACATCCTTTCTTTGCAATCCCTTTCCGAAGGTTGTGTTGCCTCCCAGCCTTACGTCTTCCTCTCTACAGTGCCCCTAATAATCTTCAGTTCATCTCATTATGCTGAAGCTCAGTCTCTGTTCCCTCTTCCTATTCGCATTTATGTGTGTTTTAACCATCACAATATTATTTGCCTCTGTGATCTTCATGTGAATTTATAAGGTAAGCTCTTACCGGGTCACAGCTAGAAGAAAATCACCCACAATCAGAGACACATTTCACTAGAGGGTAATATTTGCAAAATATCTGCACCTCCTAAAAACTTGTCTCTCCAAAACGGTGACAAATATTTGCATGTAAATGTCCTGTAAAACCTACAAAGAAATAGGAAATGTATCTGAATACTCATCACAGAGGCACGAGCATACTACAGTGGTTTCATATTGTCTCAACGGGAAGTTCAAATGCCATTTACTGGACCCCAATCTAAACTTGCATGAGTCTTACTTTGTCATTGTGTATCCTAATTGCTTGTCCCCCTGTTCACAACTTGATAAATGATACCTTCAGTCACCATGCTGAGTCAACACTGCTTTAAGGCGTTATTCTATGACCCTGTATTTTGACAGATTGCTTCTTTTTCTGTGCCTAGGCCGCTCTACCTTCCAGTGCGAGTTTTCATCACTGCTGAGACCTTTACCCTGTCCAGTAATATCATTGTGGATACAGCCACCTTCCTCCTGAGGTACGTGGAACTTCTATACCCTTAAAGTGTTTCAGTGTTTGCCTTTGCTTAGAATGTGCTAGACACGTTTCTGCACCATAGAGCTGAGAGTTGTAGTATTCCCACTTTGGAATGGGTGGGTGTACTCCTATACATTTGCAGGCATGAGCCTCATGTAATAGTGCAACGGATGTCTGGGACAGATGTTTGTGCTTTTTGCAAAGACATGACTTGAGAGTGGTTTTGAGCTATTTTTTGTGCACAGGGGATATTGTTTTCTTCCGTTGAACAGTGCTGAATATCCGCCTACTTTGCAGAGGAAATTGTTCTTAATGTTATTGACTGTTATTGACTCCTTGGCCCTGCATGCACTCTTGCCCTTATTATTATTGTAATCCCCTGAGCGTCTGGTAAATTACCCTAAATCTACCACCATTTTGCAGGCCTGTCAGAATCATCTGCAATTGCTGGCTGCTGATTTTAATTCACAGTTTTATAGATAGACAGTAGAAGGTGAGCAGCTGAGTAAGGGGTGTCAAGCCCACCGCCCTTTTTGTACAAGGATATTGTGACAATACTGCCCTGATATTAGTGTTATTCCTATCATGTTTTCGTTTAGGTTTATTAACAGAGCCTATCATATAAGAATATATGGAATATAGAATTATTTTTGTTCTTGTCCTGCACCAGCATGCTGCTTGTGGGGAGAAAGGGCTCCAAGAGAGATGGTGTGACATAGGTCATCACACTGGGAATGTGACTGATCATCGGATAAAGTAACCTATAGGGTTCCAGGATTCATCTGATGTGTCACCATTCACAAGAACATGTGAATGATCTCATGTCAAAAGTTGTTCAAATAGCATGAGTTTAACAGCACCGGTTTCGTTCAAGCTTCGAGGAAGGCAAGATTTAACACTCAGAGGGTTTCAAAAAGCAAACTGCAACTCTTTGTGTATCACATTTTTCTTTATTTGTATTTATTACAAGAAATATCATTTTGAACAAATGCCATTCATAGCTAAAGCTCAATACATCTTCCCCCAGATTTTCTCATTTTGAAAATTCCTGCAGACGTTGGAATAGAACCAGAAATTCTACACACAGTGTTGGCTCCCTAGTGGTAGCACCACTAGGGAGCCAACACTGTGTGCCAACACTGTGTGCCAACTCTGTTCCCTCGTGGCTGTCCCTCCACTAGATGTGACAGCATGGAGCCACATAAGGCACTCCCGAAAGCTGTGATATCAGTACCTGTTTTTCCATGCCCTATCATGGCAGCTCAACAACACTGCTATATTTAAAACCTTTGAAATTCTTAATTTTCGGTTAGATCTATGGGAGAAAAAGTAACATTTTATGGTAAACCGTTCTCTGTGTAAAGAGATGTTTTCTCAAACAAAGATTCTCCTCTGACAGTAACACTTTATCTCCAAAATGAATATTTGTTATTAAATGTAAACAAGAGGCTCACACTGCTATTGACATACATTTAGGCCAGATGTCGCATGGCGTGAACAGATAATGCTTTGAATTTGTGCTATTTCTTTTTATAAACATTTACTGCAAGCATAGATAGAAACATTGGCAGATATGTACAGTTACATACAGAATGTAGTCAGTGATGCATCAACATTTTGACTGATGTGCAATCTAATAAGTCATACCATCCTCAGAATAATCGTAGCACTTAAATAGAGGCCAGTGAATTACAGTTAGAATTATCTGGCACATTTCTGATGAATAATTCTTTCTGCATACTCTTCACCTTACGAATAGCCTTAGACCCCAGACTGGATCTTTGAGCTTTTTCCTTTAGCAATAGCTCTCCAGAGTCACAAGTTGGTAGCCCTGACCACACAGAAAATTACTATAAACAACACTACCTGGTATGCTGGCTTCAGTTCCTGTTTCTCCATGCCTACCGATGCGGGCCAAAGCTATTCTTCAGTTTTCACTGAATTAAACCAAAATGCAAAAAGCTTATCCAGCAGACTAGAACAAATGTAATTCTCTATATTCTTGATTTTCAAGCCCTGTTGACTTTGTTGCAAGCAGGTACCCCTCTCAAGCCCCATAACATACATGTAGTGCCTGACCAAGATTACTCCACATGTGATTCCTGTACCTCCTTGCATCCACAAGACATCAAAGAGTGAAATGCCAAGTTGTTCTTGGCTCGCGTCCATGAGGAGACTCCATATGATTCCTCTGTCCCCCCTCGAATAAGCCTTCTGTCCGGTACTGATCCTCTAAAGAGTCCTCACACAAAAAACACTAGAAACACCATAGAAAGGACAAGGACTTTTCCTCTTCTTCATTGTAGAAGAAACGGTCCTGCTGCCAGAAACACTCAATGAGTCGGCAGCACCATTCCTCGATGTTCGCTTATTTCTCAGCAGTTTCACAGTTTCTGACTCTATCCAGTGATCCATCTCAAGTCAAGGCCTTTAAGCAAGCCGTGTTGGGCCTTTTCAGACCTGCTCCTCCTCAGAGCTGCTCCTCATACATTTGGCCTGCTGCCAACTTCCAGTGGTGACTCAGACCCTTTGGGGCCAGTGATTCTGGTACTTTCAGGTGTCGTACAGACATTCTTTGTGCCTTCCCAGGCTCTGGCCTTGATGTCACTTTTGTAGAATATTTTATTTTGGTTACTGAAATATATCAGATACACTCCTCTTGCCCTTTATGCACTAGAGCTATGATCAGTCTATCTCCCACTGTACTCTCTAAAATTCTACACTGAGTTCACCAGTCCACACTGGAGATATTTCTTTCATAAGCTTCTTCAAAGACATACATGAATGGACTTCTACCTCCCACACCTCTTTCTGAAGAGCATCATTGCATCCATAGTAATAGCGGAAGCCTATACACTGTCCTGCAGTTCAAATTCTGATAGAGCCTTCTAACTGCAGATTCCTCACCTTGTGAAACCACCCACCCCCACCTTCAGGCCTTACACTTGATCTGGTCAACCTTCAGCAGTTGCCACCAATGGCTGTCCGTCTATGGTGCTCTGTACCAGATTCTATGTGCGCAGGCATATATAATAGTTACTACCCATGCGTGCTGAAATCAGTTCTTTTCTTTCTGCGTCACAAGAAGTGGATCCTGTGCTACCCCTCGTCTCAATGAGATACTTCTAGAATACAAATTCTCCAGTATTGGGGTAACTTTTATAGATTCACATGCTTGAATCATTCCCAGTCGTCGAAGTGGGAGTCCCACGGTACTTAAAAAGCAGTAAGTAATTACTCTAACATTAAAGTTAATAGAGAAAAACCATTCACTTTAATATCTCGTCCTAGTCATTAGATATAGTCCAAACTCCAGCCAATCAGGCGACAGCACCCTCTAGAACCCTCTCCACAGAGACTCCAGGCTCTCAGATTTTCTACCGCTCGTCGTGTGAAGGGAGTCTTCCTGAGCTCTGCTCAGTAATTCTACGTTACCTTCTGATTTCTTCAGATATTGCCTCTAAACATGTCTTCTTCAAAAAGATCTCCCTTCATGCATTGTGAGTCTTGTGGGAAATTAAGACTTCACTCAGATAATCCCTACAAGGAATGTATCTACTGCGTTCACCCAGACCATCAGGTGAGAAACTGCAATATTTGTAGAACATTTTCTCAAAAAACCTTGAGAGATGGAGAAGGACGTCTTCTTCTGTAGCTACAGAAGCTCAAGACAACGGATAATCCTTTATCTGATGAGGAGAGTGATTCCTCTTTATAGTCTACAGCGTCTAAAAAGAGAGCTAGTGAGGCGGAGCTGATTTCTCCTAAGGCTGCTAAGGTGTTGAAAAAACATCATCACACCTCAAAACAGGAAGATCAGCTTTCATCTTCAAAAAAGGAACCAGACACTCTTAGGGGTCAATATGTGCCTTCTACACCTTCAAAATCCTCTTAAAAATGAAGCAGGCGTCAAGGTCTCTTCCTGATAGTTTTTCCTCACAGAAAAGATTATCCGTCCATGAAGACGTCGATGATTCCTTCGTCGATGAGAACTTCCGTCGCCACGACTGCGATGATGAGATTGACTTACTCTTCTCCTCAGACCAAGATGATTATGTCGTCGGCATCTTCTCTGTCGACATTGGTATCCGTGAAGGTGAGACCGTCTTTGATGACAACTCGTAGACGGTAGCCTTGTCGACGGAGCTGAAGACTTCGGATTCAGATCCTCGTCGATGAAGTTCGTCGACGTCCAGACCGTCGACAGAAGAACTGTTGATGAAACCTTCCTCTTTGACATTCTCATCTGTGGTAGGCTTGACATCCTCGTCAATGCTTGTTCCATCGTCGGTTCTGGCCGCTTCTAAGGACAATTTAGGCCTGCCTAAGAGAAAGCCTTCTCAGGAGGTATTATTGCCTGTACACACCTCTCCAAGTAAGGTGTCTCCTTGTCCTCCAGAAGAAATGTTAGACTATGGAGCAGATGAAGAGGAATCAGATGATGATAGGTTTGGGGCAGCTCACAGTCCGTCCGAACTCCTTATAAAGTGCCAGGACGATGAAGATGAAGACTACGTATTTTACCCTGAAGTTACTAATCAAGAAAGATAAATGGAACAAACAATCCAAATGCCAATGTCTCTTGTCTCAAACTTGCAACATATGGTAGAGGATTTCTACCGCAGATTTCCTCCTTCGGAGCCGGCATCTTCCGTTCCTCAGACACCTATTCCGCAGCCTTCCTTGCTGATCAGATCCCCCCCCCCCTCCGGTTTTCCAGTACCTATTGTAACCCAACATCAGGACCAAGAGGTTCATACTACTGATGAAGAAAGAGAAGAGGGAGAGTTGGACGAGATATCCCTTCCTAACGAATTGGATGATTACCAGATCCAGACACCATTGCCTTCCACTCCACCTCCTATAGATTCACCACCTGAGGATATGGGAGAATTCCATACCCTTATGGAGAGAGCAGCGAATAAGTTTCAGCTTCCTATGGTCACTAAGCAGGCTGATTGTTTCTTATATGATTTGAAGGAACAAACTAAGAGACAAGTCCAATCTATCCCTATTGTAGACTTCATATGGCAGGAGGGCTTAAAGGTCATGAAGACACCAGCCTCAATTCCATCAGTGTTGCCTAAATTGGAAAAGAAATACAAGGCTCCAGATAATTATCCTGCCTGCCTTATCGGGCAACCTAAACCTGACTCTGTAATCTCACAGGCGGCACAACGCCGTGCCAGAAATCCTGCATGTCCATTATCGGCCCCTCCTGATAGAGATGGACGACGTCTCGATTCCATTGGCAGACATTTTTCCACCATGGCGGCAACAACTGTCAGAGCGGCAAATTCTCTCGCTATCTTAGGCATTTACAACCCTTAAATGTGGTCGGACATTTCGCCTTTTATAGAGATATTGCCGGACGAATCAAAGGCTGAAGCATTAAAGATTTTGCAGGAGGGAGAAAGAATCTCGGCTGAGATCATTGACTGCGCAGTGGATGTTTCTTCCACAGGATTCCGCCAACAGGCTGGGGCTGCAGTCCTGAGGCATCAGGGCTGGTTGAAGGCTACTTCTTTTAGACGAGAAGATCAAACAAAAGTGATCGACATTCCTTATGATTTCAGAATCCCTATTTGGCCAACACATAGACGAAGCCCTTCAGACCATAAAAAAGGATACGGATACTGAAAAGGCTCTCGGCACTCTTTAACTGAAAAAAAACGTTTGGGGAGCAAGAGGTCGTGGCTCGTCATCCTTTCGAGGAGGATACAACCAGTATAAACAATATCAACTGTACCAAGGTCAATCAAGGTACACATCTGCACAACAGCAACAGTCATTTAAGCAACCTCCTGCCGCTTCCTACAAACATTACAGAGGAAAGACTGCCTACAGAGGCAGAGATAACTCCAAGAAACAATGACAACCACCCACTGCCCACCACTTTTCCCACCAATCCAGTCAAGGTTGGTGGAAGAATTTCCTATTTCTTCTCCGAATGGTCTGCAATAACAATGGACAGATGGGTTTTGGACATAGTTTCCAGGGATCACACTTTGGAATTCTTAAAGATACCTCCAAATTACCCTCCCAGAGGTCCTCTTCCTGCTCATCTAAAGGAGCTTTTGTCCCAAATAAAAATAATGTTAAAGAAGGGAGCGATCGAAGTGGTACCGAATTTACAGAGGGGAACAGGGTTCTATTCAAGATTTTTCCTCATAAAGAAAAAATCAGGAGACTGGCGTCCCATTTTAAACCTTTTTTGCCTCAACAAAATTCTAAAAAAGAAATCCTTCCGGATGTTGTCTCTTTAGGAAGTGCTTCAATTGATAAAGCAGGAAGATTTCATGGCGACCCTCGACCTTCAGGATGCTTATTTTCATATCCCTATCCTCCCCAGACACATGAAATTCTTGCGCTTCAGAGTGGCTGGTAGAAATTTCCCCCCAAACATTCCTACCTTTTGGCCTTCGTTCAGTGCCCCGAGTGTTCACCAAGGTTCTAGCACCGGTGGCGGCCCGTCTTCGTCAGGATGGAGTCCAAATCTTCCTTTATCAGGACGATTGCCTCATAGAGGCAAAATCTTTTTTTAGTGGCAAGCAGTCACACTCAAAGATGTCTTTCTCTCTTCCAATCCTTGGGTCTCTCGATAAATCTACCAAAGTCTCAGTTAACCCCCTCAAAGGTGAAAACATTCTTAGGGTCAACCTTGGACGCTCATCAGGCTAAGGTCTTTGTCTCACAAGATGGACAACAAAAGTTTTACAAGTTAGCAACTTTACTGTTCACAAAAAAGTCCATTTCAGTCCGCAAGTTCAAATCGCTTCTGGGAATGTTGTCCTCTTGCATTCCCCTAGTTCCGGACTGTCTGCGAATGAGACTGTTGCATGAGGAGCTGGACAAGCAGTGGCTGCAGATCTTAGAGTCCTTTGATGATGTTATCAGAATAACACTTCAAATGAAAGAAGCGCACCTATGGTGGACACACATACCAAACAAAGCGGCAGGCCTGTCGTTCATTGTGGACGCAACAGATTTCACAATAACAACCGATGCATCCCTTGAAGGGTGGGGAGCACATCTAGAAGGACTGGGACAGTCAACAACGAACATTGCACATAAACCTCCTAGAGTTGAAGGCAATATTCCTGGCTCTGAAATCTTTTCTCTCTATAATATCAGGAGCTTCAGTATTAATTCGAACAGACAACACAAGCATGCATTATTTAAATAAACAAGGAGGGACAAGATCAACTATACTATCCCTTCAGGCACAGCAAATCTGGGATTGGGCTATACAACATCAGATAACTCAGACAGCAGTGCAGGTTCCAGGAGTGGCCAACATCCTAGCGGAATCTCTGAGCAGGTCAATTACAACCAACCACTAATGGGAACTTCAACAACCAGCGTTGGATTACATCTTTCGGTTGTGGGCCAAACCAAGTTTGTACCTATTTGCAACCAGTCGGAACCGCAAATGCCAATTCTTCGTCAGCTGGCTACCCCAACAGGGATCAAGTGGGAATGTGTTTTCGATAAACTGGTCAAAGATTTATGCTTCCGCTTGTCCTCTGATTCCTTTAGTCCCAAGGGTGCTTCGGAAGATGAGGAAAGAACCCTGTTGAATACTTCTCATAGCTCTCAGGTGGCCTCGCCAATTCTGTTTCACTGAGCTTCTGCTTCTATTGAAGTGCAAACCCAGACTGGTGTGCCCATTGCAGATCTTACTAACAGCAAACTGCAGGCATGTCTGCCATCCGGATCCAGCATCTCTGCGACTAGCAGCTTGGCTCCTGAATACTATGAGTTTTCCGACTTTATTATACCTTATGACTGTTGAGCGGTCCTAGCTAATGCCAGAGCACCCTCCACTATCAAGTCTTATACACGTGGAAGAGATTCTGTCATTGGCGTGAAACTTCTGAAGTGCACCCTATTCAGTCTTCGCCAGAACAATTGCTGCCTTTTTTCCTCCAATTGGCAAAATCTGGCCTTACTCATTCTGCTATTAAGGTATTCCTTGCCGCGATTTCCAGGTTTCAACGGTAAAAATGGATCACAGTCTCTTTGGTCATCAAGAATAATAAAACAATTTCCTAAGGGATTATTTAGAATGTTTCCTCCAATTAGGCGCCCTCCTCTGCCTTGGCATCTTAACATTGTATTAGCACAACTCATGAAAGCTCCGTTTGAGCCTATTCATAGAGCTGATCTTAAATTCATTTAATGTAAAACATCACTTCTACTGGCTTTTCGGCTAGACGAGTAAGCGGCATACATGCTTTCACTACTCTACATCCTTTCCTCCAGTTTACTAAGGACTCTGTTATACTTCAAACAAATCCTACCTTAATTCCTAAGGTCCCATCAGATTTTCACTTAAACGAACCAGTCATCCTAAATACATTTTTCCCTAATCCACAGACAACGGCGGAAAGGGCCTTACATTCTCTGGGTGTTAAGAGTGTATACAATTTTATTTACAAAAAACAGCCTGTATCCATAAGGTTGATTAGCTTTTTGTGGCCTATGGAAAAATCAGGAAAGGGTATCCAGTGACTAAACAAACTATAGCACGTTGGATTTCCTGTTCAATCCAATTTTGCCATCAACAAGCGGGCAAACCCCTGCATTTAACAGTGAAAGTGCATTCTATGAGAGCAGTCTCCTCATCTACAGCTCTCTTTGCCGATGTGCCTATTCAACAAATTTGCAGAGCAGCAACTTGGTCCAGCAGGCGCACTTTTACCAGGCATTACTGTCTGGAAGCTGCTAGTAATACTGATAAAGCGGTGGGACAGGCGGTGCTACATAATCTTTTTCTGTAAGGTGAGCCTCTATCCTTCCCACCTCCCTTTAAGTTTTAAAATTGCTATTTATATATATTTTTAAGGTCACTATGATTCTGATCATAGGCATTGTCAGATTACTATATAAGTATCTAAATATATAAATTAGTGTTTCGTAAGTGTGATATACACTGGGTGATGTACAGTTTCCTTTTGTAATCTGTGTACTATATTCTTTCTGTATGAACATTCATACCTATGTAATAACTGCTATCTACTCTTATTCAAGCATGTGAATCTATGAAAGATACCCCAATACTGGAGAAGAAAATAAGTTACTTACCTGTAAACTGTGGTTCTCCCGTATTGGTATCTTTCATAGATTTCACATGCAACCCACCCTCCTCCCCATAGAGGCTCCCCTGTTTTATTGTACGTTTATACTACACTTGTGCTCGGAAATATGAGAGCCTGGAGCCTCTGTGGAGAGGGTTCTAGAGGGTGCTGTCGCCTGATTGGCTGGAGTTTGGACCGTATCTAACGACTATGACGAGGTATTAAAGTGAAGAGTAATTACTTACTGCTTTTTATGTACCGTGAGACTCCCACTTTGACGACGGGAAATGATTCAAGCATGTAAATCTATGAAAGATACCAATACTGGAGAACGACAGTTTACAGTTAAGTAACTTATTTTCTTCTGTTATAAAACAGTGTGCTAGGGAAATATGTCACCTCCCAAATGTACATGGTTTAAACACTGTGGGGAATGCCGCAAACGAATGTTTGTGATTGACCTCTGGTTTGCCTGGGGTCGGACCATGATTCCAAGCCCTGCAGTGACTGTTCTATTATGTAGTCCAAGGTCATTGGAGACCAAGAAGCAAAGCTTTCTGTGGAGAACCACCGCAAGACATCGCACCAGGATTGGTCAAGGTCCAAGGTAGGGGCCCAGGCGGACTCCTGAGTCGCTCCCGTGACAGGTCGTCTTCACAAAATATATGAAAAGAAAATGGTATATAGTAGGGATCCATTATAACCTTTCTTCAATAAAATCATTAGTTTTCATTGGAAACCTTAGTTAATCAGACATTGCCTGCTGGTCAACACAATTTATTTGACTTCCTGAACAAAAAATATTTTTTCTTAATTTTCCATTATGCTACAATTACTCTGAACATTATACAAACATAAATGTACATATATTATGCAGTCATTAAACATTAAAAGGTTTACATAATACAATTTTGTTCATCGTCCCTCACTGTTAGTATATACAATATAGGTGTTTATCTAATAGTTTCAGTTCATAATCCAACTAGAGGTAGACATCATGGTAAGCAGTTATACAACGAACCCTCCGCTTATTGTTTTCTCCTTGCAAAGAAACGGAGTTAATCTGTAGTCCATTTTGTACAAAAGGGCCACTGTGCACTCCTTGGGCCTTTCTGCTCCTTCTCACCAGACACACCAGTAGTTTTGCCCCCTCTGTGGCTATGGTGGGGGCTTCTAATATAAGCAACAGCCCCAGCAGGTGCAACGATCACCCCAATCCTTTTGTGGCTGCGGTACCCCCAATAGAAGGCAACAGGCACAGCATGCAGCCTAGTCTTCTCCCCACATCTGCCCCACCCCCAAGCCTCTTTAGCATGCCCTTGACAGCACACAGCCACCTGGTCGAAGGCAATATATGACACTTTCTTCCAGGGTGGCAGGTGATGAATTTGGACAAGTGGGTCCTCCAAGTTGTGCAGCAGGGTTACGATGTATCATTTCTCAAGACCTTGCCTCATCCACTGTCCCCAGATCGGCTGGCGTAGCACTGCCTGCAGCTCTTGCAGCAACAAGTGCAGTATCGTTTGGCCAAAGGAGCCATAGAGAGGGTACAGAAGCCAAAAGATCATGGTTGTTATTGCCACCACTTTCCAGTGCCGAAAAAGGATGTGGGCCTCTTTCCCATTTTACACATTTGCCATTTCAATGACTTTTTTCAGAAAACAGGTTCTAGATGCTTACGCTGGCCCAGGTCTTGTCTGCCCTCGAACTTCGAGACTGAATGGTAGTGCTGGACCTGCAGGACACTAATTTTCACATCCCTGTTCTGCAGGCCAACAGGCATTACCTGTGGTTCACAGTAGGCCAGAAGCATTTTCAGCGTGCTGTGCTCCCTTTTGGTCTTACCAGCGCCCCTCAGGTGTACACAAACGCGATGGTGGTGCTAGCAACACATCTTTGGAGGCTTGTGTTCCCATCTTTCCCAGACACAATGACTGGCTTTTGAATGTGAGTTCCCCCTTTGCAGTCATCAACCACCTCCAAGCCACAGCAAACCTCCTGAAATCTTAAAGGTTCAGTACCAATGTGCCAAAGTCACATCTGACTATTTGCAGAGGTGTGGCTAACACCATGTCGCTGCAAGGCACTTCTTCCACAGGACAGAACACAGAACTCTGCATCTGGGTACTCCAAGCCCCATAAATCATCACAAGCTAGGTCCAGGAGGAGGTGTGGCTGACAGCATTGCGCTATCAACTGCTCTTTCAACTCCTGCGGCGTGGGCCACAGAAATCTCATCTGGGGACTCAAAGGCCATAAATCATCACACACTGAGACAAGGAGGAGGCATGGCCAACACCATTGTGCTATTAACTGATTCTTCCACTCCAGTGGCACGGGATGCAGGCGGGCGGCACCCATCAAACCCATGTGTGTCTGTCCGCAGTTGGACGAGGATGGGTCACCCACCTAACTCCTTGCCTCCGGTCATGCCTCATTTATTTGTATCTTTTTGTTGTTATAAACTTTGGAATTGGACCTTTTTTGGTTGTTGGACCCTAACAGTTTATTTGGTTTATATGAGCTTCACAGGGACTCACTCTATTTTTGCTGGGCTGTTTTAAACCTCATCTGCCACTACTGGATTACTATTGCAGCCAAACTTATTTTCTAGGACTAGACCCCTACGCAATTATTAGAGCTGACCCATGTGAATGAACTCTTATTCATAATTTAGCAGGATAATCTTGGGTTCCACCCGTGGACATTATACAGATCTCTTATTAGTAATGCAAATATGGCTGTTATTTGTACTAGTATTATTATGTTGTGATAGAAGTGTTGCTATTTGTCTTGATTTTTGTTGAGTCCTTCAAGTGGTTATTGCATGTACCGAGTTAAATTAAATCATATTTGGCAGTATTGTGCTCAGAAGACCAACAATATGTTTTTAGTGCATATGCTCTTGCAATAGTGATCCTCATTGATACCTTAATTGCTTTCTCAAATTAATCAAAGTTTCATTCTGGGCAAAAGGAAAGCAAATGATTGCCCTTGAGGCTCGGCCAAAAATATAAAGTTACATACATATTTGGTTACTCACTGTACCATAGATGCTGAGCAAACTGATAGAGGAGGTGGAAGCCTTGTTAAACCCTGACAAATCAGGGAATCAAGGGTGTGGAGCCAAGAGTAAGCCCAAAGTAGCACATATTTTAACCAAAGTCAGCAAACCCTATGGTAAACCACCTCAGAGGTGGGCAGAGGGGACTGCACTAAACCCAAATTGCAAATAGTTGCTAATCCTGATGCCACACTTGTGCCTACTAAAATCATACACCCCAGGATGTTCCCCAAACAGGCATGGCCGAATTGAGCAATAATACCTTACCTCAGCAGAAGCCCCAACACCTATAGCTAGATCTCAGAGCATAGCTTGCTCTAATAAATTTGAAGTTTTGTACATCGAAGAGGCCAAGGAGCTTCAACCTCCAACTGAGTACGTTATATTCTTCGACAGTATTCATAATACTAGTACATCCCAGTCCAAACCAGCCCCTGTTTTTAACATAGAGCAGATAATAATCCTTCTCACAGGTGAAGTCAGCTGTTTAAGTGTACTTGACCAACAAAATTGCTCCTGTTCATCTAGGTCTGCTCCCGGAGGAGATTCAGGTAAGGCCATTAACAATAGTTCTTAGTTGTCTGATACAATGGCATGCCACCAAGACATTAGTGTCCCAGATAGACTCAATGCTGGTGAGGTAGGGTCGGATGGTATATATAGGCGTACTTCAAAGAGGGTTGAGCCGGAAACACCTTCTCTGAGGGGATTAGCATTAACTTGAAACTCATCCCACACTTATAAGAAGTTGGTCTACCACCTATATTCAATCCCACAAAGACAAATGCCCCAACATAGCCAACTTAACCACAATCAGGGTAAATATTCCTTGTGACTTCCCTATGACAAACCTACCCAGCAAACATTGCACTAAGATGTTTATAATTAATGTACCACGACTAGCATCCGGATAAGAGAGGACCAAGGCTGATTAAAAAGCAACAAAATCATTAATTGGATCAGGCACATCAGACGTTGTTACTCTATTATTTGATCGGTTGTTATAGAGGCTAGATGTTGTTCTAATGGCCCTTCAGAATGCACTAAGGATAAGAGACTTGTGGATACCGAAGGGGCTTATTAACCTTGATTTAAGAGCTAAATTTCAGTCTGGTTCTGATATATGCTTTCAACTCAATGCCCCTAACCATATTAATCATTTGAACATCATGCACAGCAGTACATTTAACTCTGTGGCTAGCCTACCTACTCTGAGTATTGATCCTACTAGGGCCGTACCCAGCAGGGATCTTAATGCTATTGATTGAATCACACCACACAATTATATTACTCAGTCAGGGCCATTGACATCTTCTAGTAATTGTACTCCATGGAGCGGCTCAAACGAGCTCACTGGAACTAGATTTGAAATTGCCTCTTGGCTAGCAAATCGTGATGAACTTAGATATAGATTCTTGACTGAGGGCACCAGGTATGTGGATCTCTGTGTGAGTATCCATTTCTGTGTCTCTCTACTGCAATATTTTTGTGTTCCTGTCCTGACTGATGAGGTGAGCTCTAGTTGCAGTGGACGCGCACGGAGATCAGGAAACAGCCTTAGAGGAGGTGGAGTCAGTCAAGGAGGAGAGGGGAGGTGAGAGCCAAGAAGAAGCTGTGGGCGTTGTAAGACTTGAAAGACAAGCCTGGAGCAAAGGACGAGAGCTGCTTGCTGCCTTTTGGGTGGGTGCCGCGAAGATACTGGTGCTTCGGCCCCAGCCCATGGCCATCATTACTGCTCCACCCACACACTTGAACTTGGCATTTTGGCATTCCGTGGGTGACCATAGTGGCCGAACGGAGGTGTACAAATCGGATAAATCTGAGCTGCCGGAGACTAGAACACAGAACGGGGGCGGTGGTTGGGGGGCTGTCAGTTTTGGGAGCTTTGCTTCGTTTCACTTGCCCCACCTACCTCAGTCTGCACCAGCCTTTTCTGATCACCACGACCCACCAAAGCTCCCCCCATGTACCCCCCCTCCTCCCCCGAGCCCAGAGGTGAAGGTGGAATGTGGTTAGGGGGAAGTGGAAACTGGAGATCTGAAAGGATGAAAAGAGGCAGCAAATGCCAGCCAGAGAAGGACTCAGTGGCAGGTGTGGATGGCGCTGCGGGCTAGGTACCTCTGCTTAGGTCGAGCCCCTAGGCCTGCGGAAGTGACCCAGCTAGGTTTGGATGCAGCTTGTGGCCTGGGTGCTCTCCCGCCTCATGACTCCGCCAGTCCAGGGCATGCTCGTGCCCCTTCTCTACGAATTGTGGTTGCTCTCAACATTGGGGAGGTGAGGTGGTACCCACCTGAACTGATGAGAGGAGAAAGCTTACAGTGCCAAAGACCTGACAGCCTGGTGGACAGGAAGATCTGGAGACCGAAAAAGTGCACTTCCAGCACCCCACATAAGTTCAGCTGGTCTGTTCAGTCCGCCCAGACCATCCACTGAGTCTGTGGCGAGACCTGCAGCATATAGCCCAAATAAAATATAGCTCCAGCAGTATGAGGTGAGGGAAGGCCAGATGCCCACCCCTGCAGGGGTGCAAACAGAGGAAGCTCACTCAACAGGACACTGCCACTCAAGGTCAGAAAGCCTGCTCTGACAACCTGCCTAAAATCACCTCAAAACTCCAGGTTCTGAAAGATGTAAACGTGGCCATTCTTTCAGACACAACTGACAGGAAGGGCCATCCCGCCCCTCTAACTCCAATAATAGTAGCATGCGCCAGGGCTACACCCCAAAGCTAAGCTCATGCCGTGGTGCCTGCTCTGATTTCAGTAGGGACATCTAACACTCAACTCCCGCTCTTGGCCCACCAAGGTGATACAGATAAAACAGAAGTAGGGCTCTCTTCAAGCTCAACAAGCAGTATACTAGAACTTGAGGAGATCATGAATCTTACCTCCTACCCAAACAGACAGGATGCGGCCAACCAAGTCAATCAAAATCAGCCTCCATGGCAGTAAGCAACCTAGTAGTAGAGAACGGCATCACACTCCAAACTTCACATCATGTAATCTCCTTTCCGGACCCTGCTGCAACAAATGAACCAACGGTCACAACCTCAATAACAGCCCTCTTCTAGTTGGATTGAGCCAGCAACCATGTGCCAACAAGAATATGCAGAAAAGACTCACCTCAAGAAGGCAGAGCCCAGATGACACTGAGCGTACAGAGACCTCATACCTTACACAGGAAGAGTGGGACGAGATGCTAGCCTCCTACAACACTGATCACTAATTAGAAGTCACCCCAGATAAAATTAATCCCCCATTCGGGACCCCTCAATCAGGGATTGCAGCAAAAGGAAAAACTCCCCAGACACAGGAGTCTGGCCCTTTGTGCTAAAAAACATTCCATCCATGGTTGTTGCCATTAAGCGAAAATGTCCATCCAAATAGAGATATTAAATACCTTAGCTACGCACGTGGTCAGGATTGATGGCAAAATTGCTGACTACAACCTCATCAAAAGGGCCCAAAACTATTCTAGGGAGCTAATTCCAATGTGCACATGCTCCCCTATATTGGAAAAACTGAGTACACTGAGATCATGGCAGCCGAGCCCCAGGCAGACAAAAACTGAAACAGAGACACTCCACTAACAACGATGTCAGCAGCAGTGCCAGACTGTGACCGAAAACCGACCCTGGCAAAGTGCTGGCAAGCTCCCCAGGGGTTTGGGGGTGCGAACGAGCTGTTTACCAAGACCGATTTCTGCCGATTTTGTTACAGCAGCCGATATTGCAGCTACGCTGCAAAAACAGCCCTGTAACAAAATCGGCCCCCAGGGGCCCAAAACTGTCCCCCAACCCTGGCGGCCCATTGGGGAAATGCCTGGTGCCCGCTATGGCCTGTCCGACCCTGTTCAGCAGTGGTACGAGGCACAGCCAGCATGGCATAAATGGACCGTCCTAAAACACTCCACCTGCACCTCAATTAAAGCTGGTGCAGGTGCAAGGCCCAAAAGATGCCACAAGAGGAATTCAAGGAAGAAAAATGTTCGAGGCATATGAGCTGTAGATCATATGCGTTAGCATAGATCGCCATCTGGTGTTGGGCCCGGATCTTTGCACTTTGTTTTTCTTCGAAGAAGTCTTTGTAGTCACAAGGTAGGTGACTCCTCCTTTTGGTGATAGTGCGCATGGGCATCGACTCCATCCTTAGATTGTTTTTTTCCGCCATCGGGTTCGGATGTGTATTGCTGCGCACCGGTTCGGTATCGTTTTCGAACCCCTTTGACGTGCAATCCTCTACTCTCAATGGTATTGTCTTTTGATCGCGGTTTCCCATTCAACACGCATCGTATTGTAAAACCTTCGATCGAGATCTTCGAGGCGGTCCGTCAGGCCTACCCGTGCTGACCACGCCAGCACTTGATGGAACGGACTCCATTTAAACTATGTCCTGGGTGTCGTGCTAAGTTCCCACGCACCGACCTGCACCAGGTCTGCAACCTGTGCTTATCCCCGGAACATGACAAGAAGGACTGCGGAGTGTGTTGACCGTCGGGCTCGACGCCATGAAATGGAATGAGACAGCGGCTCCGTACAGTACATCTTTGGCGAAGATTCAGAGGTTTCCCGTACAGACATAGAGGCCGAGGAAGAAGAACCGGTCTCTGTCTCCGAAGCCGACTCCGACATGGAGGAAGACCTGAACATCACCCCCGGTCAACGTACCGTGAGTACAAATCTCCATGTGACCACGCACCCCAAAAAACCTAAGGCTCCGGCATCACCCCCACTCTCGGGCATGGGTCGACACCGACAAAAAGTTTCTAATGCCCCGCCCCGGCTACGAAACATAACGACAAGCCTTCTGGCTCGGGCCGGTACCATTCCGGTACCGAAACACCACCTTCGACACCCAAACATAAGCCGCCTCATGTGCCACTCCCTACATCGCCGGCACAGAAGACACCTTCGACACCAAAGGCCTCGGAGCCGAAAAAAGCTTTGGAACCGAAATCGCCTACACCGAAATCCTCGGCACCTAAAAGCTCGGAGCCGTCAACCTCCGCACCGAAACACTCGGAGCCCAAACCTCCTGCATCGAAAGATTCCGGTTCTAAACACACCAAAAGTAAGCATTCGGACTCGGAACATTCGGCGCACAAAGACCCTCATAAATCTTCCACACCGAAACCCATTTCCAAGGAGAAAGACACTACTTCCAAGGAACTTCCATCCGAAGATACAGTTTTGGACCCAAAACAGAAAAGACTCAGTATTGATCCCAGTACTGGACACCTTACAGCCACTCGTCCAAATAAATGAAAGCTGCAACTTTCAGAGGACTGTCCTATTCCTCTGAAAAAGAAGGATATGGGTACTAACCCTTCTCCCCTTTACATACCTCCTTCTCCACCTAACCCACATCTACTAATCACACCATCAAATTCACCACCACCCCCATTTTCACTAAATCCGCAAAATAGAAACAGCTAGCCGAACAAGCACACATTTTCACCTGAACCACAGGATGATGATTATGGGGATGGGGACGAGGCTCAGGACATACCACAAGACCAGGAAATTCCACATGACACTGATCCATGGGAAGATTATAATAAGGACCCGGATCACAATAATTACCCTGACCTGTATCCCTCCAGACCCTCCCCACCTGATGACAATATAGGCTTTGCACAGCTTATTAACAGGGCTGCTCAATACCACAGGGTGGAGCTACACTCAGACCCTCTAGAGGAGGATTTTCTTGTGGAGACATTCACACATTCACAGGAGTCCACTAATACTTTCCCATGCTCAAGGGCATGATAAAACACGTGGATGAGGTCTTTAAGGACCCAGTCAGAACCAGAATACTGACCCCTAGAGTGGATAAAAAGTACAAGCCCGCGCCTACAGACCCTGCATATATTCGAGGACATGTGCCCTTAGACTCTCTTGTCGTATCTAACGTCCGCAAATGAGCTAATTCCCAAACTACAGGCGACGCCCCTCCTTCTGATAAGGTGTCTAAATTAATAGATGCATCAGGTAAACGAGTGGCCTCACAGGCTGCTAACCATTGACGAATCGCCAATGCTCAGGCCCTGTTAGCAGGGTACGACAGAGCTCACTATGATGAGTTAGAAAAACTCATCCAACACTTGCCTGATGAGTACAACACCAAGGCTAACAACCTCATTCAAGAAGGGAAGCTTATCAAAAATACTTCCATAAAATGTGCACTGGATGCAGCAGACACAGCATCTCGTGCCATCACCACCAGCATACGATTGTGCAGGCACGCTTGGCTTCGAATCTCTGGATTCAAGCAGCAGGTCCACCCCTCCATACTCAGTCAGCCCTTTGATAAAGAGCATCTTTTTGGGACAACAGTTGACTTGAACTTCACTTGAAATTATGAAAAAGGACACCGAAACTGCTAAGTCCATGTGGGCCTTACAATTTCCTTCCAGCAGGGGTTCCTTTCGCCGCTCCTTTTATAGAGGTGGCTCAAAAACATTCTCCCTCCTCTTATAAAAACAACCGATCCACCTCCTCCAGAGGTTATTTTCGAGGAGGCTACAGGGGAAATAATAACAAGGGACGAGGCAGAGGCAATTCCATCTGCACTTCCCATGCCAATAAACAATGACTTCCCTCCACTACCCCCGATTATTTAGCACCTGTCGGGGGACGTCTCTCACAGTTCCTACCTGTCTGGAATTCAATCACCACAGACAAGTGGGTATTACAAATTATCCAGTATGGTTATTGCCTGGAACTTACATGTACTCCCCCAACTCTCCTTCCAAAACAGCGTGTAATGTCACCAGAACACCTCACACTCTTAAAACAAGAGGTTCTCTCCCTATTACAAAAACATGCAGTCCCATTACACCATCGGGGGACGGGGGTGTACTCCCTATACTTTTTGATTCCAAAAATGGACATCTCTTTCAGGCCTATATTAGACCTCAGACAGCTAAACCTCTATATTCAGTGAGATCACTTCCACATGGTCACACTACAACAGGTGCTCCCACTACTTCAGCAAGGCGACTTCCTTTCCACTCTAGATTTAAAGGACGCCCACTTTCATATTCCCATTCTCCCAGCTCACAGGAAATATCTCAGGTTCGTGGTGAGCGGACAACACTACCAATTCAAAGCTCTCCCGTACGGGATAACTGCAGCACCCAGAGTGTTCACCAAGTGTTTGGCAGTAGTCGCAGCACACTTGAGAAGACAACACATTCACGTCTTCCTTTACTTCGATGACTGGCTAATAAAAGCCAAGTCACAACACAGCTGCATACAACACACTCACAAAACAGTTCTGCAGCTTCACGACTTGGGGTTCACTGTAAACCTCACCATGTCTAATCTCCAACACGCAAGCATACCTGGGACCCATAGTAGACACTTGCAAGGCTCTAGCGTACCCCAACCCTGTCAGAATACGCAACATAGAAACTCGGATATATCAATTTCCGCCTCAACACTCATTACCCACTCGAGTGTTCATGAAACTCATCAGAATGATGGCATCTTGCATTCTAATCGTTCCTTACACAAGACTCCAAATGCGTCCCCTATAGGAATGCTTAGCACGTCAGTGGAACCAGGCTCAAGGTCAATTAACCGATCTGGTGTTGGTAGACGGTCGCACCCATCGCTCTCTGCAGTGGTGGAACACACAAAACGTTTCCAAAGGGCGGCCATTCGTTGATACGGTTCCACAGATAGTGCCAACAGCAGACGCATCACTCACTGTTTGGGGAGCTCATCTTCAAAAGCATACCATTCAGGGCATGTAGACCCCACAACAAACAAAGCTCCATATGAACCATCTGGAGCTCCTAGCAATCTTTCTTGCGTTGAAAGCTTTTCAATTACATCTAGTAGGCAAAGCTGTCCTAGTTCGTACAGACAACATGACAGCGATGTACTACATACAAAAGCATGGAGGGACACACTCTCCACAGCGTTCACGCCTAGCTCAAAACATCTGGAGATGGGCAATACCACAGAACATATACCTCCTTGCAGAATATCTCCCAGGAGTAAACAACCGCATCGCGGATCTGCTTAGTCGTCAAAAACAACAGATCCATGAATGGAATTACATCCTCAAGTTCTCCTCCCATTCTTCCGCATGTGGGGCTACCCAGAAATAGATCTGTTCGCCACACACCTGAACGAAAAAACGCCCAAACTTCGCGTCCAGGTATCCGCACACATTGTCCAAAGGCAATGCGCTATGGATGAATTGGTCAGGGATATTTGCTTACGGTTTTTCCACCTCTCCCGTTAATTCCATTAGTGGTTCGGAAGCTCAAGCAACATTCTCTCACAATGATCCTAGTTGCTCCCACATGGGCTCCACAACCATGGTTCACAACCCTCCTAGAACGGTCAGTAGTTCCTCACCAAAAGTTACACCTCTCCCCCAAGCTTATTACTCAGAACCATGGCGAGATAAGGCATCCAGATCCCAATCAACTCAACCTTGCGATCTGGCACCTGAAATCATAGAGTTTGGCTACCTTAATCTCCCACCAGACTGCATGAACGTCATTAAAGAGTCTAGACGCCCTACCACAAGAGCATGTTATGCAGCCAAATGGAAATGGTTTGTCATTTATTGTACTAACAATAAAATCAATCCACTAGATGCTTCAACTCAAAACATCATTTGCTATCTGTTACACTTGCAACGTGCTAACTTAGCATACACATCTATACGATTACATCTTGCCACAAAAGCAGCTTACCTACAAAACAGACAACACTTGTCTTTATTTTGTGTGCCCGCTATCAAAGCCTTTATGGAAGGACTCAAAAGAATTATTCTTCCTCCACATCTACCTTCTCCTATATGGAATCCTAATATAGTTCTGACAAGACTCATGGGACCACCATTCGAGCCTTTGCACAAATGCAAAATACAGTTCCTCACTTGGAAGGTAGCCTTCCTTATAGCCATCACATCTCTTAGAAGGGTTGGTGAGCTTCAGGCACTAACAATAAAAGAAACATTTTTACAAATTCACCAAAATAAAGTGGTTCTTAGGATTAACCCTAAATTCTTGCCTAAAGTAATCTCTGCTTTTCATCTCAACCAGTTGGTTGAGTTACCTGTCTTTTTTCTCAACCAGACTCGGTAGCAGAGCGTGCTGTTCTGACTTTAGATGTGAAAAGAGCATTACTTTATTACATTGAAAGAACCAAATCTTTCAGGAAAACTAAACAACTCTTTGTTGCTTTTTCACCACCACATAAAGGCAATGTCATTTAAAAAGTAGGTATTGCATGGTGGATAGTCAAGTGCATCCAAATATGCTATCTTAAAGCTAAATGCACCTTAACAATTCCCCCCAGAGTGCATTCTACACGCAAACTAGGGGCTTCTATGGCATTCTTAGGGAACATACCCTTAGATGACATCTGCAAAGCTGCAACATGGTCTACACCACACACATTCACAAAACACTATTGTGTAGATGTGTTAGCGAAACAACAAGCCAGTGTGGGCCAGGTAGTTTCGAGAACACTATTTCAGACCACTGCAACAGACACAGGTTGACCACCGCTTGGGGAATAACTGCTGTGTATTCTATGCTAACCCATATGAGCTACAGCTCATATGCCCCAAACGGAAAATGCTACTTACCCAGTATGCATCTGTTCTTGGCATATAGAGCTGTAGATTCATAAGCACCCACCCACCTCCCTGGGTACCTCTATCTGTTGCAATAATATCTTACTTAGATACATTTTACATGGACATCTCTTTACTACTCTTACTAACGCCATCATCACCCGTTACAGCAAAATAATCTATGGATGGAGTCGATGCCCATGCGCACTATCAATAAAAGGAGGAGCCACTTACCTCGTGACTACAAAGACTTCTCCGGAAAAAAACAGAGTGCAAACATCCAGGCCCAACACCAGATGGCGATCTATGCTAACATATATGAATCTACAGCTCTATATGCCAAGAACAGATGCATACTGGGTAAGTAGCATTTTCCTTACCTCTAACTGGCTGAGGAACAACACCATCTTTGGGAACACAACCTCAATGCCAGAAAAGCAAGGGGCAGACACCCCCGGGGAGAACAGGGCAGAAGTGGACAGTATAACTGAGGACAAATCGACTTCCATCTTACCAGTACTTGCTGCAGAGGGCCAGATCTCTGAGCCACAGGACCTAGAGCAGATAAAGACCTTCATCCTGGATATCAGCCCACCCCTCACCCCAGTGGGCCAGAATTTAAAGAAAAGGCTACCTTCTACTCACAACCTTCTGCCAATTACACTCGGACGGGATGGCCTGTGGCTCGTCAGCTCCAGCAATAACAACTTGCAGCATCTACCCCAGAAACACGTCCAGCAACAGTAACTTGGTCTTAAAAAGAATCATCCAAACTGACCGTAGAGGACCCCGGCACCTCAGAGGGGTAAAGAGAATATAGACCCAACCAACTTTCAGCTGCTGATCAAGAGTACACCGACATCACACAAGAACTCTCAAGCAAGGGGACATAGTGCAACCCTTTTCCATTCGCTCTACGGTTCAATGATATCCTAAACTGAGGCAACATTATAACGCTGCTGAATCAGATTCCATAACTTGCTGGGGCAGCCTCTACCGACATCAAGTATATTCAATTTGTAAATACAAATCTAGGCTCCAGAGAGACTCCACAAAGGTCACCTGGAGCTCACCGAATATGGCCGACAAGGTACAGCGTAAATGCAACTGCTTCCTGGCAAGTGCCATAATCGTGGAAAGATATCTAGAACCAGGTTACCTGCATCGGCTAAGGAGGACAGAAGGCTCTGAGCCAGGGAAAATGAACATACCACCAAAACCGTACTCCATGCTGAAAAATGCACTAGGTGTAAGCCCACCAAACAAGGAGAAAGTGTCCAGATCAGACCCTTTTTCACACTCTGTGACTCAGCACAGGAGAAGGTCAGCGATGTATGAGTGGGGATGGATGGTAAAATCACTAAACATGCTACAGCCTGCATAGTGACCTGGGGAAGCTCAAGCAGTCTCCGCGGAAAACACAACCTCCACCCACTGATTTCTACTCATGGAACATATATGACATTGCAAGTAAGCTTGAAGACGAGGACTTCCTCAGCCTTCTTCAAATCTTCTCGGTGGTCGACCTCCAGGAGACCTGGGCACAAGAACCAATCACCATCGCGGGGTTCTCGCATAATGTAATCCAGGTGACTAAAAAATCAAAATTCAGATGCAGCAGGGGGGCCTTGCAATCAATTTGTTTACAGCAATCAAAGCAAATAGCAAGGAGCAAAAAAAACGACTTGGACAATATCCAAATACTGCACATAACATTGCAAGAGGGGCGTACACCGAGCACAGCTATCACAGTGACTTAAGAAAATCTCTACACACCACCCAACTGCAAAGACCATTCAGTGACTTTGAAGAAGATGTGCAACACTCTCCTCAGAGTAGGGGTGTCCCACCCACGCTCCTTGATCATAGTAACAGGCGACTGTAACATGCATCTGATAGGTCCATCGCCAAAGAGCGAAATCCCCGTGGCGCAATAGCATCAATGGGACATCCCAATACAGGTAAAGATAGAGTTAGGGAGGAGGGGCCAAAAGGGCCTTAACCTGCTCGGCAGACTGGAACACCTGGGTTTTAGGGCCCTTAATGACCTCTACCAAGGCAATATTCCACTTGCTGTGTCCTTTCCCTCCACCAACGGCAACTCTCTGATCGACTACATGTTTAACTCCCTGTCTCTATTACAGCAAGTTTGTTAATTCAAAATGGGGTGAAAGTACGGAGAGCGACCATCTGCCCCAGGAGCTGGAACTCGCCCTTGCTGTGACCGAGAATATCTGTACCTTAAACCCTCTGGGGTCTACCTACCTGGCCGACCTAAGGGGGGTAAAATAGACCGTAACCACCATAGAATTCCTGGAAAAGGAGACTGTAAATCACTCAAAGCTGGCACAAAGCAAAAGGAACTATCCAAAAAGAAACTGTGAGGCATTCGCAGACTCCTTCCCGCAACATGCCTCTAAAGTAAAATGTTTTACAGCCCCACCATCAACAGGCCAACCCGTGCAAGGTCGAAACAAGTGCACGAACAGAGAATTCTGAAGAAGGAAGTCAACATAGCTCTGCGAGTAGTGCAGTGATTCCCCCATAATGAAACTATTATAGCAGCATTAAGGCACAAGAGAAAGGAGTTGAAAAGGGTGGTCTGGAGTAAAAAGAGGAAAATCACTGAATCCTTCTGGGCCAAGCTCATCCGGGACACCAAGCATCATAATCCCAATGAATTCTGGCGATCTGTTAATGCCCTAAAAAATACAACACAGCCAGGCCCGGAATCCAACCTGTCTAAGGGAGCCTGGGCCTCCTTCATTATTGCTCTCTTCAAAAACACCACACAAGCAGCGGAAACACCGGAATGCCCAGGGGTGGCCTCAGTTGACAAGCATGGCCTGTTAGCTTCATCGCCCCGTGGCACAGACCAGGTGCAACTTATAGATGAAGTTACAGTGCAACGGAAAATGACTATAGCTGTGAAAACATTCCTCTTTCCTCCGCTATAAGCTGTCTTGTTTGCTACAAACTGTGCAGTTTTCTGTTTTCAGCGCCGGGACGCCCCTTCTCTGGGGCAGCTGTGCGCTCTACAAGTCAACATAATATAACATAAAGGCAGAATCACTGGTGCCCCTGGCCCGAATGGAATCCCCCTAGCCATAAATAAGACCATTCCATCCAAATGGGCAAGGTACATGGCCCCTCTATTTACTCATGCTTTATCATGTGCTACAATTTCAGCATCCTGGAAAAGATCCATAAAGCACCCATCTTTAAGGGAGGTGACCAGTCAAAAGCTGAAAACTGCAGACTGATAGCCCTTATTGACAATGAGGCAAAGTATTACGCAGGCATCATACTGGAACAGTTACTTGATTGGGCCAACACAAACTCCATCCTCCCGATCAACCAGACTGGATTCACACAAAAAAGGGACCTTGACAAACATGATGGAGCTGACCCTATTGCTCGACTCTTCAGAAACAGAGAAATTACTAGCCTACCTATGCTACAATGACTACAAAGCTGTCTTTGACTATTAACCAGAACAGGCTTTGGAGCAAATTAAAAAACTGGTCTGCACCACCGGCGCTCTTATGAGTGATTGAAAACCTAAATACAAACACTTGGGTCAGAGTAAAGCTTGACATGGGGCTGACCTCTCCAGGGCCATTCCAACATCCTGAGGTCTTAAATAGGGTTGCGTCCTAACCCCCACTCTTTTCAACCTATTTTTGGCAGACCTTTCTTCATCCCTGGCTTAGGTTAACTCCCACGCTCCCAAGCTTGGCTCTATTCTCCTTTGAAATCCCCTCTGCGCCGTTGACTTGGTGCTGATTCGCCAGACTAAGGTCTGGATGCAACGCCTCCTTAATGCCACCCATGATTATTAAATAAAAAATGGACTGATAATCAGCACCAAGAAAAACTAACTCATGAAATGTTCTAGAAAAACAATCAGTTAAATCAACTGGTTTCTTGACTCCACCAAGGTCGACGAAGTCAATGAATACAAATACCTCAGACTTTAATTTGACAATAAAGGAAACTTTGAGCCTCAAATGGAGGAAATAAAAAGGAAAGGGCTCACTTTGGCAGCAGGTCTTAGGGCACTATTTGGGAACCTGAATGGTCTGCCATATGAACCCATTCTAGAAATAGCAAGAGCTAAGGTAGTCCCAATCTTGGCATACGGAAGCAAAGCTCTTCAGGGTAGTGCCTCAAAAACTCTGGACGTGTATGAAAACACAAGGGACACCCTACTCACACTGAACCAGGGTACCTACAGTTTAATAGAAAACAAAGGTTCCTGTGGGCAATTAACAATTAATAATGAACAGCACATTCACAATAATCGTAGGCAAAGAGATATCGGAAAGAGAAAAGGCATATATCACAATTTTTTAATGAAATCAAGTTGTGTATATAATGTAATCACATTAATGTAAATTCAGTGCAAGGTGTCCCAAGTGAAGGTGAAACCTATATTTCAAGGTTGTGACTGTTGGTGACATAAAAACAAGGGTTCAACAAATTGTACAAAGACAACCATCATATCAATACACAATAAATACTCGCAGCCTCCTAATACAATAATAGGGGCTGGAAAATGGTGTGCTTCAAGTTCTCCGTCTTTCTCTGCTCGAACAATGGCAATGCAATGCAGACTTAGGCGGCACATCTCATTGAATTACTCTTCGTTTCTCCCATTTGGATACTAAACTGCACACTGATTTTTGTCCCTTCATTTTCACTAAGGCCTATAAAGTTTAAACTCCGTGGCTCTTGTGACAGACAGAAGTCGATCTTAGAGCCTCATACCACCTGTTTGTGGTGGCTTAGAGAACACCATGACTTAGAGGAGTGCAGTTCCTGTCAGCATCTTCGGCTCAAGGCATTGAGCGCGCATCAGATGAAACTTCTGGTGGCATGATTATCTCCACCACAGCATCGTCAGTCTTCACCAAAGTCCAGAGACTAGCCGAGGAACTGTTCGGGTGAGGAGCCACCTCTGTCGAGGGAGGCTCCAAAGCGCAAATGGACGGTATGTAAGTCCTTCTCCGGCGCTGTCTTTCAAGCTTCCGTTGCGGAGCGTTCACAGGAGTCCACCCCGGGCCTCTCTAAAGATCCTGGAGCAGGGGCGACTTCAGCCCAGATGAGGGAATATTTCTTTTCCCTGCATAAATATTGTGGGCCTCAGTCTCCCTCTGGTGCGCTTTCTGGCCCCAAGGAGGTAGGAGGTGCCCTGACTGGATCCTTGCTGGCGTGTTCACCCTCGGTGACAGTTGGGCCCTCTGAATCTGTTCTCGGATTCAAAGCGGCGCCTGTGCACAGCCCTTTGGGGTTCACACCTTCTGTGTCAGTGTCAGGTCAGCCATTGATGGCGGCACCGATCGACACTGATCCCATTATTCTTTCCTATGTTGATACGGCCCCGGATGCAGGGCCTATGGAGCCATCTGGCCTAATTCAACCTGTTTCTACTTTTCCTATGGGCACGCACAGTTTGACAGGTGAGGGGGGAGAACATAGGGTGTCAAAACCTGTGGGACAAAGTGTTCAGCCTCCTTTGGAAGAGAATTGATTGACTGAACTGGAGGAGGCTAGTGGACTAGAGTCCTCTCCAGTTTCAGATTTACATTCTCCACCTGGTATGGCAACACAGAATTTTATTTCTTACCTGCGGTTGTGGAGGGCAGCTGCAGTCTTAGGTTGTCAGTTTCCCTTAGTGGAATTATCCACAGACCCTGTGGTGGGTGTTCTTCACCAAGGCGATATGGGAGTGGAGTCTATAGTCCCGAATAATAAGTCTCTGTTTGACCTTTTGTTAGGAGCTTGGGCGAAACCTGTGACGGGAGCTCCAGCTCACCGGGCTGTGGGCCCTAGGCATCAACCCACCCCTGGGGGCCCAGTTTGCCTTTTGTGAAATCCCACCACAAAAGGGCTGGTGGTTCAAGCTGCTACGGCTTCGCTGGACCCTAATATCCTTCCTTTAGTTACACCAAATAAAAAGAGTCCAGGTGGCTGTAACATTGTGGGAGGAATAGATTCTCTTCAAATCAGTTTGGTGTTGAGATCCTTAAACACAGCTTGCGTTTTGGCCAGATTTTTTCATGCTTTAAGAAATTCTGTGAGTAAACAATGAAGGGGTTGCGCCTCTTTATTGTAATCAAGGCTAGGCCATTCTATTCCGAAAAGACACCAAAAATGTGCCAACACTGACACAACTTAATGTAAGCTTTTTAGGTGAAATCGTAAGTCCGGTATTTGTAAAGCACGAACTACTCACCCTTACGGGTCTCAAGGCAATTGGGGCCATCGTGGACATTAAGTGAGCTATTGCCCAGAGTCACATGGTGCTGAGCTGATCTGCCACCGGAGCCGGGGATCAAACCGTGAACCCCGTGCTCCGAAGTCAGCTGCCCTGGCCGCTGCACCACACCTTTCCAACTGATCACATCTCTTAATCAACGTGATTGCATCTCATTTCTTTTATCCTTCATAGATGTGAATTAGAACACTTTATTCAATCAATGTAAAAGTGCTTCTCCAACACATAAAAACAGTACAGAGAACATGACATACATCTTCAAATGTATTTGTTAAGCAATTATACAATAAAGTGTTGAACACAACTTGAACAAACCACAGTATGTACAAAACAAAATGACTTGTATCAAAACCAAACATAACAGAACAAATCCTAGTTCACACATTTTTCAAAATCAGAAGATCCCCAACACTTTGCAGAATTAGCATGGGCTTACTAATGGTCAAGCTAAGCACCAGGGGTATTGATAAATCACTTTGTTTTACTAGAATTTTCAGACTGACCTTACATCAAAGTCAAAGAAAGTGTCCATAAAAAAAGGTTCCCTTGAAGACAGATCATGACTAATAACCAAAGGCCTCTCTGGTGGTTCTAAACTTGTCAACACGTTTAGAACCCCAATTCATTTTGGGGTTCTCTTCAGGACATCGAACTGAGGGGGGGTCATTAGTATAATTGGGCCACAGTAGTTACTTGAAATATTGACTATGTGGTCCAAACCTTTTTCATGTGCTTGAAAACGTGTTTCAGAAAAGAAGATTTTTAAATGTCCAAATGTGTTCTTCACCTCTCACACAGGCTCAGTGCCACTTCACTCAAATACTGCGGTGGACGATAAATTTCATCTTCAAAGCGGAGTTTGTGACACCATTCCGTCCTACTTCATGGTGATGCCAATTATAAATTGGGATTCTTTGGCACAGCTGTTGCCTTCTCTTTTAGAGGAAGCCAGGAGTGAGCTCATGCAGGTGGTTCAAGATGGCCGGGTAGCAGAAAAATTAATCATAAAATGTGGTATGGACACCACTGATTCTATGAGCAGAGCTTTAGCTTAGTCAGTTGCACTGCGCAGACATGCCTAGCTGTGTCAGTCTGGATTTTCAGAGCCTGTGCAGGATGGCCTCATAGATATATTCCGTTTGATGGTGTTCATTTATTTGATGAACATGCTGATTCGACTTAACAGCAATTCAGAGTTGAAGGTTTTGGTTGGATTCTTTCTTTCTGAACTGTGTAGAATGAAGTGTTTTGACTGAGTTACAACATGTACTTCATTTGGTGACGACCATTGTAGTGTTTCTGCTTCATGTAGGGGTTTATGGCGTATTTCACGATAAGTGGCTTTCTTGATTATTCTGCTGGGTGCAGAAGTAGTGACAGCTCTGTTGTTGACAGGTTTTCAGCTGTTAATCTCTGTTTGGTTTTAATTGATACTTGATATACAGGTCCTGTAGTTTGCTTTGCTCTGAAGAAGAGCTCAGGCACAAGAGTTGATATCTTTATGGTATGTACGTTACTCTATGTGGAGTATCTTTTGTATGCTAAAGTAGCATTTCTCAACTTCTATGTGCTAACCTGGGATTGCTCAGCCTAAGCACTATTACCCTTTCATTTGAGGGTGCAGATTTTCACCCGTTGTTTCTGGGTATTCCTCTGTCATTCGAGATCATACATTATATTTATAACAATCCGCTTATTGCTCTTGATTAATTTCTTGCCTTTGATTCGGACAATAGATGTTGTTTATGGTTGATAGTAAAAGTTTTCTGCTTTTGCTAGATTAAAGCAGTCTTAAACAAATGTTTAACATCTTGTGAGCCTTAAGACACTGTGTTTTGCTCTTCAGGTTCTGTCTTATAGCCACTGCTTGTGATGGCTCTTCAACCCCTTCATTTAAACATGGTTCTGCATGACCCTTGGGCAATATTGCTTTGTTTTCCTGGTGTTATTTCATGTTTTATAGGTCTCCAGGGGGATGCAGTCTCTCAGCCTATTCCATTCCTTCTACTATAGAGGGTACTTAATATTCTTGACTCGTTTAGGGTTGTTGTAACGCTTTCTGTTATTACTAAGATTTTCTTCTTTTCTGAAGGACATTTTCCTCTAATGGTGTACCTTTTCTTCTTTATGAAGGTTTTCTTATATGTGGTAAATCGCCGTTTGGCTCATGACTTCTGCTCTTTGTAGATGGCTTTTTTTTCGTATTTTATAGCTAAGGGCATGTAGTTGGGTTCACATTTAGCAAAGTGTGATTCCTAGAGCACATGTACAAATTGATGTTTGATTTATAGGTTGATCAGATGCCTTTATAACTATATTTAACAATTATTGTTCCTCTAGGTGATAACTATTTTCACCATACGACTGCCTATAATTGTTTGTAGTTTGGGTACACACTATGCAATGTGTTGTCTCTAAATGGAAGATACAAAATCAGCCGGATTCTTTTTGCTGTAGTCTCTTTTAAAAATGTTATGGTCTAAGCATGGCAGACCCTTCCTGGATTATCTGTAGATGGGTCTCTATTCATAAAGTAAGGTCACATTCTAACCTTGGCTTCCGCTAAGCTTCAAGGTTTATTTTTCATACTTAATATCTTATTCAACTTTATTATTCTATTACTGGATAATGATGTCTCCAGCAATTTGCATTTTGCTAACGTTTTGGATGGCTGTTGCTTTCCTACGTGGTATAATTTATTTTGATCCTTTGTAAGTATACATCTTGGAGATATTCTAGGGGTATTTGTATTGTCTCTAGTGGTTTTTACTAGGGATGAGGCTGGTTCTATGCCAATAATTATTACTGCCGCTGGGACTTAGTGGTCTAAGGTGTTCACTGTAGGGGCCTATGTTTGACCTCATGGTCACAGGTTGAAGTCCTGGCGGATCCACTCTGCCTTTCTTCCATCTGAGGTCGATAAAATTAGTACCATTTAGTTTGGTAACAATTTATTTATTTTTTATTTTTATTTTAAAAGTTTTATATAGCGCTAGCTTGACCCGTAGGTATCAGAGCGTTTTACATACATACTGTAAAGAAAAACAGACAGAAATTGCATTACATAGTAGGCAGGCAGTAAGGAAGCAAAACCAGGGATAAAAAAATACAGCATGGAAGATAAGGTGGTTAACACAATAAACATCTGTTATTCAATGCTAACATACCCTTTGCGGGTAAATTGTCTTAGACTCTTTTTTGTAGAGCATTTGTTATGCTTTTCCACGGGTGAAGGACCTTTCTCTGTGTTTATAGAGCATGTCTAGGTCAGATAGAACTCTTTATGGTAATAGGTATTGCTCCAGGGCATAGACTGCTGATCTGTGTTTTGTAAGTATCAAACACGCTGGTCCAGTCTGGTTATGCACACAAATAGCTTTATATTTATATGGTCATTTGGCAAAATTGTCCTTTAATTATGGGTATTTTTTTTTAACGAAGCTTTATATAGCGCAAACTTGACCCAAAGGTATTGGGTATCAGAGCACTTTACATAGCATCAGTTGCGTTACATGAGGACACATTCATTTTTGTTAGGCACGGGGAGAATAAGTGATTTGCCCAGAATCACAGGATGTTCAGCGTCATTGCGGAGACTCGAACTCTGTTCCCCAGATTCCAGGTCGACCGACCTAGCCGTTAGGCCAACTCCTCCTACCAAGAGAGTGGGTATTGATCTTTCCATTCTTTTGTTGTCTTTATGACTTTTCTGACTGATGTCCCGTCCGCGGGGCTTATGCAGTGAGCATGCATGGGTTTGAATCCCCATAAAGGTATGAAAACATTTCTATTCATATTGTTAGTTGGCTTCTAACACAGATGGTTAGGCCAACAGGGATATTTATCCCATGCTTTTTTGATGTCTTATAACTTTTCTGATGTGTGGATCGTTCCACAGATTTTTAATTTAGGGAGTATATTATTGCTCACCTCAATTTTTATGAATGTCTGGTCTTTTTCTCTTGTTTTAGACCGGTTTTGTTCCAGTTGGGGGCTCTTTGATGGTCTCAGTTCACATACCCTCCTCCGAGGTCGATATGCTTTGATATCTTATTCTAAAGTAAAGAAACTGCGGCTAGATGTCTCTATCAGATGAACAAGTTACTTACCTTTGGTAACACATTATCTGGTAGAGACTGGATCTAGGAACAGATCCCTTAATGATTCTCCCATCCCCCTGCTCTGCGGACGGAGTTCTCTTTTATCTCAATGTTTTTGTTATAGATACCCATGTCCTGAATTATTTCGTGATGGAAATTCATATCCTGAATTAAGGATTTTATGATTATTTGACACAAGGGTGTCTTTATTTTAGCACACTGTATCAATAGGCAATTTCTATAGGTGTCTCCACGTTTTGAGCACAGAAAAATAGTCACAGAAGAAACTGACGTCGGCAGGAGAGTTATTGGGACTCTGTTGACATCACATCCAGTGGACGACATTGATACGGATTCGTGCAACGCCCTGTGCCAACACGTAGACGTGTTGTGAAAAAAAATTCGGATCCAGTCTCGTGCCTGGGGGAGGATTCTAAAGTAAATAACCTGAGACTAGATCCTGTCTCTACCAGATAATGTATTACCTAAGGCAAGTAACTTGTTCAATAGTGTACATCCCTACAAGGAGGTGCAAATTAAGGCACTGCTCAACTGTGCCTAGCTATTCTCTGAATCCATACTAACTTAGGTAAAGGATATTGTGTTTGCGGGCCCATATTCGCATCTTATCGAAAACTCCCTTCCTGTGAACTTAACTGCTGTGTCAATCAGGGATATAGATTGTAACACTACACATTCGATCCATCACCCTTCTTGAAAATTGGGATAATTATTGAATATGACCACGTTTCAGGCTCAGTGTTAGTGGAGAGATTATTCAATACTTTAGTTAGAGGCAGGGCCCAAAGCTTCATGTTACATTTAACCAAATTGATTGGCAAACATTAGGCTTCTGGGCTTTTGGCCCCGAAGATTAATGAATAGCTTCAGCAAATTCAACGATAAAAGTCAATCTAGGGTGCTCCTCCGTGTAATTCTCAGTGTAATAATTAGACATAAAAACTGCTGTAGGAGGGCAATAAATTGCTAAAAAGTGCTTAACCCATTCTTTGGGATTTATGTTACTGCGCATCTTTTGGTATCTCTCTATAGCTAAATACCTTTATTTGGAACCTGGCAAAGGCCTAAAAGCCAAATTGTCATCTCCACATTCTGTACCTAATTCAATACCACTTGTAAACCCTTTGCATGCTTTCCCTGTAAAAAAAAACTTGCCCATAACATTAAACATTCTAGGGCTGGAACCCCTAATACTTAGGAATTGAACCTAATTGATATGTGGCATATCCAACACACAATGGAAATGGGCTACTCCTCTGATGCCCACAGAACGTACTCCTCAATTATGCATGCGTTAGCCGCATGTGTCGTCTGACTTTGTAGGATCACACTTTTTGAGCCGTTTAAGAAATTATTCATTTGTAGCTATCAAATAAGTTGGCTTTCTTTCACAAATAGTCTTTCAAGAGATAGACATCGCCAGTTAGTGAGATAAGTGTAGGTGAAAAGGGATATGATCATAGTTACATTTTTTGTGGAGTTGAATTTCAATGTACAGGTGAGACTGGGTGCATAACAGTTACATTTCATTCAGTATTCTTTCTGTTGGCCGAATAAGAATAGCATTGTGATTCTGATGGTCGCAATATCAATGATTTATCTAACATTAACTTGCTGAAATGAATAACAATAATTCTCTTTTCGCTTCTTGAGCTGTCAGCATGCGTTTGTAGGGTTAGATGTAGCATCACGGTTCTGGTTGGAAGTGGCTGACTTCAAAGAACAGCAGCCTGGATTCAGTGGAAGGACTTCTATTTTCCTCCCGAATGAGCCTGGGATGCCAAATAGTTCATTTTGAGTTGAGTTCTGGCCAGCAGAGCTCAGTGGGATACGAATCAGGGAAAACAGATCTACACTCTGCGTGATGCTTTACGACTTACCAAGAGATAAAGTGAGATGGAAAAGCCCAGTTTGGTGCCAGATAGTGGTGAGTGAACCACTGAAAGCTCGAGCCAACTTAAGGACCTCTTGGACCCCTTAGCCAAGCCTCCATGTGGCTTCTTCCTGCCACCCACTCACTCATCAGCAGTGACCTTTGATGTAAAACAGGCACAAGAAAATAGATGCGCTTCTAATGGCTGAATTACAGTGTCAAACCAGAAAGCCTAAGATCAATTCCAGCTTCCCCGCTGGCCCAGATTTCATCAATTTACCCAAGCATCTTATTTCATCAAGCCTCCTTTTTCTTTATTATCATAAGCGAACACACCTTCAAATATGCGAGTACAAGAAATGCGCATTACAAAACCCTTTTTCTGTTTTATTAAATTGACTATTATATTTCTCCATCTATACTAAGAATCTAGGCCACATATAGGAACGTCGCAGTTAAACTAATAATTTAATCGCTCAACAGAGTTTATTTCAGTGCACTTAATCTTGTGGTTGAGGAAGATAGGCATATGTGCATGCAAACTTTCATTCAGACACACGTGTTTTCATGCAGCTTTCCCCCAACCTGCCACAAATGGACTGCCAAACTGAAGAAAGAGAGGTTTATCTCCAGCAGTGCAAATTTAAGGAACACCATAAGTCCTGTGTCAGCAGAAAATTACAGCGAGGATGCAAATTAGATATTCTTGCATTCCAAAACATGCTTTAGAATTGCATACGCGCCTGAATGGGTTTAATAAGTGCGAGCCTGTGTGGATATCACCCATGAACTTGCATTCGAGTATATTTCTAAATGTAATTGTAATGCTTGATTTTCATATTTAGTTTCTGTTAAGTCTTTTGGGTGAAGTTAAAACACAGCAAAATTGAAAAGCAAAAAAAAAAAACGCTATACAGGGTGGAGTTGGGAAGCATCAGAGAACATAGTGGTGGAGAAACAAAGAGAGCATGCAGGGCAAGTATTTGAGGGGGGAAATGAGCACCCAAGGGACAGATCAAGACATCTTAAGCACTCCCAAAGAGTGCTGAAATCAAAAAGAAACGCGCATTAGCAAAGCCAATATGTTTGGCTTTAGCAAACGTGTTTATTTTTCTGCGAACCTGTGCAGTAGGAATAAACAAATTACTAGAAATACAGGCAACAAATACTCCTCTTCAAAGGGGGCATGCATATGTTTTTTAAAATATGTAAAAATGATTTATTGAAAGCATAAATTAAAATAAAAAACATTGAATTATTGAGCCCACTAGCCCTGGTGCCGAAATGAACTACTTTCAGACATGCGTGTATATGCTCTAAAAAATCCCGTCAGTTACAGTGAAGAGAGCTAATGGTTCCCCCAGTGCCCCATGTTGTATGCTATGGTGGGTTGAAAGGTTGAAGGAAATGAGTGACAACGTGAACAGACCAGCGGAGGAAGAGGGCTGACCATAAGCTTTATTGAATGAATGAATATTAACTTTATTCGGCTGATAGTACAACCATAAAAGTATACATACATGCACAGCATGAAATACAAAATAGTGAGGTGAGTCCACCAATTAATTTTCAAAAAGGATAAAAACATATGATAGAATCCAAAAATAAAGTGCATTGTGGCTCGTGGTCATACAGCAGCCTAAAAGAAACAGCAGCAATAGTCTATAAAAAGTAAAAAAAAAAAATACAACAAAAACCAGAGCTCAATTTCCATAAAATACATAGTGCCTCTTGAACGTGTAGCAGCAAGAAGAAATCGGCTTTAAACGGTGTAGGTCTCTTCGTCTAAGAGTCGCTGAAGAAAATGATAAGCTTGAACATAGTGTCTTAAGTTCCTTATTTTCGGAAAAGGGACCACAAAACTTTTAGTACATATATCATAAAACTTATAGAAGAACAAAAAATTAACCATTGATTGGTTAGCACCATTATTGCATGGGCAAGGTCTTGTATCTAAAATTTGACTGATGCCCTTTAGGAAAAACAGGGTAAGTATTTGACCATGTCAGCTCTGAATCAAAACAAAAGCGACCGCTCTCAATTCCTTCTTGGTTTTCACCAATAGCTTTCAGAGTTCGTCCCCATGTTTATCATTAGATAGTTAGCAGTAGTTGTGTTTTGGGAATCCTCACTGACCCTCCTTTCAGGTAAGTGGGCTAATATTGCTGCGGATACCTGCTTTTTGTCGATCACAGTACTTGAAGCTTGGTCAGAAAAGTCATGAGAGAGACCAACTTCATCGAATTTGTCTTTCACATACGCTAATCAAGAGATTGACAGGCCCTTATCACAAGCCAAGCAATTAGTAATTATTGCCCTTGTTAGAGATGCCACTTCAGTTTGCCAGATGGAGAGCCACAGTACAGGGGGTTTGGTTCGAATAAAGTTACTGAAATAAGACCTACCCAAATCACTGTGACAAATAAAATTTGAGGATGATACTGGAAAAGCCAGAAGTCTCCTACTAAATATGTGTTCAAGACATATGAGCTGCAGAATTCACACTGTGCATAGATCGCCATCTGTTGTTGGGCTAGGATGCTTGCACCTTGTTGTTGTCTTGGAAGAAGTCTTTGTAGTCACGAGATAGGTGACTCCTCCCTTGGACAACAGTACGCATGGGCATCGACTCCATCCTCAGATTGTTTTTTTCCGCCATTTGGTTCGGATGTAACTTCAGCGTTCCGGTTCGGTACCGTGTTTTTCAAACCTTTCGACGCGCAAACCATCGCAAACTCGACGGTATTGTTTTCACTCGCGTGCCTTTTGACGCGCTAGCTCACATACTCTATTCCGGTCATCGACGCGGGCAACACTGGGCCTATCGACGCCATTCGGGCCTGCAGCTAATGGAAAGGACTCCATTTAAAAAATGTCCCCAGTTTGGAGCTAAATTCCCACACAGTGACCAACACAAGGTCTGCAACCTCTGTCTCTCGCCCGAGCACGAGGAGAAGAATTGTCACGCCTGTGCCTCCTTCCGGTCCAAGAAGAGTATCTGTGATCGCCGGGCTCGACAACACGTTATGGCGCAACAGGCTGCTCCGGTGCCAGAAGACCTCTTCGATGAAGGCCCCGATGTCCCAGAGGCAGAGGATTCGGAGGATCTCGACACCGTATCCGAAGCAGATGACTCAGACGACCACATCACTCCAGGTCAACGAGTGAGTGCAACTGCCCCTGTCCCAACCCCACCCGAAAAACAAAAGGCTCCGCTCAAGACTTCGCCTGAAGGCCCTAGTCGCGACCGAAAGAAAACATCAGAAGCCCCGCCCCCGGGTCCGGCTCCGAAGACAAAGGAGAAGCTTTCCGGCAGCTCGGGACCGAGCAAGCCACACACCCGTGCCCCAAAAACATCGTCGGCACCGAAAGCAGGAGCACACCCTACTCCCGCGGTCTCCAAAAAGGCCTCGGCACCCAAAGAACAAAAGGCCTCAGATCCGAAGGCACCTTGACAACCTTCGGATCCGAAAAAGATTTCGGACACAACACCGAAGCTGAAGGACACAAAAACCCCTTCTATGGCTCCAGATCCAAAATCTAAACCACGTTTGGAACCGAAAAATTTGGCGCAGAAAGATATTATCAAAGAGGAAGAACTATTTTTGCCAGATCCCATCGATACGAAACAAAAAACTCTCCATGTGGACCCTAAGACAGGACATACTGTCAGGCCACAAGAAGAGGAAATTGGACACCCCACACATCCCTGAGGTGCCTGTGAAGAAAAGAGACTATGCCACTTCACCTTTAAGACCCTCTTCTCCTGTTCTTCCTACTAAGCCTTTCCCTCCTCCAAAGTCTCCCATACTTCCCCCATATTCGCCACCACCACAGGATGATGATAACCTAGGGGGTGGGGGAGGAAATAATTACCCTTTCACTGATCCTGGTGATGACTCTGACATACCACCAGATCCATGGGACGACTACAATGTCCCTGCAGATCCTCCAGATCTTTCTGATCCAGATGCATACCCGACTAGGCCATCTCCCCCAGATGACAACATTGGGTTTAGTCTGCTTATTGATAGGGCTGCCCAATATCATGGCTTCCAAATGCATTCAGACCCCACAGAGGAAGACTTCCTAGTGGACACTTTTACACAGTCACAAAAGACAGTACAAACACTGCCAATGCCCAAAGGTGTCATCAAACATGCTCCAGACGTATTCAAAGACCCAGTCAGGACCAGAATTCTCAATCCTCGGATTGATAAAAAATATAAACCCGCCCCTAATGATACCACCTAAATTAAAGGCCAACTCCCCTTAGATTCCCTGGTAGTGTCCAATGCTAGGAAGCATGCTAACTCTCAAACCTCCGGTGATGCTCCATCTCCAGACAAAGAGTCAAAATTTCTAGATGCTTCAGGCAAACGAGTTGCCTCCCAGGCAGCTAATCACTGGAGGATAGCTAATGCATAGGCATTACTTGCCAGATACGACTGGGCTCACTATGACGAACTTGGGACCCTCATGCAGCTCAAGGCCAAAGCCAATGATCTGATTTTGGAAGGCAAGTCAATCACAAACGCATCCATCAAAGGTGCCCTCGATGCAGCAGATACTGTATCTAGATCAATCAACACTAGTGTGTTATTAAGAAGGCATGCTTGGTTGCGCATTTCTGGGTTCAAACAGGAAGTGCAAACTACTATCCTGAATCAACCGTTCAATCAGGAACAACTTTTTGGCCCGGCTGTGGACACAGTTTTAGAAAAAATGAAAAAGGACACGGAGACTGTAAAATCCATGGGAGCATTACAGTCTCCATCTACACGAGGCTCCTTTCTCTGCTCCTTTTATAGAGGCGCATTCCAAAACCATCAGTACAGACACTGCTTCTTCCTCCTATAAAAACCCCACACAAACATCCCCCAACGGGATATTTTAGAGGAGGGTACAGGGGAAATAACAAGGGAAGAGGCCGGGGTAACAACACTTGCGCCTCTCCCACTAACAAACAGTTACTTCCCTCCAGACCATTCCACTCCGGTTGGAGGGAGACTCTCACAGTTCCAACCTGTCTGGAATTCCATCAATACAGACAGGTGGGTAAGACAAATTATCCAGTATGGTTACTGCCTGGAACTTTCTGCAACTACCCCCAACATACCGCCCACACAACGTCCGATGTCCGCAGAACATCTGGCGCTCCTCAAACATGAGGTTCTCTCACTGCTTCAAAAGCATGCAATAGAGCCAGTCCCTATAGAGCATCAAGGAACAGGGGTCTACTCCTTTTATTTCCAAATCCACAAAAAGGATGGGACTCTCAGACCAATACTGGACCTCATACCTCTCAATTTCTACATACAGTCAGATCATTTTCACATTATCACTCTTCAACAAGTCCTTCCACTGCTTCAACAAGGTGACTTCCTTGCCACATTAGAACTCAAGGACGCCTACTTCCATATTCCCATACACTATGCTCACAGGAAATATCTAAGGTTTACAGTGGATGGCCAACACTATCAGTTCAAGGTTCTCCCATTCGGAGTCACCACAGCACCCAGGGTATTCACAAAGTGTCTTGTGGTAGTAGCAGCACACCTGCGAAGGCAGCAGATCCATGTGTTTCCATACCTGGATGACTGGCCAATAAAAGTCAAGTCATACAGCCAATGTGTTCACCACACTTGCCAAACAAATCAGCTACGACACGACTTGGGGTTCACAGTAAATTACACCAAGTCGCACCTTCAGCCCTCCTACCTTCATCAGTATCTAAGAGCCACAATAGACACTTCCAAAGCTCCAGCATACACCAATCCAACCAGGATAGCCATTATACAAACCCTCATCACAAAATTTCAAGCCCAACACTCACTCCCAGCTCGAGTGTTTATGCAGCTCATAGGAATGGTGGCCTCTTGCATTTTCATTGTGCCTCACGCAAGACTTCAGATGCCCCCTTTAAAGGAATGCTTAGCACGTCAGTGGAACCAGGCTCAAGGTCAACTTACAGATCTGGTTTTGGTGGACAGCCACACACATCGCTCTCTGCAGTGGTGGAACAGACAAATCCTTTCCAGAGGGCTGCTGTTCCTAGAGCCAGTTCCACAGATAGTGCTAACAGCGGACGCATCACTCACTGGCTGGGGAGCCCATCTCCTAAACCACACAATTCAGGGCAGGTGGAGCACTCATCAAAAAGTGCTCCACATCAGTCACCTAGAATTACTGGCAATATTTCTAGTGTTAAAGTCATTGCAAGCATATCTTCTCAACAAGACTGTCCTTGTCCTCACCGACAATATGTCAGCAATGTTTTACATACAGAAACAAGGAGAGACACATTCTTTGCAGCTGTCTCATCTAGCGCAAAGAATATGGAGATGGGCCATTCCACAGAACATATATCTTCTGGCAGAACATCTTCCAGGAGTGAACAATCAGATTGCAGATCTGTTAAGTCGTCAGGCTCAGCAGATGCTCAAATGGGAACTTCATCCGCAAGTTTTTCAGCCCTTTCTCCAGATGTGGGGCCATCCAGACATAGATCTGTTCACCACACACGAAAACGCAAAATGCCCAACCTTCGCCGCCAGGTTCCCACACCCGTTGTCCAAAGGAAATGCGATATGGATGAACTGGTCAGGCAGATTTGCGTACGCTTTTCCGCCACTTCCGCTCATTCCGCTAGTAGTACGCAAGCTCAAACAACAGTCTCTCAAGATGATCCTAGTTGCTCCCACATGGGCACGGCAACCATGGTTCACAACACTTCTCGAACTCTCAGTAGTTCCGCACCAATAACTACGTCCCTGCCCAGCAGAACCATGGAGGGATAAGTCACCCAGATCCAGCACAACTGAATCTAGCAATCTGGCTCCTAAAATCCTAGAGTTCGGTTACCTCAACCTCCCACCCGACTGTATGAACATTTTTTTTTTTTTTTAAACAGATTTTATTGTCAAATAACACATATGGGGCGGAACTCTGTGACCCAGAGACTTCCGCAGCATCAACATACATCATTTTGAATTCGGCAATTTTCTCGTAAGCACAGGAGGAAATGAAAAGCAATAAAGATGAAACACTACAGAAGAACTACACCCCCCCCACCCCCATTGCACTGTCGCCCATCCAAGAGCAACCTAACCAGCCATTACTATAGACATATGTTCGCAATCTGTCATTACCAATAGGCATCTTTCCCACCACATATGCATGAAATGGCACACCAGAAGAGAGGGGAGAGATGAAACCCGGTCTGGGCACTGGGTCGGGCAGGTTCTATCTCCAGGCCACGATAGTCCGCCCAGCCCTTCCAGATTTTGTAGTGCTTACGAGGACACCCCCTTGCCACAAAAATAGGAGCCTCTAAGCCCATACAAAAGTCTAGGCCGTTCTTCCATGCAGAGACGGAGGGCGCCACTGTTGCCTTCCAGGTCCTAGCAATATCTCTTTTGGCTAGGGTAAAGCCTAAAAGCATAAGATGGCGTTTATAAATATTGCCCCCAATGCCCTCCATAACATGCAGGAGCACCAATTTGGGCGAACAGGGAAGATCCCAACACAGAACTTCTGAAAGGCAGGCCATTACCCCGCTCCAAAACTGTGCTAGTGCGGAACAGTGTCACACGGTATGCAACAAGGTACCCTCCTCATGCGCACACCGGGGAAGCCGTCAAACCCGCCCTCCACAGCCTGACCCTGGTATAATATGCTCTATGGAGGTATTTAAACAGGATAAGCCGAAGGTTCATTGCGATGGCTGCCCAGCGTGGGGAGGCCAGAGCCTCCATCCAATCGGGCCCACATCTCCCTCCCATAACTCCCGAAGATGCTGCAGAGACGGGGAGCTGTGCGTGACCATGGACTGGTAAATTTTGGAGATCCTGTGGTCCTGAAGATCCCCCATGAACACCTTTGCTTCCACCGGGCTGTACTCCACCAGCACCTCCAGCCCCTCCAAACTAGGGGAAATGGCATGTCGGAATTGCAAATAGCATTTCTTGAAAGGATTTCAGCACAAGTCCCCGCATGACATCCCCCAAAGTAGAGATCCCGATAGTGTCCCAATCGCGGAATCCAGGTAAAGCCGCCAGCTGCGGCAGGCGTCCATTGTGCCATAAAGGGGTCTCCAGAGTCAACCTGTTCCCCCAACCTATCCTCCGTAGCGCCTGCCTCCAGATCTGAAAGACAATCTGTGTGGCAGATGGCAGGGAGCACCTCATTGGTGCAGAATAGAGAATCGTATGTAAGGTATGGTCTCCCATGCACCTCCGTTCAACAGCATACGCCGGATCAGACCTATCCCCATACCACCATTCGTTGAGGACCAGCAGATGCGAGGCCATATAGTACGAAAGAATATCAGAGGTCGCCAACCCCCCACAGTATGTGGACTGGAAGCAGGTCTGTAGGGCCACCCTAGCCGCCCCACCATCCCAGAGAAACTGACCCAGGGCCGCGTTAACCTGATTGAGGAGGAATCGGATAAGGATGGTTTTGTAGCTGGTAAAGTAAGCGCAGGAGCGAGACTATCTTGAAGATGGCCGAACAACCATAGATAGACAAGGGCATGTGGGACCAAGTTCTAATGTCCTCGCGTACACGATCCCACACCGGCACCAAATTTCTGTCCCAAGATGTGGTGGGCGAATCTGACAGGAACACACCCAGATATTTCATCCCCCCAAACACCACCTGCACCGCGAATGCCCAGGTGCCAAGATCGCCCTCCTCACCCAGGACCCAGAGGGTAGACCTCCGCGGGTTCATGTAGAGGCCGGAGGTTTCCCCAAAGACCTGTATGATGCACAACAGCCGCGGACCTGGCCTGTCCAAGTTGGTAAAGAAGAACAATACGTCATCTGCATATAGGGCGATATGATCTGACAATCCATGCGCTCATTCAAGACTGGTCACTTGAGTGTCGATTCGCAGCCAGGGGCTCCATGGCAAATCAAACTAGTAGGGAGACAGTGGGCACCCCTGTCCGGTGCCCCGACCAATGGAAAAAACAGATGAGACAGAACCCGCCGCACGTACAGACGCGGTTAGGTCGGTATATAGTAGGGTTAGATAAGACAGAAAACGAGGCCCTATGTTCAATCTACGAAGAAGTGCAAATAAATACACCCAACTCAGGAAATCAAAAGCCCGATCCATATCTGCCAGCAAAAGCGCCGCACGCTCCCCCAAGCCCCTAACTGTCGCAATGGCAACTTGTGCCTGGTGGATGTTATGGCAGGTCGCCCGCTGGGGCATAAACCCGGCTTGATCGGGATGAACTAAGGAGGAAATATGGGGCCGGAGGCAGTTGGCCAACGCCTTGGCCAGAACCTTTGCTTCAGCATTGAAAAGGCAAATAGGGTGATATGACGCATGGTGATCGGGAGGTCTCCCAGGCTTGTGGAATACGACCACTTCTGCATGCCTCCAGTCACTAGGCAAGCGACCCCGTTCCCTAGCCTCCTCCACCACTTTGCGATAGTGGAGACCCAGCTGCAAGAAAAAACGCTTTAAAAATTTGTTTGGGAAACCGTTCGGTCCCGGGGCCTTCCCGGGGTGCAGTTCCCCAAGGGCGGCACCCAGTTCGTCCTCCGTAAGTGGGCAATCCAACTCCACAAGAACATCATCTGGACGGGCCTTAGGCGGGAGGTCGTCTAAGAAGCGACCTATCACCTCCACTGATAGGCATTCCTTGGGGGCATAGAGATCCGCGTAGTACATCGCAAAGCTCTCTGCAATAGCCGAGGGGTCTAACACAGGTGACCCTTCCAGTCGCACAATGCCCAGGAGAGCCAGATAGCCCAGCGACCCCTGACACAATCTGTGCAGCAGCTTGCTCGACTTATCCCCCCCCCACTGATAGATCCTGCTCCGGGTCGCCAACCAAGCCTGGCGAGCCTCGTCTATCAGGAGATGTGAATAGCCCTGTTGCACGAGCAGCAATTGGCGGCGGACCAGCCGCCCACCTTCCTCCCTGCTACGCTCCTGTAGGCCGAGAATTTCAGCCTCCGCTCGTATGAGAGATTCTCTGCGCATCCTGCGGGCCGCAGCACAGGAGGAGATGTCAACCCCACGGAACGTGGGCTTCATTGCTTCCCAGAGAGATTCAGCCCCCTCACTGACCCAACATTGAAGGACAAGTATTGATCAATGGCCTCTTCCATATGTTCTCTGTATTCTTCTTTCTGGAGGTTCCAGGCCGAGAGACACCACCGAAAGGGCCTGTGTACCATCCCTGCACGTAGAGTAAGAGCCACCGGCGAATGGTCCGAGAGCTCACGGGGAAGAATATCAGCTGCCACAACCCTGCTGTCTACCGCCCGAGAGACAAATATGTAATCAATGCGAGAAAACAAGTTGTGAACCGCGAAAGGTAGGTGTATCCCTGTGTCATGCCATGTAACCTGCGCCAGGGGTCTACCCAGTCCAAGCCCTTCACCAGGGAGTGAAGTTTGGTGGGGTGTCGGGCCTCCAGGGGACCCCCAGGCCTCCACCGATTCCTGGCCACATCCAGCACATCATTCCAACCCCACCCACTACTGCCAGGCCCACTCACAGGGCTACAAGTTTCTCCACCAGCCCCCAGGACAGAGGAGGGGGGGCATATACACTCCCCATTATCATAGTTTCGCCGCCTACTATGCCCTGCAATAAAAGATACCTGCCCTGCGTGTCCCCCCACGTCTTAACATGTATGTACAAGACCTGGCGATGGATCAGAACTGCAGCTCCCTGAGACTCTGAGACTATTGTTCCAAGTATCAGCTAGTCTGCTGACGCATTCTGTCGCAAGGCAGACCCCACCCGAGATGAGGCATCACATGATTTGGATCGCCGTCTAGACCTGGAGCACCTGGAGCCCCTCCCCTTTACTTTGGGCAGTTTCCGGGCCACCCCACTCGAAGATGAATCAGAGTCCCTCCTGGGTGGCGAATGAGGACGCAGCCGCACCGTCTCATCAGTCCACTGGAACACCTCCTCCGAGGAATCAAAGAAGTGGGTACGAGAGCGATACACAACCCACAACCTGGCTGGATAAAGCAATGCATAGGGAAGTTTGAGCTCTCGGAGGCGGGCTTTAGATGCTAGGAAGGATTGCCTCTGCTGCTGAACTAATTTTGTGTAGCCGGGAAAGATCAGAATGCGGGCATTGTCGTACAACAGCGGTTCCTTGGCCCTAGCCTGTTTCAGGATAGCGTCCTGGTCATGATAATTGAGTAATTTTGCTATTATGGGCCTCGGACGTGCTCCCACCGGAGGTTTCTGCATCAAGGCCCTGTGGGCGCGCTCCACGACAAAGCATTTGGATAAAGATTCTGGGGGAAGCCAGCTCTCCAGCCACTGGGTAAGGAACCGCTCCATGTCTCCAGCCTCACATCCCTCCGGAAATCCAACGAAGCGTAAATTGTTACGCACCGCCCGCCCCTCAGCGTCTTCCACTCTCGATGCCAGACCCCGTTGGGCGGACTCCAAGGAGGTCACTCGCTGTTGCAGGGTAGTAACTACGTCTTCCACCCCCGAGATTCTTGTTTCGGTCTCAGTAATGCGTGCGACCGCATTCCGTAGGTCCTGCCTCAGCAGCATAACATCGGAGCTACCACCCCGATCTTGGCATTGAGGACATCCCTGGACTGTGTGATGGCAACCATGAGAGCGGCATGTTGGGCACGTCTCCATGTGTCCCCCCTGATGCCGCCGCGGAGGCCCCCGGGCCAGTGAATTTGGCCATGGTGCTCTGCTTAGTCGATCCTCCCCCAGGCTTAACTCTCGTCATGGCGGGCCACGCGTCACTCCCTGACCCGGAGGACGGACTGCTAGTCGCCGGCGCACCTCCGCTCTGGTAGTGGGGTCTGTTTGGTCAATGCAGACGCTGCACAGGTGTGGGGCCATGGCTCAGGCGACCCGATCTGACTGCCAATTCCACCACTGTCAATGCAGAGCACAGGGCGGGACACAGACTCCAGAACCTCCACACGTGCCCCAAAGAACGCAGCCAACCAGGCCCTCCGCCAATTATCACAGTGAGCGCTCACGTGGCCCGACCGACCGCCGAAGATGGCGCTCTACACCGCGGGAGGGAGAAGGCGCCGCGTCGGCCACCCCCGGGCTGCAATATCTGCGAGCGGGCACGCTCCCCCGCCTGGACCTTAGGATACCTATCGCTGCCCCACAGCACCTCCAGGCGGCGTCCCTCTGTGGCCTGGCAAGACCGCTGAATCTCCGGAATCAATACGTGCAGAGGGGAGAAAGAGGAGCGTGGGCGTCTGAAGAGCAGGATAGGTGTCTGCAATCAAGAGGCCCTGTCCCCCGAGGGCCCCAGAGGCTGTCCGCCCAGTTCAACAGGCTGTCAACGGTAGGCCGGGAGAGAGATAAAGGGAGGCGCCACCAATGTCCGCAGGCCGTCAAGACGAGCACCCCCAGGGCAACCGGAGGGAAGCAAAACTCCTTCACCGCATGGGCACCCAGTCTACTTCCCCTGCGGCCCGACAATGCTGCCGAATGTATGAACATTATTAAAGAAGCCAGACACCCCACTACTAGAGCTTGCTATGTAGCTGAATGGAAAAGATTTGTCATTTACTGCAATAACAACAAAATTGACCCGCTAGATGCTTCAATTCAGAACATCATTTGTTATTTGCTGCATCTACAAAGATGCAATCTAGCACACTCGTCTATAAGATTACATCACGCTGCCCTTGCCGCCTACCTACCAAACAGACAACATTTGTCATTGTTTAGAGTACCCGCTATCAAAGCCTTTATGGAAGGCCTTAAAAGAATAATTCCTCCTACACTGCCACCCTCTCCTGTGTGGAATCTAAACATTGTCCTTACTAGGCTCATGTGTCCCCCATTTGAACCTCTACACAAATGTGAACTGCAGTTCCTTACATGGAAAGTAGCTAGCTTTCCTTGTCGCAATCACCTCTCTCAGGAGAGTGAGTGAGATCCAGGTTTTAACCATACAAGAACCATTCTTACAAATACATCGTAACAAGGTGGTCCATAGGACAAATCCAAAATTCCTTCTCAAAGTACTCTCTGCTTTTCACCTTAATCAATCTGTAGAGTTACCAGTGTTTTCCAAAACCCAGATTCCGTAGCAGAGAGAGCTCTTCACACACTTGATGTCAAAAGAGCTATACTTTATTACATTAATAGAACTAAACCTTTCAGGAAAACAAACCAATTGTTCGTAGCTTTCTCTCCCCCTCATAAAGGCAATCCCATCTCCAAAGCCGGAATTGCCAGGTGGATAGTTAAATGCATTCAAATATGCTACCAGAAAGCTAAACGCACATTGACAATTCCCCCTAAGGCACACTCAATACGCAAACTAGGGGCTTCCATGGCATTCTTAGGGAACATTCCCCTAGAAGACATTTGTAAGGCAGCAACATGGTCTACCACACACACCTTCACTAAACACTATTGTGTAGATGTGCAGATGAAGCAACAAGCTTCAGTAGGCCAAGCTGTTCTTAAAACACTTTTTCAAACCACTGCAACAAATACAGGTGACCACCGCTAGGGGAGACACTGCTTTACAGTCTATGCACAGTGTGAATTCTGCAGCGCATATGCCTCAAACTGGAAAATGCTACTTACCAGTATGCATCTGTTCTTTGCATGTATAGCTGCAGAATCTCACATGCCCACCCACCTCCCCGGAACCTGTATCTGTTCCAGTGTTATCTTACTTAGATACATTACACATGGACATCTTTTCTGTTTCTTACAAACTTCATAATTTCCCTTCATGGCGAAAAACAATCTGAGGATGGAGTCGATGTCCATGCGCACTATCGTCCAAGGGAGGAGTCACCTATCTTGTGACTACAAAGACTTCTTCCAAGACAACAACAAGGTGCAAGCATCCCAGCCCAACACCAGTTGGCGATCTATGCACAGTGTGAGATTCTGCATCTCTACATGCCAAGAACAGATGTATACTGGTAAGTAGCATTTTCCTTTCCTTCCCCTGTATGGGCCTGCAGTCAGCAATTCCCCAAACACTCGCCCCATAGGAAGCCATCGGGGCACATTGTGTGGCATAAATCTGTAGCACTGGGGCCAAAGACCACACACTGGTAGGACGCTAAAGGATACGAAGCGATCCCGTTGACCTAGTCAGCTTAGCCCTACATTTCAGGATATGCAGAGCCCAGGAGCCCGTCGCACTAAAAGTGATACCTAGAAAGGAAAAGGATTTGGTGCTCAATAGGGTGTTTGAGCCGACTACAATTTTGGAAACCTGAGTTCTCTTGGGGCCGCAGGTCATTATAAATGACTTTGCAAAATGTGTTGCTAGATCCAGTTTGCCATAAAATTCACAAAGGTGTGAACTAATGTACGTAGAGCTCTCAGGGGTGCGGGCCATAAGGACTGCATCATCTGCGTACAAAAGTGCCGGGAGCGGAGAACTATTTATCATTGAGATGTCCAGGGTGCTAGCTGCCAAATGGTTGTCGAGATTGTTTATTTATTAAATGAATAATAAAGGGGCAAGTACGCAGGCTTGGCGCACTCCACGCTTAATTTGAAAAGCATCTGACACTTCACCTCTTTGACTGTACCGTACCCGTGCTGTGGTATTTGTGTTGAGTGAGGCCAGTATGTGTATGAGAGTCTCATCAAGTCCCATTTCGCTAAGAAGTTGCCAAAGCCTGTCATGATTTACGCAGTCAAAGGCCATGGACAAGTCCATGAATCCTAAGTGTGATGATGACTGCTCTACCAGTGTATACTTGCTAATCACCAAATTCAAGTTAAGACACAGTTCTACAGTGCTGATTCCGGCCTGAAAGCCATATTGGCTTGGGTGCATCATTTATTATTCATCAACCACTCCTGAATCCCATTTATAAAGGACCCATCCAAAAAACTTTGCCGGTGTATCAATTAATGATATAGGGCGATAGCAAGAGGGCTTTGAACAGTCACCTTTTATGAAAATAGGGAATATAGTAGACATCGCCCAAGAACTTGGTATTGTGGTGAGGCCAATGTTGGTAAAAACATAGGTTAGCAAAGGACCCCATAAATCTAAATTTGTTTTATTAAATTAATAGGAACTCCATTGTGGCCGGGATATTTAAGACCTGCACTCTGTTGAATAGCTAAAACAACTTCATAAAGGGAAAACCTTAACATTTTTTAAGGAGAGGCAACCTGGCAGCGGGATCAGGATCGAAGTAAATCTTAATAAAATGCTCAACCCATACCTCACTCTCTATATGGCAGCAAATGGTGGAAGCTGTCTGATCCAAGCGACACATGCTGGTCACAAATTTCCAAAACACTTAACAATCCTTTACTTGAAGTTAGAACCTCCCAATGCTGGGTGATAACTGCAGTCCGCCTCTTTGTGGTTACAGATTTATACTTCTTTTGCAGTAAGATCGCCTCGTCGTTGTCTCTAGGATTCTTAACCAAAGCTCTATACAATAAGGGAGCACTCGTCAAACGACCGTGGACACTGCGTTGTGGGTCTATGGGGCTTGCTAAGGGATTTTCTGATCTCCTCACATAGGCCTTTAAAAGCAAAAACTGTTGCCTCCTTTTCTTCAGACTCTTCTAGACACCCCATTACTAATTCATTGTTCTTAGATATTACCTTTATTAAAAATTTGGGAAGAATCAGTCAATTTCCAACGTACTTGTAAATTGTCCGTAGATGGTCGCAACATACTAAGACCAGTTGATAACTTCGGGATCTTTCTAGCAGGGATGTCCAATGTTATTATGACAGGTTTTCAGTCACTGAATTGAGTGGCCACAATTGTACTATGCACCAAACAATTGATCAGACTGCAGGAAACAAATATATAGTTGATTACAGAAGAGCAGTTTCTCCCTCTAAAGGTGGGTACTGCAATATTGTCTACACCGGCTATCTCCATTACATTGTACAAATCCGCTGTGTCAAGATGTACCTCAAACTCCTTACCCCTAATATCCCCACCACTATCACCAATTTTAGTGTGGCACTTGTTTCGGATAGAAAGCTTTGTATTAAAATGTCCTGCTAAACAAACATGTACTTGATGACCCACATTTACTTTTTGCTCCACAAATGAAGCAATGTAATTATACACACCAAGATACTTTTTGTTGGGAATATTACAAACGTCATAGTTATAAAAATTAACAAGATAAAACTCCAATGTCCCCTTATAGACTAATGCTTGCAAATTATTTTCTTTTGTTTCTAAGGGCTCTGCAGGACCCTCAAGCTGCAGATTAACTCAAACGGACAGCCCCCCAATGGGCGTCCAAACGTAGAAGGGACTGCAGGTTTTGAAAAGCACATAAACCCTCATGAGTTATAGGGTTAATGTCCCATGTTTCCTGGAATAACAAAATATCATAAGTACTTATGAACGCTTGCCACTTAGGGAGTAAGATCTTAGAACGCATGCCAGCTATGTTCCAGCTCAGGACTGATAATGGGCGAGAATGACTTGAGGCAAAATCAGTTTCAACTGCATCAAATAAGGAAGGGGGTTCTTGGGTAGACGCTATGAGAACTAGCTCCGCCGAAATTATTGAATTAGGCAAGCACTGGACATCCAGGATTTACAATTGGAGCGTCCAGGGCGTTTGGGTCAGGCACCCCCCTGTCAGTCAACCTCATTGCAGTTGAGGAGTGGAGAATATCTGTTCCTACTTGGAAAACCCCACAAGGGCTGGAAATGTTAATCAAGTATCATAAGACGAACAATCAGCTTGGGAGGGCTATAGAAGTCGCCCAACAGAAGTGTGACAATGTTTGATCTTACATATGCCTTTGTAGGGTTAAATCCAGCAATCTCCCCACAGTATCGGGCTGCCAAAAATTAATTATAAGGCCATCCCCAGGGATATCTTTTAAAGCATTGCCAATCCAACGGACTCGCCGGACCATTAAAATATCATTCCCATCCATCACCTTAAAATTTCTGTTGGCCCCAAGCCCAGTGGGTTACCTTATTCCAAGCTTGCTGCCAGGATTCAGATTGACCATTTTTCAGAGGGGGCACCTCCGCCAAAACTAAAACATATTGAGAAGCTTTCGAGGGGAGATTTAAGATGGTGGCACTCGGCGATACTTCCTCTGAGGTGGACTTTAAACTGTTATGTGAGGCTAATGCAAAGCAACCAAACTCGGCATTATGATTGCCACCACTAAAGATCAGTATGGCAAATTTTTGATCCTTTTGCTGCGTTTGGTTCTAATGATAGCGGGTTCTTCCTAGTGATTGATATTGGTGTTTTCGGAATAGGCTCACCAAATGGTTTACTGTTTATTACCAGCAGAGATAGTGATCGAAGAGTCCGGTGCAAGTTGAGGCAGAGGTAAAGCCGTAGAGGATGAATTGAATAATGTAACCAAGTGTTTTTCAATTATTGCAAAGCGATTGTTTATCGGTTTTAAGTGTTTATCCAGCAAGCTTTATTTGTGTGTCTGTATCTATACTTGTATTCATTTTTTGAAAACACAAAACTAAAACGACAGCTACTGCTGGCCCTTGAAGAGACCGAAATAAAGTCTTATGAAAAACATATTCCTTGCTTAAAAAGGTGAAGCTGTGCAAAGGTTTCTGTGGAGAGATTATGATCCCGCACACAAACTGAAAAATCAGTTGATCCAAAGTAGCCTCGCTTTAAGTAGATCTTCTTGCATTAACATTAATGATTAAAATGGTTAAGCAATGTCAAGTCATTCAAAACTCTCAGAGCGCTTCTCTGCAACTGAAAAAAACGTAAAACAGTTTGCAAGCTGTAGCTTGGTTAACAGACGATGTTAGACTAAATATCAGTGCCCATAGTATTATTTGATGAACAAGAGAGCGTTCAGCCACTGTGAAGGTTTCTGTGCTTCAGACTTCGCCGTGTGCATCAAGGAGTGATACTGTACTCCTTCAGGTGGTATGACTTTAGGGAGAATTAAAGGTGCCTTGGACAGCAGATGGTTGTGCTAGGCCACCTCCAGTGGTTGATGCACTAAGACAACAGTTGCGTGAAAAAAGGGATCATTATAGACTGACCCGCTAATTAATAACAAACTCCACACTCCGTGACCAGCGGTGCTGGAACAATTTTCAGAGTGGGAGTACTGCCATCAGTGTTATGTCAGTACATTTCTTTATTTATTTAGTTTTATATAGCGCAAACAAGATCCCAAAGGATATCAGAGCGCTTTACAGTCGAACCAGAACTAGAAGGACAATAATGTAAAAACAACAACAAGTAGGGATAAAAACACGAATGATCATAAATTACACGAAAATGCCACATGGAAGTTATGTTAAACAATTGTACAGGGTCGCGAAAGAGGGACACAGTATGTCGTAAAAAATGTAGTAGTAAATGTTGGAACCATGGAAGTAGGAACAATGACAGCGGGCCAGAGAGCCTAGCCCACTTACTGAAGGAATTTATTCATCAGGAATCTTTTGACTTCCAGTTTGAACACCGTTGTAACGGAGATTCTGCGTACTTCTGGTGGAAGAGAGTTCCATTCCATATCATAGTAAAGTCATAAGAGCTGTAAAAAAAAATCCAAAGTGGTACACAAAGTGCAGCAAATTAGCCATGCCAATTCGGCAGAGGAATGGGGGGGCATATAGTGGATATCCAGGGGTGCATTTTGGAGCACATTGTCCTAAATACATGAATAAAGCATGTTGTGCTAGGTTTCTGCCTTTTACACAGAGTACATTTCCCATTGAAATCTCCTCTTGAAACGCCCATTAGATTCGCATCAGTCATGTAGTTCTACTGCTAAACCTAAGTAGTGCACGAACAACATGGTAAAATCTAATTTCTGTGTATATTTATCATTTGTGCTCTCTACAAGTAAAGTGCATTGGTTTGTTTTGATGTATTGAAATCTTTGTCACCATCCTAACTCATAATTACAAACAACTATTTGCCTCATTTGACGGTTTTTTGCTGCTCATATATTTTGAAATGGTCGTTAATTTCGTGTATTAGTATTTAGATTTTGTTTTGTGTTAGAAACTATCAGACATATTGTAGTCTTTCCTTTTCATGCGTCCTGTCCACGGCAAGGTTGCCACTTGGGTCACATTATCAAAGCCCATCACTTTGCAGTCATAGAAATCGAAAGTAAACACCAATCTAAATGTTAAACAAGGTACAGTTTGTCAGAATGCATGCCAGTTGACCCTTCAGCCGAGGTATCTTGGGGGTGCCGCACAGAGACTCTTTGTTTCAAAGGTCACCTCTCATTTCATGGGCTCTGTCTGATGTGGAAAGGGATTGCATTGTGAGGAAATCCACATCCGTATCTCCGCGCACATGTTCCTTTGCAAAACCTTTGCATTGTTAACGGGCACATTTTAGTTTAAGACTCTTGGCTCTAAGAGAGGATCTGGGATGTGAATGAGAAACATTCCAATCGGTCTCTGCAACAATGCGCCATTATCAGAGTGAGCCGGATAGGAAGCCCCCCTGCAGCTTAGTAAAACGTGAGCCACCCCAGCCCGGCGGAAATCCTGCGTTAAAGAACTCGATGATACGAAAGACGATAAACAGTGAATATATGCAGCTCTAGCAGTGAGCAAACAGCCTAACATGAAGCAAGATCTTTAAACCTTCTTGCAAAATCATGTGATAGGCATAGAAACAATCTTTTCTTTTCATGACCTATTTGCACTTTCGTCGTATGTATTTAGTTTTGCATTGTCTGCGAGTGGCTCTGTTAACTTAAAGGAGCAGCGCTTAAAACAAACTATGCCAAGAATTTCCAAGACGTGCAGCTCGTACAAGAACAATGATGAAAAGGAAAAAAGGGATTTTACTTTTGAGGTAAGGTTACACAGCCCTGTAAAATACCGCACGTCAGGGGTTAGTCCAACGCATTTTTTTCTGTTGTCCACATCACAACACTCTTTATAGCTCCTGAACATTGTACCAGGCGCTAAAGAGGCTGCATAATAGAAGCAACCAGCACACTTTAACTTGGCTTGCAGGCAGTGCCTGAGTTGATGCTACACCTGCCCAGATGCCAAGAGCACATGCATTTTCTCATGGGGATCTTCACTGACTTCATTGGACTCGCTTATCCACAGTCCTCTGCCCTCAGGAGAAGGAGGGACTGCGGAGGGAACAGGGCTGCAACATGCAAGGAATCATCCTGCATGCGTGACATGCCCAGGCAAGGCCCAGGTGATGACCGGGCCTAGAGAGCCCATCTGCACCCTTCAGACCCCCGAAGAGTGTGGGCTGGGCCACCAACCATGGTCCTTTAAGAAAGGCATATTCAGCATTTGAGAATTGGGAAAAGGGAAACCTGTAATGGGAAAGGAGATTCCAATCATGTGTCTCAAATTACTCCTTTTACTACCATTTTACTACTGTGATGGGTGAGATTAACACCGAAATAGACTTGGTAGGGAAACCTATAGATTTAGTCCAGCGGTAATCCCTGGCATTGTCTCTTACTTAGCTTGTTAGTATTCAGGAAGGAACCCTTGTGCCACTCAAAATCCCTGCACCAGTAACGATCCCTAGCTGGAAGGTAGAGAACCTTGTGCGTCAAATATTTACCCGCCTCCTACCAAAAAGAAAAGAAAGGCCACACATGTTAAATCAGCAACAATATCCTGGGGGGTCCTACTGTTGAGGGTCGACTCCTCTCTCAAGCTGTAGCTGTGGGACTCTTGCTGGATGGATAACATTGAAGCTAAACTTAACCCTGTGTGTTCACCTTTGCTGACTGTTCAGAGAAAAAGTGTCCCTACGATAGCCACAATTTGTAATCTAGAAAGTGAACACTCTCCCACTACTGAAGCCCACTTAATCTGCCAGCAGTGGGTGAAAGGCAACAAGAATCCATTCAGAATGTCAAGAGCCGTGTTTCTAGTGACACAGCTCCATTCACACACAGCACGGTAAATCGGGAGGACTCAGCTCCCTCCATCTCTGACACTCATTTGCATTTACCCCTTGTATGCACCCCTTACATTCTCTTTTGGAGGAATGTGCCGGTTTTAGCTGCTTGGAAGACTGAACTTGAACCAGACTTGAAAGCTCATGTGCTTCCCTTGCTCATGAAAAATTCCGGGTTTTGGGGGCGCGATTTGCATTATGAGATCCTTTAAGTTAGAGGAGTTAATCAATCAATCAATCAATCTACTTATAAAGCGCACTACTTACCCGTGAGGGTCTCAAGGCGCTGAGGGGAGGGGGTGGCACTATTGCTCGAAGAGCCAGGTCTTGAGGAGTCTTCTGAAGGCGAGCAGGTCTTGGGTCTGCCGCAGGTGGGTAGGGAGGTGTAGGAAGGTGGATATCTGACTATGGTTACCCCCAACTTTTTGCCTATTGTTTAGCTGGTTTTTCGACTTAGTTGGCCTGAGATCCTGCCATTCAGGGTCTCAGCCTGTCTGCTCTCTCTTTAAAATGGACTCCATGTACCCTAGGTACATACCCAATTGGTAAGGATCACCTTATTGGACCCTGTACAGTGTACCCAAGGTACCCAGGGCATAGGTGTACCCTAGGCCTCCCAGGGGCTGCAGCATGTATTATGCCACCCCTGGTCTGGCCTTCCAATCAGACACAACTGGCTGATCACTCAGCTGGGGCAAGGTCGTGTAATCACCCCTTGCTTAGATATAGTATACCTATATCTACCCTTATATATAGACACGTGTACCTATCAGCCACTCCTATGGCAGGCCTTAACAACCCTGGAGGCAGAGTGCTTGGTAACATGTGAGATGGTGCTCTAGCATGAGCTGAGCCTGTCTGCAGCTTTCGGAACCATGTCCTTATAGCTGTTCTATGATATAGCCTCCCATATACTCTTAAAGTGCCTTATAATCTTAAACGGTTATGGTAACTATGGTTTGGCTTTATCAAAACATGTCGTGTAAGGTGTCTAACACTTTGGAATAATACCCCCATACCATTTCTGGTGATGAGGATATTATTCCTCCCTTCTAGAGGGAGAGACATGTTAAAATCTTACTTTGCTGTTTAACTCTCACCAAAGCCTCAGCATCACAAAATGGATGCTGCTGCCACAGACACGAGTCTGACCTCCTGCTGCTGGGAGCCCTCCCAGCCAGGGAGGCCTGGACAATAGGTTTCCTGCTTGGGGAGGTGCTAGCACCTCCCCAGACAGACTTTAGTGTATTGGGGTAGGGAGGGCTGAAAGGAATGAGACATGCCTGGGGCACACAAGGTGCTCCATGCATAGTCCAGTTCAAACCGATGCTGGGGCCCTCCAGCCCCAGCTCTGGCGCGAAACTGGACAAAGGAAAGGGGGTGTAGCCACTCCCCTTCCTGGTCCCACCCATAGGAGGGACCTTGCAGGTAGCCCAGCCCACTAGCCCAGTATATTAGTAGCTAGTTGGGCCCTGCTAAATTAGATTATCCTGAACCTGCAACTTGAACAGAAACTCTGGACCTTCATCATTCGACGAAAGAAGAAGACTGAAGAATCTCCCTTGTGGCCAAGGAGTGGCTACCCTGTGCAAACAGGCACCATCAAGAGACTTACCCTTTGCTTTGCTGAAGTTCTACGAGGGACCGACTGCAGAGCCCGACCAGAGCCTTGACTTCCAGACTTCTCCGACCCTGATCCACATCCACAGCCGAGCTGAGATCCGTGGAGGCGACGAGAGACGTGGGACCGGCTACCTGAGAAAAGTGGCGAGTATCTTCCAGCGCAGCTTCTGAGGTACCCTCGAAGTTGTGCACCGGGGATTGAGAAGCCCCAACCCCAAGCACCATCTGCACCGAAGATCAGCCCCCACACTCCACGAGTCCTGCGTGGGGCCCTTCTGCATTTTCCTGCTTGCCGCGTCTGTCCGGTTGCTTGCCTGTTGGCTAGCGGCCTTTGCGACGACACACCTTTGAACCCCCACTGCTGGTTTGGCTCCTCCAGACTGGCTCCTGCTCCTCTGCAAAAGAGAAGCACCCCAGACCTTCCTGGTCTGCACCAGAAGCAAGTCCTCCATTCTTCGTGGGTTCCGCTTGCCAAGGCTTGGTGAGTCCTAGCTCGACTTCGACGCCGCCGACAGTAAGAGCCTTCGTGGGACAGCTCGCCTCCTGGTCGTCCTCGACGTCTCCTGGTACCCGTGGCTGCTGCGACAAGCTTCACCTCTTCACCTGCAATCTTCACGACATCGCCTGGTTCCTTCCTGGTTCCACGTGGTCACCGGCTAGTGACCCTGACTCTGTCCCCTCTGCTTGCAGGTATCCTTCCTTCTTGATCCCGGCCTTGGGATCCACCGGACACTCTTCACTGACTGCCTGTCAGCAACTTTCCTTCAGGCATCCATGGAAGTCCACGACGAAACCCGACGCAAGTTCACACCTATGCACCCGCAGCCCGTGGACTAGGTAACTTGGGTACTTCAGTGCTCACAAGGGTAGTGACTATCCTAGGGTCTAGTTTCCGAGTTTCGACTTTCTAGCTACTCCAGAAGTGTCCTAAAACTGCTTATTTCAGAACTGTACTATTTCTATCGATTATACGCATTACGCGTGAGTGTTTCCACTCTGCACCCGAATCCCGTGGGCCTCCCACTTCCTAACTGTTGGTAGTGCACGCACCGGTGGCCGACGTTTCTCTGTCAAAGCCTCTGTAGGATGGAATTCTCTTCCTCGCAACTTGCGTCTGGAACCCTGTCACGCCCTCTTCCGAAAAAAATTAAAAACCCTCCTGTTTCCCAAATAGTTCCCTCTGTCTTCCTCTCTTGGTTCTCACAAAGTTATAGCGCGGGGATGCCTACGGGTCACCAGGCGCTTTATAAATCGCAAAATAAATAAATAAATAAATAATGTAGTGTAGCCCCAGCGATTCCCTAGGCCTAGGCCTATTCTATTTCCGTGACAGTGGTCCTTTTACCACTTTCTTAGTATATGGTTTGCGTGGCCCCTAGGGCCTAACTGTATTACTTACCTGTGTGACTTAATGTATGCTTAAATAAGACTGTGTTGTACTTACCTCGAATCTCATAAAGAGTGCTGAGGGTTTGACTAGAATAAATACACTTTATTTTATATATATATCTGTTGTGGTGTCCTTTCATTAGGTATTCAAGGGATTATATATGGTATCACAGCTGGCTTCACATGCCATTCAGAGTTTAGCCTAAGACTGCTCTTGTCCATGCTACCACTAGGATAGCTGGTCTATAAGGTTGACTTTACAACCAATCACCATAAGGGTTGTTTGGACTGATATAAGGTGTACACTAGAACTAGTGACATCATACATCAGGCCAACTTCTCACAGGAGGGTGTTCCAGGTCTTGGCGGCGAGAAAGGAGAAGGCTCTGCCGCCGGAGGTTGCTCATTGGATGCGGGGGACAGCGGTGAGGTCGAGGCTGGTGGAGCGGAGCTGGCGGGTAGGGGTGTAGAAGCCGAGTCTGCTGTTAAGGTAGGCTGGTCCGGTGTTGTGGAGTGCTTTGTGAGAGTGGGTGAGGAGCTTGAAGGTGATCCTCTTGTCGACGGGGAGCCAGTGTAGGTCTCTCAGGTGGGGGGTGATGTGGATGTGGCTGCGGCGGGGTATGTTGAGGATCAGTCGGGCGGAGGCGTTTTGGATGCGTTGCAGTCGTCGCAGGTGTTTGGCCGGGATTCCTGCATAGAGTGCGTTGCCATAGTCCAGCCTGCTGCTGACCAGGGCCTGGGTCACCGTTCTTCTTGTTTCGGTGGGGATCCACTTGTAGATCCTGCGGCGCATGCGGAGGGTGTTGTAACAGGAGAAGGAGACGGCGTTGACCTGTTTTGACATGGAGAGGGAGGAGTCGTGGATGAATCCTAGGTTGTGTGCGTGGTTGGTGGGTGTCGGTGCCGGTCCCAGCATGGTTGGCCACCAGGAGTCGTCCCAGGCGGAGGGGGTGGGTCCGAGGATGAGGACCTCCGTCTTGTCAGAGTTCAGCTTTAGGCGGCTGCTCCTCATCCAATCTGCGACGGCCTTCATTCCCTAGTGGATGTTGGTTTTGGCAGTGAGTGGGTGCTTGGTGAGGGAGAGGATGAGCTGGGTGTCGTCGGCATAGGGGATGATGTTGAGGTCGTGTTGGCGGGCCACTTGTGCGAGGGGGGCCATGTTGATGTTGAACAGTGTCGGGCTGAGGGATGAGCCCTGGGGTACTCCGCAGATGATGTCGGTGGCTTCGGAACGGAAGGGTGGGAGGCGGACGCTCTGGGTTCTGCCGGAGAGGAAGGACGTGGTCCAGTTGAGGGCCTTCTCTTGGATTCCGGCTTCATGGAGGCGAGTCTTTAGTGTGCGGTGGAAGACCGCGTCGAAGGCGGCTGACAGGTCCGGGAGGATAAGGGCTGATGTTTTGCCGTTGTGTAGTTGGCGCCTGATGTCGTCTGTGGCAGCGATGAGGGCTGTCTCGGTGCTATGGTTTTGTCTGAATCCGGACTGGGATGGGTCTAAGATGTTGTTGTCCTCGAGGTGGCGGGCCAGTTGCGTGTTGACGATTTTCTCGATGACCTTCGACGGGAGCAGGGAGATGGGCCAGAAGTTATTGAGATCCTTGGGGTCCTCTTTGGGCTTCTTGAGGAGGGCGCTGATGTCGGCGTGCTTCCAGCTTTCCGGGAATGTAGCTGTCTCGAAGGAGATGTTGATGACCTTCCGTAGTTGGGGTGCGATGGCTGCCTGCGTCTGCTTTGTTGAATATGTGATGTGGGCAGGGGTCTGATGGAGAGCCTGAGTGGATGGAGTTCATGACCTTGCGTGTCTCGTCGTCGTTGATGTTGGTCCAGGAGGTCAGGCGGTTGGTGCAGGTGGTGTTCGCAGGGGGGGTGGGATCTGGCGTGGTCGGGGTAGACTTGTTGAAGCTGTCGTAGATGTCAGCGATCTTGAGGAGGAAGAAGGTGGCCAGCAAGTCGCACAGTTCTTGTGATGGTGGGATGTCATTGGCGTTGGCGCTGGGGTTGGAGAGTTCCTTCACGATGCTGAAGAGCTCTTTGCTGTTGTGTGCGTTGTTATCTAGGCGTGTTTTGAAGGAAGATCTCTTGGCTAGTCTGATGAGGTGGTGATGTCTGCGGGTGGCGTCCTTGTGCGCTGCGTGGCTGTCCGGTGTATGGTCGTGGAGCCATTTCTTCTCCAGATTCCGACATGCACGTTTGGAGGTCTGGAGCTCTTCGGTGAACCAGGTCGCTTTCTTGCTGGTGCGGCTGTTGGAGGGTTTCTTGAGCGGGGCGAGGGTGTTGGCGCAGTCGTTGATCCACTGTCTGAGGTTGCGGGCGGCAGCGTCTGGGTCGGTGGGTGGGTTCTGGGCGAGGGAGGTCGTCAGCTGGTCTGCTGTGACTTTGTTCCAGCAGCGGCGTGGTAGCTGTCGGGTGAGGTGGTGGGTTTCTTGAAGGTAAAATGGATGCAGCGGTGGTCCGTCCAGTGGAGTTCGGTGGTGTGGTTGAAGGCGACATGGGTGCTCGTGGAGAAGACTGGGTCAAGCGTGTGACCTGTGGCGTGAGTGGGTGCAGTGACGAGTTGTCTGAGGCCGAGGTTGTCGATAAGGGTGGTGGAGTTTGCGTCGTCGTTGTTCTCGAGATGGAAGTTCAGGTCCCCGAGGAGGATGTAGTCCGTGGAGGCGAGTGCCTGTGTGCTGGCGATGTGGTCGCTGAACTGTGCCCGGGGACCGGGTGGTCTGTAGACGAGTGTTCCTCTGAGGGTGGTGTTGGGGTCCGTGTGGATCCGGAAGTGCAGGTGTTCGGCGGTGTTGAGGGTGTCGTCTGCGTGGGTGGAGACCTTGAGGGTGGATTTGTGGACTATGGCTATTCCTCCTCCGATTCCGTTGGTGCGATCCCTGCAGGTGATCTTGTAGCCGTCCGGGATGGCTATGGCGATGTCGGGCGCCGAGGAGTCGTTCCACCAGGTCTCGGTCAGGAAGGCGGCATCCGGGGCTGAGGTGTCGAGCAGGTCCCATCCGGGGCTGAGGTGTCGAGCAGGTCCCAGAGCTCGACGCCGTGTTTGCGTGCGGAGCGGGTGTTGAGTATGCAGCGAAGGTGGTTGGGTCCGGTCTTTGGAGGTTTGGTGGCTCTTTTGCAGGTGAAGCTGCAGGTGCGGCAGGAGAAAGGTCCGTGGGTGCGTTTCAGGACGGCCTGGAAGCAGCGGTGATCTCGGTCGACGTTGAGTGCATGGAGGGTGCTGGCATCGTAGCGGAGTCTGGTGTCGTGGCGTCCGCAGGGTCCAGCGGTTCTGGCGCTGGGTGCGGTCCAGGCGCGGATGGGCGCAGATAGGCTTGCCTCTGGCGCGCCAGCGGCGCGGCCGCACAGCTGCCGCCATAAGTAGGGGAGGTGGGAGGGAGGGGCAGCTGGGAGGCGGGTGGCGGACGGCGAATGAGAGCGGGGGGGCGGGGCCGCAGTGAACACAGCGGCGGGAACGGCGAGGGACACAGAAAGGAAAAGGGGCGGGCCGCAGGGGAGGCAGCAGCGGGACGACGGCAAAGAGGGAACAGAAGGCAAAATGGGCAAAAGAGCACAGGGACAATACAGTGAAGCAGACAAGAAATACAGTGATACAGTAAGCACAATAAACACACTGAGCACACTAAAAAGACCAAAGCAGGCCGTACCAAGGTGGCGATCGGAGCACAGCTGTTCAGGGGGCTCGAACACGCTTCAGCAGAGGCAGTAGGGAACGGGCGCAGTCAGGTGGAGCAACGCGGCGTGGGGAGCGACCAGCCTGCCAGAGACCGGGTCAAGGGTCGTTAAGTGAGTTGGACGTTGCTTGGGTAAGTCAGTGGCGGATTGTGTGGTAGTTAACTTCACGAAACCAAGGTTGGTGGGATATCTTTTGAACCATCTTAGACACATGTACACTTATGTAAGGGGCATCCAGGCTCTCCAGCCAAGATCGTATAGACCTGATCCATAAGCCATTGAGGGATGGGGCATGCTCAGGAGCCTTTAATATTGCAACACACAATCGACCTGAGGCCCTAAACTCTATGGAGGACTTCAATTGACTGAACAATATTGGGGGATATAGTGGGAGATCTGATTCAGGTGATAATGTGGGTTTGTTAAATGTTCCTGGTGGCCAGAAGGGAAGTCTGTGCACTGCGTTTGGTGACTCAAATGCCCTCTCCAGTATAAGATCAACCAGTGATGGTGCTCTTTCGGTCTTTTTGTGGAACATCAAGGGTGTGCTTACTGAGCTTGATAATCCAGATTGGTTAAGACTAGTGGGTAAATACGACTTAATGTGTTCACAAGATACCTCGCTGGTGTCCCCTATCATTGTGGATGGTTTTCACACGTATTGTAGTCCCGCAGCCCCTATAACAACTGGGCGGGGGGGGGGGGTGTCTGGCGGCGTTGGTGTCAAATTACCGCTCCTGGAGGTTAAAGAATTTCACAATTCCATGTGGTTTCAAATGTTGTGCTTCTCACTAATATCCTCTAAACAACCATTGGAATAGCAAATAGGTCTCGCCTTTGGGATCTTATAAGTGTTTAGCCAGAGATATTGACTCTGCCTATGTCTTTAAGCTGTGCTGTACAGCAGTCTGCAGCATGCTGACAAGTTATAATAAAGAAGTGTCAGAAGCATTTTTGTTATCTTATATATGACCAAGGAAGCATTATGTACAACTGAACAAATATATGAAAAAAGTATTAACAATAAATGTCTTGAGTTTTTTTTTCCTTTCAATGCTGGCAACTTTTATCTGCCTGAGAAAGGATGTGAAACGCCCTAGGAAGGGAACGATGGAAATGTAAAAGGGAAACAGTATAGATGAAAAGTAGTGTGAGGGGAAGGGGAGAAATGTTTTGGGGTTTGGAGAGAAGGCGTGGAAGGGTGTCAGGGGAACTGAATCAGGGAAAAGGTGGGAAGTGCAGGAGGACAAAGGTAGATAGAGAATGGGGAGCACATGACTGAAAAGGGAGGCTGAGGCTGCAAAGGGAAGTGAGGGTAAGTGAGTGAGAAAAAAGAACCAGGAACATGGCACTGCACTAAGGACCATGGTACTGCACTGAACCCTGCACTGCTGCATCTGGGGGCTGCTGGCCCTGCTGCACGGCTGCTCCGGCGACACAGAAGCTGAATGTGAGCCAGAGGGGGTGCATGTCAGTTCAGCCAAGTACTTTGATTTGCAGGGGAGGGATGTGTAGGAGGAGGAAGAGGGGCCAGAAGTGTGAAAGGGAGAGATAGGGAAGAGGAGTGTTAGGCAGAAATTGTGTATGGGCCAGGGAATGTGGGAGAGTAATTTTTACAAGTCAAAGGATGGATTATTGGGGCAGAAAAACAAAAGGGAAATGAAGCGGGAGTGAAGTGTGAGTGAAAATGAGAAGGCTGTTAGTGCAAGAAGTGCGCTGCTAAGGCTTGTATGAGAAGCAGGAGGTGTGAGAAAAGGTGTGAGGGGGAAAGTGAATGCCTGGGCTCTGCGAAGGCTTTGTGTGAAAGGGAACTGTTGACATAAGTCACATGAGGATTTACCAGTGTCTGCTTGGGCAGTGAGTGAGTGAGTGATCTGGTAAGAGGACAGTGGGAATGAATGTGAAGGATCTGGTATGAACATGAGGGTGAAGTAAGTCTCTAATTATGGGACACTGAATGATGGTACAGTGAGTGATCTGGTACAACGGCAGTAGGAATCTGGTAACCGGACTGTGAGAGTAAATGTGAGGTTCCCAGTGAGAGGAAAGCAAGTTTGAGTGGTTTTTTATGAACGGGTGGAGAGAGTGAGTCATGGTGAGTGAGGAATCTGGCGATTGCCTGGGAAGATGCGAGGGATCTGGTAAGAGGACGAGAGCTACTGCAAGGATTCTGTTATGAGGGCAGTAAATTCGAGTGATCTTCTATCTTGACATTGAAAGTTCGAGTTCGGGTGAGTGGGCACGAGTGCTTATTGTAATGTAAAAAATACAGTGAAAATGAGGGATCTCAGAGTACACTGAGGGAGAGATGTTGGAGTTGTGACGCGAGAACATTGAGCTATTTGGCAAACACAGTGACAGTGCTGAATTTAAACAAGCCCGATAGGGGCGCTCAGCATCCTGTGGTTCTGGGCAAATAACGTAATCTGCCCGCACCTAACAAATATGAATGTGATCGTGTAAAGCACTATAAAACCTTCGGGTCGAGCTTGCGCTGTATAAATTTGCACAAACACAGTAAAAGTGTGGTCGACTTACATGAGAAATACAATGAAAATGAGGGATGAAAACATCCCTGCGCCAGATTCGTAGACAGCGCGAACACTGCTGCTTTTAGGACCCGAAAGCACTTGAAAGTAAATGTAGCTAATTCTAAGAACAGAAAACATTCCGAGCAAGAGTTCCAGTCCACAGTCACTGATGTCTACAGGGTCAGAAATGCAGTTCTTACCCTAATAATAATTAGCCACTGAAATGATAATTGATGGAACAAAAACGGCACAATTCAAAGAGAAGTTGTGTGACCAGGGCACAAGTCCTAACAAGCGTTGGCCGCGCGCGAGTGGCCGGAGACGCAATATGTGGTGGGGAGGGGGATAAGCGGGAGTTGTGTGTGCGCGTGCATCATCGTGATCGCTCTGAAAGCGAAAGTGATCGCGATCACGATGACGCACGAGTTTTCAAAGTGCTGCTGGTGGCCGGCTTCGCGCGTGCACGATCGCGTGAACGCAAGCGTTAGGCCAGCCAGCAGCACTTTGAAAAGCCCACATACAAAATGTCTCTCCGAGCCAGCGCCCATGCGCTGGGCTCAGCGAGACCTAAAAAGTTGAGGAGAGTGGGGAGCACTATCGTCTTTATCAGACATCCTCCCTGCTATTAACTGGATGCCATTCACATGTACTCTGGAGTCGGTAGATTACAGTGCAGTACCTCTCAGTTCTCCCGCAAAACCGTTCATGCAACGATCTCTAAATTTATAAACATCGGACTTGCCAAATTATAAACAATTTCCGTGCGCATGAAGCTGCCCCCTGTTGGGGGTAGTTACCAATTTATTCAAATCTCATTAAATGTTCAAGAACGTACATATGTCAATTCATGTTTTATTGGTACAATGTTGTCTTCAATTCTCTGTTAAATACCAGAATGTATTAAGCTTATAGGAAGGTGTTTCTCCTGCATTTAAATATTAGTCTTGTTGCGAGGTAGGCACACTCCGGGTGGACCGCCTGTGCAGTCGCAAAGAGGTGTCCTTCCTGCCGGGTGTTTTTATTTCACAATCTGGCCTGAAGGGGGCCTCGGATTGTGTTTTGTAGTAAGTCCTAACAAGCGTTGGCCGCGCGCGAGCGGCCGGAGACGCAATATGTGGTGGGGAGGGGGAGAAGCGGGAGTTGTGTGTGCGCGTGCGTCATCGTGATCGCGATCGCTCTGAAAGCGAAAGTGATTGCGATCGCGATGACGCACGAGTTTTCAAAGTGCTGCTGGCGGCCGGCTTCGCGCGTGCACGATCGCGTGAATGCAAGCGTTAGGCCAGCCAGCAGCACTTTGAAAAGCCCACATACAAAATGTCTCTCCGAGCCAGCGCCCATGCGCTGGGCTCAGCGAGACCTAAAAACTAATCTATCAGACCTCTGTTTTGTGGGCAGGTGATTTTAACCTTAAACTATGTGAATTTTGTGATAATTGAGTGTGTGGTTTAATCAACATGAAATGCTATTCTATTACTCATTTTAACCATTCCCCTTATGGGGAAGTCCTTAATAGGATTCCTATTAAACATCACCTGTTATTTACATTGGACCTACTCCCCAAAGATCGGCCTATACTACCCACTTTTCATGGAAATGGCAATTGTAGCGCTATCAATTTCATATTCTTTTCTGGTGATCTTGTTGCTTTGAAGGGGAATTTTTCGATCATGAGTAACTGCACGAGTGACTATAGTTTGTTATCCTCAGGATTGAACCTGGATATAGCGAAAACTCCATACCAGGAGTTTGGGGAATATGTATATTCGGCCAATTCGGATGTAAGATTAAAATGGGACAAAATAAACACTGACTTTATTTTTTTTAATGAACTATTGCAGAGTGAGAGGCAGCTTTTCTTACTTATTTATTCCTAGAAGCAGATTCATTTTCTATCACAAATTAATATGTTTGACTTTGCCAGAAGGGGTCTCTAATTGTTTGTTTGTTAGGAATAGATGGTTTGACACCAAATGTACAGTTGTGCACCGTAATCTCAAAAGCGCACTCAAGACCATTCCTAGAGATAAGGTATTAGTAAAACTTACCAGAAGGTCCTACAAAAGAAGTTCTTTCCTGTAGAAAAGTGGAAATACAAAAATCAGCTTTGGGTGAATTAGAAGCAGCGGTAAGGCTTAATGACCAATTTTGTTTCTGGGAAGTGGTTAATCGTCCTTTCTTCTCTGAACTGAATTCTCCTAAAATATAATGTTTAATATCAGCTGCATCTCGGGTCTCACACTTCTCAGAACTTTTTGATCTATGAGATGATTCAGAAATTGTTCAAGGGGAGCTGCATGAGTCTACTATTGATGTGTCTGCTCTTTCTGTACTGAGTCTCTCCGTAGACTTAAAAAGGGGGTGACCATTGCCATTAAAAAGAGCCTTGCGCCCAAAGTTCAAGGCCCAGATGGAGTCCATATGTACTTATTTAAGGCAATTTAGAGTTATGCACTCCTCTTATTACAAACGTTCTTCGTGCCATTGTTATGGTCCATATACCTCCTTCATGGAAGGAAGTGGTCATAGTCCCTAATTTAACAAAAAGGGACACAAACTGATCCAAGTTGCTACAGGTCTATCTCCTTGCTGTACTCAACCTCCAAAATACAAGGGCTGGTCCTTCTTTGGCTTTTAGATACTTGGACCGAATCTAATAACATTCTTTATCCAGCCCAATTTGGTTTGCGCCCGGGGGTAGGCGCCGTATACCAATGTTTCATCATTTCATTCATAGTTGGGAAATATGTCAAAGCCAGGGGAGGTGCCATACATCTGGCTTTTATGGACCTCTCCTGTGCTTTTGATAATGTTAATCACTCCAAATTGTGGGCTATGATGGATTCCTTGGGAGTTGAGCTGCCATTTGTTGATCTTCTCAAGCGGATGTATACTAATACTTCAATAAAAATCCAAAATGGACAAAATGGGGAATGTACCGCTCCAGGGGTATGGCAATGATGCATTCTGGCGCCATTTCTCTTTCTCCTGTATATAAATGGACTGGAACAATATTTAATTAAAAATGGGAAAGATATGCCCCAAATGAGTTCTCGTCACGTCCCTTGTCTTTGGTACGTGGATGATTCTGTGCTTCCTGCCCAAACAGCAAATGGGCTTTAATTACTCTTGGAATCTTTTACCTTATTTATGTTTGAGCTAGATTTAAGGGTTAACTTTGCTTAATCTTTTATGATGGTTGTGGGTCCCCAAAAATCGAAATCTAGGACACTCATAGTTGGCCGGATTAAGAGTCTTAGAGTATTGACTTTTAACTATCTGGGAATTCTTTTTGTTAGCTCTTTAAGCTGGGTTCACTTACTTACTGTTAGAGTACAATAATTTCAGGACATGGTTGAAGCATTATTTTGTTTTTCATCCAGGTTAGGTGCTAAATTAGTAAAAGAAATGATTTTCATTTATAAAAGCAAATGCATCTCTGTGGGTCTGTATGGTGCTTGGGGTTGGGGACATGCAATTGTTGAACATTTACAGATCTTGGACAATATATTTGTGAATCTATATTGTATCTGCTCCTAGCCTCGTAAATTGGCAATGAGGAATTGGGCCTAAATTGTGTAGCTGATTTGGCCCAATTTGTCCCATTACTTTTATGGTTTAAAATATGGTCCTCTCAAGAAGAAGTCTTTTCCAGTGGCTGAAATCCATTAAGCATTTGTGTGAGCAATTGAGTATTAGGGATTATTACTCTAATCCCTTTGCAATCACTGTTTGGTCTAAGGAAAGAGTAAACATCCTTTTCTCTGATCACTTGTCTAAAATCCCAGCAGTTAAAGCTTCAAATATGCAAACAGTGATTGTTCACTCATTATATCCTCTGTCCTGGAGCTTTATCTTGTTTTATTTTGTAATCCTCAATACAGGTTTTAATTAACAAGGTTCAGACTCTGCATTATTCATTTTTTATTTGCCTTTCCTGTCACAGGGGCTTGGTTTAGAACCCTTTCTCAATGCCCCTGTGATAGCCTCACCCCACTATGCTCGGTGCACTTTGTTATTCGGTTCACTCTATAAAAGTCCACGGAAAATATTTTTGCGTCCTGTTTTAAAGTCTGTGAACTTCAGGCAACACTAGTTGGCATTAACATTTTTACAGCAACTTGGTTGTGTAGAATTGTGTTGCTGTTTTGAATGATATCAGATGTGCACTGATTATTAGATGCAATTATGCAAACTGACCTGTACTGATGTACTGTTTTTATGATGCAATTGTATTGTTTTTAAATCCTGATGCTTTTATAATGTTTTATGATGTGAATATTTATTTATTGTCTTTTTGTGGTATAAATTGGACCGAAATAAAGAGTTTTTGACTGACGTATGAACAGGGGAGCCTTGAGCAGTCTTTTGTGTTTTTTTTAATCATTTACGTGGTAAGCAACAAAAGGCCCTTCTGTAACTTCCTATCAAGCCCAGCCTGCCGCATTCTCTCTGGTCAGGCCAAGGGGCGGCTCCTCTATTAAAGCGGAGGAGCGTCGCCCCACTATTTTTAAGAGCAGTGAAGAGGAAAAATTAAATGATAATAACCGAGTGTTATTATCATTTTATTTTTCTGTTCCTAGGTGCAGGGAAGGGAGGGGCTGGCCAGAGCAGGAGCCAGGGGGAGGAGTGTTAAGCACACTAGATGTGCGTATGACTGGCCAGCCGTCTTGGCCTGGCCAAACAGTCATGTGCACTGTGCATATTTCCCACCCAGGTTGCATTACAGCCTGGGTGGGGAACATGCACAGGTTTCCTGTCCCTATCTGAGCGCTGAACCATGGTGCTCAGTCCAATCACAACGCTGTATTGCATGGGTGCTTCCTGCGACGGGGAGGTGGTGGCTGGCGACGCGACCGGCAGGTAAGTTTTCTTTATTTTCCCTTTTCTACCCCCCCATCCCCCCACCCCGTCACCATTTCCTTCCATCCACCCCTGGGCGAGCCACATGATGCTGAATCAATAAATAGCTACAGCCTCCTGTATCAGAAGGATAGCATTGCAGCCTCACGTGGCTGGATTGATTTGGAAGCAACTTGCCTTATGGCTTCAGACAAGTTGCACACCACGCATGCATGCAGCGGATATGATTGGCCCAGAGCACCAGCAGTTGGACGCACTCAAGCAACTCTGAGTGTTGTGCATATTTGCTGTGGAAGAACAATTTTGGTAGAATGTTGTTTTCCCCTGGCTGGCTCGAATGAGTCACATATTGAGTACTGTCCCCCTCACCCCCAGACATAATTTCAGGTTCCCGGGTCAGATCAATTTGTTTGCATGAACGATCGAGATGGGCGAGCCACTGAAAGCTCGTGCCAGGCTCAAGTCAGCTCTCTGGATCATCTCGAGGTCTTCTTGGAACCTCAAGCTGAGCTTTTGTTGGAGACGACGTGGCCTAGTGGCTACAGTTGCCTACCTTATAACATGGGGAACAGGTTTAGAATTTTGGCAATGGCTCAGCATCCTGTGAATGCCCTGTTAAATATCCTTGGGCAAGATAGTCAGTGTCTGTTTATGAAGCATTCATATACCCTTAGGCAAAATTTTCGTTATGCAAACTGTCAAAAATAAAATGCAGATTCTGCCTGTGAACCACACTCTAATTTCATCCTAAAAGAATTAAGGACAAACCATTAACCTTTGTTTTGAGGAAGAGAGATTCATCTAGTGACCGAATTGTGTGATCCTAGACAAATATTTTATTTCGCCGAGCCTCCTTTTCGTTAATTTACAAGTATGAGAGCACCCTTAAATGTGAGCGCCTCAGATGTTCACTGGTCAAAAAACACTCTTGTGTTTGATCTAAAAAACTGATGTTGCTCCATGTATAATAAGAATCTAGGTCACATAGCATTGTCATAAGGGCAGGAATGTTTGTTAGTTCATCTTTAAAACTTTTAAAAACTTTTCAATAAACAATGCAAAGATATAATAATCAAATCTCCCCCACCCCCCCACCTTTTGCCCCAATGCTGATGGTTTTGACTCTGAAAGTGCACTGGAACCTGCTGCCCAGGCCCCAGTGCCTGGACTCTCTCCCTAAAACTGATATGTATGAATTGGTAACCCCAAATGACAAAATATATCTGAAAGAGACTGTTAGTTATGGATTCCTTACCTTAGAATTACCCCATGCGTCAGACTTGATCCGTAGAATTTTTCTTCAGCAGTACCCCTGCGCATCGGTATGCGGCGTCGGTCGACTCGGCGTTCGTCGTTGGCGTCGTGATCACCAGAATGACGCCGCGGTATCTATTTAGACGCCGCCCCTGCACGCTGACGTCAGTTCTTTTTTTTCCGCGCCAGCCAGCGCAGATCCTGAGAGAGCGGTACCCTTAGTCTTTTTTGACAAGTTTTTTTTTTACTTTTTGTCCACTTCTTTTTTTGAGTCGTTCGACTCCTGGTGCAAGGGATGTTCCATCAATGGAATGGCTTCAAACCTTGTGACTCCTGTCACAAGTTGATTTTGGTTACGGACCCACATCTCGTGTGCCTCGGGTGCCTGGAGCACGACCCGAAGTTGTGCTCCGACTGGCTGACCACGAACTCGAAGTCTTTGTGGGAGCGGTCCTGAAAGCTTCTTGAAACCCGGCAGTCAGCTCCGTGCCTCTCGAGGTCCCGGTTGAGAGGGAGGTCGCAGGGCCGACCGCAGAGTCACCACCATCACTCCTCTTCGAAGTCTTCATCTTTGGGTAAGTCGAAGCACAAGAAGAAGGCGAAAAAGCACAGTCGTTCTTTGCCATCTCCCGTCCGTCGGCTGACGTGACGCGAATATGTAAGGTAGTCATCCTGCTCCACCCGCGGAGCCTGTTAGGTTGGCTCCGAGCTTCCCTCCCTTCCCGGGAGCCGGGGCGACTCCTGCCCAACTTCGTAGTTTTTACGAAGCCCTCCACTCCATCATTGGGCCGCCCGACGCCACCGGCACATCAGCACAAAATCGCCAGGCCGTAGATCATGGCCCTGCGACATGTCTGGAAGAGTCTCCCGAACCTGTTGATAAATAGAAGACAAATTGTCAGTCAACTGAGACAAATAGTCGTTCATCAATACATAGGGTACATCATGTATAGGGCGTGGCTTAGGAATCCCCCAAATATTCATTGGCCTTCCAAAAACCACCTCATATGGTGTGAGGCCAGATTGTGTATGTGGTACGGATCTAATGGATAGTAATGCTAAGGGCAGTGCATCAGGCCATATCAAAGATATGGAAGCCTGTATCTTGGCCAATTTTAGTTTTAGGGTAGAATTGTAACGTTTCACTAGCCCTGCGGATTGCAGGTAAAAAGCAGCATGAAACTTCTGCTTAATTCCTAACCCTTTCATGAGGTAATCAACAACTTGCCCAATGAAATGGGGTCCGTTGTCACTCGGCAAATTCCAAATCTGGGAAGAACTTCTTTAGGAGCACCTTCGCCATAGTAAGAGTGGTATTATCTTTCATGGCGTATGTCTCCACCCATTTACTAAAGGCACAAACCACTACCAAGACATACTTTAGGTTGTTAAAACGCTCAAACTCTATGTAATCAATTTGCAGGACTTCAAAAGGTGCAGTAGGTATTGCGAACCCTCCTGCTGGAGTTTGTGTTCCCTTTCCAGGATTATATTGGAGACAGATAATACAAGACTGGACTATCTTTTTATCTGTGCCTGCAATAGCTGGATGATCCCAAATTTGCATACATGCAAACATGTGCCGGAACCAGGTGCCATGTGAATCATAGGATGTAAATAGGCTGTGGGTAACTTCCATTTTGTCATTTCTTTATTCCTCCAACAGCCCTCATCATCCAGTGTTCCCTCCTTAGACCATTGGTCTAATTCATCAGCAGAAGCAGATTGTTGCATGTCCAGCACCTCTTGTCTGGCATCATGCCAACATTCAGTCTGTGACTTAACTACATACATAGATGTGGTACTTTGCTGCATTGTAGTCTCACGAGCTGTGTAATCTGCAAAGGCATTTCCTTTTCCTATTTTATCAGTCACTTTCTTGTGTGCACTACACTTAACCATTGCCACTTTTTTAGGATATGTCAAGGCAGTAAAGAGATTATGTACTAATTCCCCATGCACTATTTGTGTCCTATGTGAAGTAACAAAGCCTCTTTCCTTCCAGAGTTGCCCAAAATCACGAGCCACTCCAATGGCGTATCAGCTATCAGTGTAAATGTTAGCAAGCAAATCTGTACTAAGCTCACATGCTCTTGTCGGTGCTATCCACTCGGCTGCTTGAGCTGACCTCTGTGGGATGCGAGCTGTCTCAACTACTGTCTGAAGTGTTGTAATTGCATAAGCAGCAGACGTCGTACCATCAGGCAACTTCAGGCAGGATCCATCAACCCACAGTTCCCCATCAACACTAGAAAAAGGTGTCTCTTGTAGGTCAACACAACCCTTTGTTTGTTCTTCAGTAAGGGATATACAATCATGTAACTCTTGTGACTGAGACTGAGTAGCTGCAAATGGCAATAATGTAGCAGGATTCAGAGTCGAACATCTTTTCAGTGTGATATGAGGAGGCAAAAGTGTCAATTCATAGCGTGTCAAACGGGCACTACTCAAATGCTGTGTTTTTGTTTGATTTAACAAAGCATCAACTGAATAGGGTACTAGCACAAGCAATGAATGTGACAAGACTATTCCCTCACTCTGACGTATGGACACAGCCGTTGCTGCCACCGCTCGAAAACACCCAGGCAGCGCACGGGCGACTGGATCACGGACTGCTGAGATATGCACAAGGACGCTGCTTATCACCGTGTGTCTGTACTAAAACTGAGAGAGCGCAACCGTCCCTCTCATGTACATAGAGTGTGAAGGCCTTAGTGTAGTCTGGCGTTCCTAATACTGGTGCAGAACAAAGAGCTTGATGTAACTGTTGAAAAGCATTCTGGCATTCAGTAGTCCATGGGAGCGGCATCGGAGTGTCTTTAGTCAAAAGGGCCAACAAGGGTTTAACAATGTGAAATAAGCAAGGGCTCCACTGCTTACAGACAGAAGGCCAATCAGTGCATGAACATCCTTTTGAGTACGGGGCACATGCATGTCTAAAATAGCTTGAATGCGATCTGGTGTGAGTGCACGCCCCTCCTTAGGCAGGAGGTGACCTAAATAGGTAACCTGCTGTCTACAATATTGCAATTTCTTCTGAGAGACTTTGTGATGATGAGAGGCAAGGAATGATAGCAATAACAGTGTACCTTCTTCACACTGTTCAGGGGTATCGGCAGCCAACAAGATGTCATCGACATATTGAATAAGAGCCACCCCTTTCGGTACAGGGAGAGAATCAAGCTGCCTTTTCAATGCCTGACTATAAATGCTAGGACTCTCTGTATACCCCTGTGGAGCTCTACAAAATCTAAATGATCGATTATTCAAAGTGAAGCCAAACAAATAACGGCTGTCAGGATGACTAGGTATTGAAAAAAATGCATTTTTCAAATCTATCACACTAAATGTAGTGGCAGTAGGAGGAACCATGGTAAGAAGTGTCGTGATGTCAGAGACTACCGGATATTGGGGCCCCACTATTTTGTTGACCTCTCGTAAGTCAATGATGAATCTGTAAATTTTAGTGTCAGTATCTTTTTTCTAAATAGGAAGAATAGGACTATTACAGGTATTGTAAGGGACTTCTTCCACAACCCCCACCTTGATCAAATCATGAACAATGTGTATTAATGCTTCTTCACCTTCCCGAGATATTTTATATTGGGGCAGTCGAGGCAACAAAGCACCTTCCTTCACTTGAATATGTACTGGTGGAATAACCATGTGTCCCACATCGGTATCTGATGTAGCCCACAAAGAACTAGGTAACGATGCCAGAGCAACATCCTCTTTAATGAGACAAGACCTCTCAACCATTGGATATTTATGATTTAAAATGACACGCACACCTTCTGGGAAACAACGTATTGTAGCACGGAAATGTTTAAGCGTATCGATACCCACAATGTTATCCGGCGTGTTAGGGGAAAGCAGAAATGGATATGCTGCAGTGAATTTATCAAGTCTAATTGCAAGTGGCTGTGACAGTGGGCTAAGTGTAGGTGTCCCGTCGAACCCTATCGACGGTATCATTGTGCCAGACAGGGGAGCACTAGGAACCAATTGTTTAGACAGAGCACTACGAGTAGCCCCTGTACCAACCAGAAACTGATCAGTAGAACCCAAGATGTTTGCATCAACATAGGGACCCTTCTGATCTCCTGGGACCTCAACCGGTTCCTTACCCCATCCTAGGCTTTCCTATGCATAATCAGAATCCTTGACACCATCAACCGAATAATCAGACATTTGATATTGGTTTCGTCTATCAAAGGTATTAGAAGAATTTGGGTTGCGTTCAACTGCCTCAAATCTGGTACGATTATCCATGCCTCCCCTATTTCTTGAGTTCCCTGGGCGACCTCTCATACTTCCTCTACCCCGCTGATACTGCTGACCTTGCAAAAGGGGGCATTCAGAACGCCATTGTCCAATCTGTTTACAATAAGCACACTGATCAGAAGACAAAGTTGCTCGAGGGAAAGAGGGTACACCAGGGTGATACATCGCACGTCCACCTCTTCCACCACCTCTAAATGGTGGACCATATACTTGAGCCAACATAACTTTCGTTTTTAAATCCTTAACCTTTTTATCCTCCTTGCCTTTAACTTCCCATTCCTGACATTCATAATACTGGGCCATAGTCAAAAGGGAGACGGGGAAAGACGTAGTCCATGAACTCTCGCTGGCCTTTAGGCGACTAGCTATTTCTGGCAACATGTTGGCGACAAATTTGTCGACGAACAGATGCTTACCTGTGTCATCTGTCAATAACTTCCCACTAAAATCATTGATTGTCTCTTCAAATCACGTAAAGAAATCAGAAACGGACTCATCCGCATTCTGTTTACAAGACCTTAATGTAGTCCAATCTATTTTCTTAGGGGGATAAGAGTTTTCAATTTAGTCACAATAGCTTTGGGAAGATCTAATATCTCCTGTTGTGGTTTCTGCATAGGCTTTCTAGCCGCATCTATTTGCTTTAAATGCATCCAAGTATCACCATAGGCTACATTATAATCTACTTTCCGAATTAATCTCCACACATCAGGGGGCAAAATAAGTCCAAAAAACGTGTCAATAGCTGTCAGAGTCATAATACAGGAGCTAATAGCTCCTTCCACTTCTTCATAAAAAGCAGCCAGATTTTTCCGTGGTTCGGGCAAAGCAGCTTTAAGAGCCATAACATCTGCTCTACTCCAAGGAGTGTAGACCCAATTATAAACAAAATATCCTTTTGCATAATCTTAATTTTTAGCATCATTAGTTCCCGCTCCCTTTGGGGGAACATACAGAGGTGCTGCTTCACGCATGGGTTTCATAGTAACTAAAGTATCACTAGTATCTTTATCTGTCCCCATAGCTCCCTCTTGTCGCTCCGGGGTCTGAACTGTTTGTTCAGTTGTAGCTTTACCATCTGCTTTTTTCTCCTCTCGCAAACGTAACGCGTCAGTGCGCAATTTAACCACTCGCCTAATTAGATCAGGCACCTGTGAAGGAAGAAAGGTACCATCACTTAATTGTTTATAATTAGAATTTATATCAGAGGGATCTAGCTCATCAGAATGTATTCTAAAACTGAGCACTACTTCCCAAGCAAACGTCTCTACAAAATATAACTGCTCTAAATCTTTCCACTGCTGAACCATTGCTACGAGTTCTGGAGCAGAGGCACTCCCACGAGCTGCTTTACGAGCAGCTGATCGAAGAGTGGCCTTGCCTTCAGTAGTTAAAGTAGAGCAAGTCTTCCGCCCATCTTGTTTATCTTCATCTTTTTCTTCTGAAGACAAATGCTCCTCATCAGAACCCTCATTCTCAGGGGCACTAGGGAATTTATACAGGGTGGAGGTATATCCAACAAGATGAAATCATCCTGAGGTCTATTAAGTATGGTATAAATAGGGCGCCTAATAGGGTCCTGGCCAGTTACCTCTAAACGACGCTCCCTATCTTCTTTTTCTTTTACTACAGTCATCTCTTTTAATTCTAAGGCTTTTTGATATATTGTTTTACGCTCTTCTTTTTTGGCTGTAGCTTCTTCTTTCCTCACTCTCTCTTGCACTTCTTTCTCCCACATTCATACACAATCAAACATATCTTGTTGAGTCTTATGCTTAAACAAACACTGCTCTACATACTGAATCTTTTTAAAATCAAATGACCCATTCACAGGTCATCGTAAATCAGGATCCTTTTTCGTATATTTGTTCCACAGTGTACTATACATTATGGAAGAAATACTGTATTTAATATACATATGCTTATTAGGTGTCCCCTCTGGGGGAGCTGGCTGACTTCTTTCTAAATCCATTTTGGTACCACCAAGACAGCAACACAACCTACGGAGTGCGCTAGGAGCATGCATGCTACTAAATGTTTTGTAAAATATTACTTATCCCAGATATGTCAAAGTAGAGAAAAATCTCCACATTACCTTCCTTTATCTTTTGCAAAGGATAAACAAACAAACAAAATCAGAATCTTGGCCAAGCAAATCCAAAATCAATAGTGCTGCTTCAGCGACCTTACCAAACAATAGTCTCCAACCGCCAATCTCTTGGTCGACCTAATGGTCACTGCAAAACTTGCGCCAAAGGAAGTCTCAGTCGGGACCGGCCACCACCTGGAGGGTCAATATCGAGAAAAACGGAAAAGTCGCTTTGGTCTGCAAAGACAAGGGTCTCCTCATGCAGGACGTCTCCTCAGTAAGATTCCATTCTTCCGTCAAGACCACTCCTTCGGGCGGTCGCGTCTCCGATGAGCCCCACGAGTCGGGCGCCAAACTGTGGAAATGTGCCTTTTAAGCGGCAGATAAGTGCAGGGTTCACCCTTATCTTTGTCCCTGGGTCCTTAGACTTACTAAGAAGAGATTGGCACTGAATCTGGAATTCAAATAACAAGTTTATTAATCACTCATGAGTGGGACTACATCAATACAGCACCCTCAAGTGCTGCAGGAGGTAGTACATTGAAGTCACAGACTATGGTGCTTTTATACACCCTTTGTTGCAGAGTAAGCATGTAGTTACAAATAGAAGGTACAAGCATACACAGGAATAACTACCGACAAACATGGGCAGATGGATATCACTTAGTCAGCAAAGTGGGAGGGGGAACAGAACTGCTTACATCAGTAGGAAATGGCAGACAGTTATATTTTTAGCCAGGTGCATTCTAGCAGCTAGCTACAGGCCTTTTCTCAGCATGTCTTGCTTTGGCTCAGTACAGAAGGAGTTAACTAAAGCTACAGTGAAGACGGAAGAATCACATGGCTAACAAAATGGATGCTGCTAACAAGATGGTTTCAGCCCATGCTAACAGCCATTATTTTCGATTCCCACAGCAGGATCCGCCATCACCTCCCCCACTGGCACAACATCACATTGGACAGGTGGGTTTTGCAGATAGTCCGAAGGGGCTACTCCCTTCCCTTTGAGACTACCCCTCCCTCAATGCCACCTGCATTCCATTGCATGTCAGAGGATCACCTGGCCCTTCTCTTTCAGGAAGTTACGGCTCTCTTGGCCAAGAAAGCCATCGAGCGAGTCCCTGTGCCAGAAGTAGGTCATGGCTGCTGCTCCCACTACTTTCTGGTGCCCAAGAAGGGCAAAGGCCTACGTCCTATCTTAGACCTCAGGGACGTCAACCGCTTCCTCCAGAAGGAGAAGTTCAAAATGTTGACAATGGCTCAGGTCCTGTATGCCCTCGACCCTGCGGACAGGATGGTAGAGTTGAACTTGCAGAGCACTTATTTCCACATCCCCGTCCTGCCGGCCCCCAGGCGTTACCTACGGTTCACAGTAGGCCACGAGCATTTTCAGTTTACCGTGCTCCCCTTTGGCTTTACCAGCGCTCCTCGGGTGTTCACGAAAGTAATGGCGGTGGTCACAGCTCATCTGCGCAAATTAGGGATTCTAGTCTTCCCCTATCTCGACGACTGTTTGTTGACGGTGAGCTTGACCCAGGCTGTCGTCGCCCACCTACAAACTATGGCAGACCTTCTGCATTTGCTGGGGTTCACTATCAACATGCCAAAGTCTCACCCTCACCCTTCTCAGAAGCTCCTTTCCATCGGAGCGGTTTGGACACAGCGCAGTCTCGGTACTGTCCCCCCAAACAGTGAGTCCAGGATATTCGGGCTATGAAACCGATGTTCCCGCCTCTATCCCGGATTTCACTGAGAATTACTCCAAGGCTGCTGTGCCTCATGGCCTCCTGCATCCTGCTGGTGGGTCATGCCAGGTTAGTATTAGAATAGTGGTCCTTAAACGCAACAGTTAAGTAAATAGGATAATTATAGACTTGAATCAGTACTATAATGCGAGTGTCCAGCCGGACAATCAATTTAATAAATCAAAAATGTCAAAGACAAAAATACAAACGTAGCAATTACGTAGGACACAGTCCTGCATCCTACATGAACACATGACAAATACATTTAGAACAAAAACATATCAGGCAAGATGGGGTAGCTTGTGGAATATTGAGCACAATTTCTAACAAGCTTAGAGAAACAGTAACTGCACTGTTTTTATCATGTGCGATTAACGTGCAAACTGTTTACATTAGTCGACAACGTTTCGATCCTTTAAAAACAATAATAGGATCATCATCAGGACAGTTAAGGTGCGCAACTCCTGAATAAAGAGGAGCTTAGACTGATCATCCGCATGAACAGCATTAGGAATGGTCTGAACCGGAATGAGGATTGGACCACCCTGCTCTAGACCTCTCCTTGGACCCACAGTATTGTTCCAACTCTGAATATGGTTTTCTGCCAGTGTGCCACGTTAATACAATCTCATTGACATGTTTATGATTTTAATTGTTCACTCACTATGTCACTTATATGCCATTACTGCAAATTCACTTGTCAGATACGTTTTTTATAGTGGCATAAATTGTTTTAATCACTTTAAATCTATGGCTTTCACTGTTCTCTGCTTAATAAATTATGCCCAGCGCTTTTGTTTGGCATGCCTTTCACAATTCCTTTACTGTGGCTGGTTAGTAGTGTACATCTGTCCCGCCTTTGGGTGCTTGGTACCCTCCCAGCGGACATCACCGATTGTTTTTAGGTCGAGCCTAGAGCAGCGCATGCGCTGCTTGCTCGACTTTTAGTAAGGGGTAAAAAAAGTGCTACCCACAAGCTTTTCGTGGCCTAAAGCTTGCGTGTATGTGCGCGTGAACGCGCGCAGCCGCCATCTGCCTTTCTTATCTCATTAAGCCTTCAAGCCGTCATGGCTCATTAAGTGCCTTCACGCACAGCGCGTGCGCACACAACTCCCTCCGCCTCGCTCTCCCGCTGCAACCCCCATCTATGCATTCCGCACGGCCAATGCTTGTGCTATAATCGCGGCACCCACGCTTTACTTTTAACATTAAAAGTGAAACGCGGGTGCAGCGATTAAAACAAAAGTAAATAAATGGATGTTTTTTTTCTATTTTTTTACTTTTGCTATAATCACGGCACCCGCGCTTTACTTTTAACTTTAAAAGTGAAGCGCGGGTGCCGCGATTATAGCAAAAGTAAAGAAATAGAAAAAAACATCTATTTCTTTACTTTTGTTATAATCGCTGCATCCGCGCTTCACTTTTAATGTTAAAAGAGAAGCGCGGGTGCCGCGATCATAGCAAAAGTAAAGAAATAGATGTTTTTTTCTATTTCTTTACTTTTGCTATAATCACGGCACTCGTGCTTTACGTGCCGCGATTATAGCAAAAGTAAACATACTTATAAGGTCCCAAAAGCGAGACCTATTGGCTATGCCAATGCTTGTTTTGTTTGTTGGCTAGCTCTGGCCATCTGTTGCCTCCTCGCTCACACCTACTACCACGCTGTCATTGCTGCCATTTCAAATATCGACCGTAATGCATTTTATTTGGTGGTTGCGTTAAGAATGGATTCGCGACGGTGTGTAAGTGCACCGTGACACGTTTTCCCCCCCTTTGCTGACTATAATGCATTTTTTAAGACTTCAAGTTGAACTTTTTTTTAAACAAAATTTTATTGATTTTTATTTTTCTTCGCAGCATATATGCACAGAAAATAGCAAGTCTGTGTGTTGTACATTATATGACAGTCCAGATAACATATTCTAACAGTTCTCATGCTACACCTTACAAAAGTCCAACGTCGTACGTTACAGGTAACATTATTAACTTCTATTTGCACTATGATTTAACCTTTACTAAGCCAATCTGAGGATAGTGTGGTAGCATATCAACTCGCCTATAACAATACAGGACTTTGCCCACTCTTATATTACTGTCTTACCTGGACATAGTATACTTAAAAACCCCACAACTGAAGTACACCCACCCCCCACCCTCTGATCCTGCATATGCACATACACAAAAGAAATAAGAATTCTTTCCAGAGTCGCTCGCCAGCACTGGCGCAATCATTTTCCGCATTTTCATCACACTGATACAGATATCCAGGGTCAGGCCATTCTCATCTATAGGTGTAGTCGCCACCTTAGGTATTACTGAGATTAGTGTCTAAGGGTATGTCCAAAGATCTACATGCCTCCAACATGATGTCCCAGTCCATCGCAATCGGGGTCTTGCGCAATCCCCTGGCCTCTTCCCGCCTCAATGCAGCGCTCTCTGCAACACCCCACCGGGTCAGTTTGCTGTGCCATGCATGAATAGAAGGTGGCGTCTTCGACTTCCACCGCATGGTGATCACTCGCACCGCCAAGAGGAGCGCCAAGTTTTCAAATCTATATTGCACTTTATATTTAGAAGTTCCTTTCCGTAATCCAAGGATACAGCTCCCCACCGTAGCACCTATTTCCCTCTTTGTGATTTCCGCTGTGTCCCCCCGAATCAAGGCCCAATATCTACCGATCCGCGGGCAGGACCATATCATGTGTGCTAGGTCTGCTCCCTCTGATTGGCATCGAGGGCAGTGGTGACGTGCCGTCGGGTACATCCTGTCGAGCCTACGTGGTGCAAGGTAAGCCCTGTGCAGTATCATAGTTTGAATATATTTAAAGCGCGCGTTCCGTGATACCCTTTTAGGGTGTTCCAACAATTTCTCCCATTCCTTATCCTCAAGCGCCCTGTCCATGTCCCCCTCCCAGGCGGTGCAAAGCTGTGTCGGATCTACTTGTGCATGGGAGCGTAGGCCTACGTATAACCACCTAATGAGATGCCGCCCCCCTACCCATGTAGTACAATGTTTTGACTAGGTCAATAGTGGGGGGCTCTTGTCTCTCCGGGGCCCAGTACTTTCGGACATATTGTAGCAGTGCGGCATGTAAGAGGTATAAATGATCAGGTGCTCCCGTTTCCCGAACAAAATTATCGTGGTCTAGTAACATCCCCTCACCGAAGAGGTCTGCAACTGTAGTGACCGCTACGTCCACCCAGGGTGTAAGCCTACGCATGGACAGCCGTCCGCCCTGTAGGGGAATACCAAGCAAAGGAATATTACTGGCATAGGCCGGGGAGACCCCTGTATACTGCAGCGCCGCCCTCCAACATCGCAACGCCGTGTGCAGAAGTGGGGGGAGGCCCCGCGGCATCTTGCTATGCGGCTATAAAAGGGTGTGTAGCGTCCCCTTACTTATATCGCGCTCACTCATCCCTATCTCCTGCAAGTTACGCCCTGCTATCCAAAAGGATAACCACTGCAGTTGACGGGCATAAAAATACGCCCTAAAATCAGGTACCCCTAGACCCCCTCCAGCCGTGCTGCGCTGCAGCTTCTTTAGGCTAATCCTCTGCCTGCCTGACCCCCAAATAAGGTCAACCAGCAAGGTGTTCATCAATTTAAAAGTGCTGTTCGGGAGCATAAGTGGAATGTTCGTAAAACAATAGAGTAGTCGCGGAAGGACCAACATTTTGGCAATCGCTGCCCTGCCTGCCACTGACAACGGAAGGGATGTCCAGAAGTTAGTGCTAGATCGTATGGCTCCCAGAGCTCTGTTCAGGTTGCCTATTAGCATATCTGTTTGTGTCCTATATACATGTATGCCTAAGTACTTAAACGTGTGGGGAGCAACCTTAAACCTCAGCAAGCCAAATCGAAAGTCCGGTAAAGGCGCCTGCTCTTTAAAGAAGAAAAACGTCGATTTCGCCGGATTAATAGCTAGACCTGACAGTCTCTCAAAGGAGGAGAATAGCGCAGCCATAGCATCCATAGGGGAGCGGAGGTCGCGCAGGTATAGTATAATATCGTCGGCATATGCCGATAGCAGGTGCGTGGCGTCGCCTATTGTGATCCCCAAGTCGGACAATTCCGCCCTGATCCTAAATGCCAAGGGTTCAAGTGCCAGTATAAAAATAAGCAGTGAGAGCGGGCACCCCTGTCTCCTACCCCTATATATTTTACATTCTGCCGAGATATGCCCTCCTGTCCGTGCCCTGGCTGTGGGAGCATTGTATAGGAGTCGGATCTAAGCAATGTACTCTTCCGGCAGTCCAAATCTTGCCAGGGCCCTAAATATGTATTCCCATTTGATCGTGTCGAACGCCTGACGCATGTCTAACGAGATACAGCCCGCATAGTCTGCTCGGCTCGGGGCCTCTGCAAGAAGGTGGTGCAGTTTTCTAGTGTTCAGGGACGTACTGCGCGCTGGTAAAAAGCCCGTCTGGTCTATATGAATCAGTTTGTGTAGTGTTGGCAGGAGTCTGTTGGCCAGGATTTTACTAAGTATTTTGTACTCCGTCAACAATAATGATAGGGGCTGGTAACTAGCCATATCTGTGGGGTCCCTGCCTGGTTTCGGGGGTTATATCACTAGGGCCTGTGCTGTAGTGAGGGGCAAAGCTCCCTCCTTCAGTGCCTCTTTATATAGGATTTCCAATTGGGGTACAAGGAGATCCGCATAAGAGGTATAAAATTCAGCCAGTAGGCCGTCCAACCCAGGGGTTTTGTTGCGAGGGAGGCCCTTAATGGCAGCCCTGATTTCGGACTGAGTTATTGGGCCCAGCAATTCTTTCCGAGCCTCCGCCAACAGTTGGGGGCATTGAATTGCGGATTAAAACTCGTCCATGGCCGTACCTACTTCCTCTTCAGGCGCACTGTAAAGTCTAGCTTAATATTGCCTGAAGGCTTCATTAATGTCTCCTTGGGTAGCCGCTATATCTCCCGCGATGTTAGTAACGTCATTAATCACAACATTGGGGGGTCATCCCGCAGTAGTTTCGCCAACAACAGCCCCGCCTTGTCTGCTTCTGTGTGGGTCAATTGAGTGTATCTTTGATGATCAATGACTCGGAGGGGCTCCAAGACTTCGGCATGTCTGATTCTAGCTTCCTGCAAGGGGGCACGTTAGGCCTCGTCCTGCACAGCTTCCTGCTCTAATCTACTGAGCTTCTCCTCAATGTCTATCAAAGACTTATTTATTTCTTGTCTTGCCCCTACTGTTGCCCCTATGGCCTTCCCACGAACCACTGTTTTAAAGGCGTCCCACTCTATCAGTCTGGTGGACGCTGTGTTACTGTTGTCAGCAAAATACTGCCGGATGGTGTCTGACATGGTAGCGTGGAACACTGAACCCTCTAGCATTTGAGGCCACAACCGCCATGTTGGCACTGGGGTGGGCACCCTGCCCCATCCAAGCACCACCTCTAACGGACTGTGGTCGGAGAAGGTCTTCGCTAGGTATGTAGTATTCAGAATCTGCATTTCAATACTAGAGGAGCAGTACATCCTATCAATTTGCGTGTGTAACATGTGTACTGGGGAGTAGAAGGAATATTTCCTGTGTGATGGGTGCTTCATCCTCCACCCATCGCATAACCCCCAGCCCTCCGCCCATTCACACAATGTATTTGCTTGTTTACAGACCCCCGCCCCATGCAGAGGGGGGTGCGACCTATCCAGCAACGCATTCATCACAGCGTTACAATTCCCCCGATGATCCATGGATAGCTTTCCCACCCCACTAGGGCAGTTGACAACCTACATAGGAACTTGTCCTGGTCCGAGTTTGGCGCATATATGGAGCCCAGTACTACCGACTGGCCATCTAAGGTGCCCCTGGCCAGGACGTTCCATCCTTGTTGATCTGTTCTCTGCTCTGCTAGTACGAATGGCACTCCATGCCTGACCCAGATCGTAGCGCCCCGTGCATACCCCGAACATGTGGTTGAGAACACCAGCCCTCTCCATTTCTTACGCAGCTTCCCTACTTCCAACTCAATCAAATGGGACTCTTGCAGATACACTATCTGCGCATTGCGCCTTAATAACTGTGCATGCACTCTATGCCGTTTCTGAACTGACCCCAGCCCCCTAACATTCCACGTTATTATGGTAAACATATTCTGTATCTGCATCACGTGTCTGGATGTGGCCACCATATAGGCAGCAGATCTGGTGTAGTGCCGTACCAACGCAATAGAGAGCACTTCGCAGGACCATTACTCTCCCCAACCATTCCCAATACTCGGTCTGGTCGTAACACTATACCGGACCACCCAACTAAACAGGAAACACAGAAACTCGTGTAACATCTATGCAAAGCGTTCGCATATTGTGGTACGTGGCCAAACCTACCCATGCAGCGCTTTCTCCTGCTCCGATTTGCCCTGGAATTCAAACGGCCCCCAGGCCATAATTACAAGTAATACAATGCCTTTAGAACACATATATTGGTAAAAAAAGATAACGGAGTCATATACATTACTGTCCAGGTGCAAGTTCGTAATACTGTTCACCCAGTTCTGGGAATCAGTCCATCCGCAGTCTGTGGGGTTACTGAGGGGAACAGGGCCACACTCCCATCCGAGTCCAATTTCTGGGTGTCTACTTCAGACGTAGTCTGGTCGCCGATCTGCGCCATAGTCTGGAAGGAGGAAACCGCAAGAAGCGCCGTAGCCTTGTCACACTGTATATATTCAGTCATCAGCTGGAGATGTGTGTTCCATTTGCGTAATCGTTTTGAAACGCGGCGTCCCGCCGCGGGGCCACTTTGCATAGTGGATGTCGTGGTCTGAGAATTAGCCATCGATTGCCTCCCCAGCTCCATCACTTCCAACCATTCCTCCACGTCACCCGGACTCTCCAAAAAATATGTATTCCGTTCATAAATGATCCTCAACCGCGCCGGGAAGAGAAGGGCATATTGCAGATTCAGTTCTCATAGCTTCCTCTTGACCGACAAAAAGGAAGAGCGCTGTTTCTGCACAAGAAGCGTGTAATCTGGGTACAACGAGACCTTGGTATTCTCAAAATTAATTTGGGGTATCTCTCTTGACTTCTGCAGCAGCGTGTCCCGGTCTCTGTACTTTAACAGTTTAATTATGAGTGGCCTCGGTGGGGCTCCCAGTTTCGGACAGCCCGTGGGGATCCTGTGTGCCCGTTCAATGCAGAATTGGTCAGAAAGGCCCTCCGAAATTACATGCTCCTTTAGCCACCCCTCCATATAGCGGGCCGTATTGGCCCCCTCGCTTCTCTCCGGCAGACCTATGACACGGATGTTGTTCCTCCGCGCTCTTCCTTCCGCATCCTCCACGCTGTCCATGAGGGTGGGGGACTGGAGTTGTTTGATATCAGCGGTGTTTTGGGTTTGCTGGGGGGACAAGGCCTGTAATTCCACTGCGTGATCTTTTACCTTGTCTGCAAGTTTGGCGTGATCCGCCCGGAGCAACGACAGACCAGACGTTAGTGTGCCGATTTGCACCTCTATGGCCTTCCTAGAGTCCCACACTTCCTGTAAAATCAAATCCAGCTTGTCCGCCGGCTCCGCTGTGTTGGTAGGTGGGATGCAGCTGGCTTGCTGGGAGCCGCCCGATGATAACGCTGTCTCCGGGACATGGTCGGTTCCAGCCACACCTTCAAATTGTTTGCCCTTCACTCGCCCCATCACATCGTGTGAAGCTGCCCTGCTCCCTGTGGTCGAGGCGGAGCGACAGCGTGGCACTTCCCAACTCCGTGGGGGAAGCTCCTGTGCTTTTTGGCAGCCCCCACTGCACCGTGATCCCAACTGACTGCACTAAGCACAGTCCGTCGCGCCCTCCACCAAGTACCGGTCTGTAGGCCACCGGTCCGTACCACCGTATGCAGTGCCCCAAATTACAGCCTTCTGCCACAGCCGCAATGCACTGTCCAGACATACAGTTCCGATTCTACAGCAGGGGGACAGGGGAGTGGGGTCACTCCAGGTGACACACACTGTAGCAGCACTCCAGGACCTGCACCAATGGTCGTTATGGCCACTCCACCAGTCGTGCGCAGCGCCAAGTAGCCAGGCACTCCGTCGTCCACAGGCTCGCCTTAATGCACTGACACAGGCGCTCATGCGAGCAGACAGCTACAGCACTGGTTGGGGGGTGAGCCCTCAACTCTCCGTAGGATTCTCCCCCTCCGGGTGTGCTGGTGGTGGCACCCACCTACGTCCTCTCGGTGTTTCTTGGGCTCGCCCCCTCGGTCACGCGGTCCCGTGTGGGCCGCGCTAAATCCCCGGCGCTAGCATAATCGCGCCCGGGACTTGTGCTCCAGGCCAGCCCACCCGAGCCGCTCCGGTTGCGTCCCGTCGCTTGTGCCCCTCCGTCGGCAGTACAGGACGCTGCCCACTCACCACAACGCCACCCAGGGCCTTCAGGCGCCGAGCGTCGTTGGACCTCGCAATGAAGGCTGTCCTCCGCCAGATCACACGGTGCAGCGATCAGGCCGTCCCAGGCCGCACGGCGCCCCGCAGGCCCCGACAGCGATGATCCGCTCGCTCCACGTCTCTGCCTCTCCGAGAGCCAAAACGCTACGAGGGTCTGCATCAGCTAGCTGCCGCCGCACCCGAAATCGGCAGGCGACAGAGACCTCAGGATATGGCAAGTCTGCAGGATGATTACTGCCCGGGTCCAGAGCTCCCTCAACTGGCGACTGCCATGATCGGCAGCTGGCCACGCCCCCTTCAAGGTGAACTTTGGTCGGATCACGGGTGCACTGTGGTATGTTTTTATGCTTCTCTGACTAATTTATTTTCAAGTGCTTCACTTTCAGAAGGGACATTTAGCGGTGGATTGTTGCCCTTGCAGCCTCTTTAAAGGGACATCTTTGTTCACTGAGCATACTTCTGCTCCTGTATGTTAACCAATACTCCTTCTGCAGTGCTCCTCCCAATCTGTGGGTGTGAGCAAAAGTTATGGATAACATGATGCATGGCTAAACACTTATAAGGTGTCAAAGGGAAACATATAGATAAAAGACATTATCATTTACAGTGCCAATAGCTCTGATTTTCCCAAATGCGAGAGCTATTGCATTGCAAATGCTTCTTACTGTTACTACAGTGCCTTCACTTTCAATGGACTGGGTTTTCAGGAAATGGGCGCAGTAGATTCTTGCTTGTGATGCAATCTCTCGGTTGATTAGCCAAAATTAACTATTCAGCAAGGGGATCATATTAGATGACTTCATAAATGGGAGGTGTGGTCACAGAAGCTTCCACGACAGGTTGGAGAAAACATCTGGATGATATAACAATGCAGTGTTTAGGTAAACATCGTTTACCATGCATGCAAAACAACGCATGCCATTACAACGCAGTTGTTACAACGACCGCATTGTTACATCGCATACCATTACAATGCAAGAAAACAACGACTTGCTGTAGGGGGCAGAAGGTGTAGGTGCACAGACTGGAGTTGTATTCCAACATCCAGCACCCCCCCACAGCAAGTTGTTGTTACGACTTGCTTTGTAAAGGTATGCGATGTAACAACGCATTCGTTGTAACAACCACGTTGTAATGGCATGCGTTGTAAACGCATGCAAACTAGTGTGCATATTCGAGTGTTTATGATCTTTCTAGGAGTCTGTCAAATCAGTCCTGACCCTCTGGTTTCTCCATCATACTTTACTACTTCTGTCACAATGGAACTTGGTTGTAACGTAAACTGAAAGTATGACCACCGTATTTTAGGTCTGTGAGCAAGGAGGAACAATTTTAATCAATTTGACTAGTGAGGTTCAATAGCTGTGACTATGGGTCATTCAAAACGAAATACAGCTGTTAATCAACACCTCTCCGGCGGCCACAACCAGAAACCAAATTACTTAAGCAGACACTTCTCTGGAGACCATGTTGTTCAGCATCTTAGGAGAGCCTCTATAGAACATTTTGGCAAGAGAAAATGGCATCTGTGTGTGTCAGTTCACCCAATTCAACGTCTCTGGTAATTGCTAAAAATACGATGGCACAGGACAGTTTTGTGTGCTTTTCATCCCATCCATTTAATTCCTGTCTATCTTTTCATGGTTCTTAAAGGGCAATATAGCGGTGTTGGGGGCGTGGCTTGGCAGCCGACGGGCATGGACGCGTGAGCAAAGAGCTCCGCATCCCGCCCGGCTAAAATCCTGTGCAGCGAGGTGCCCCCGGCGCTCCGGAGCTTCTGGAGGGCTTCCCCCGTTTGGTCTGTGCCCTTGGAGTGGACCGACCGCCAGGCTCGCGGCGCTGAGGGCTGGCGCCGCGACAACAAACGCGGTGGAGGCGGGTGGCTGCCGGCCATCTTGGGCGGCCTGCGAGGGGACGGGCAGCCGCGGCCCACGGTGCATTGGAGGCCGAACGGAAGTGCGGGGAACCCGGCGGGCGCAGCAGGAAGTGCCGGTCGCCTGCTGGTGGAAGAAGGAGAGCGGAGGTGGGTGCCCCTGACTGGCGCTGCCACCGAGGGCTGCACAGTGGTGGAGCGGCGCACATGAGAGAGGAGCTGGGCCTGTGGCGGCGGCGAGGCCCACTAGCGCAGGTGCGGAGGCAGCGGACAGCGGACCCAGCGCGGCTGGCAGGCAGACGGGGCCGCGGGGGAGGCGACTGGCCCTGAGAGAGACATTGAGGTGCAGAACTATCTGACCCGGGGCTGCGGGCCTGGGACCCGGCGGAGTTCGTGGCCGCTGGTGTGCGGTGGGGGCCTGTCTCATCGTGGTGCCCCGGGGAGGACGGCGGGGACACCCCGGCTGGGGAGTGGATCGGAAGCGGTGCAGAGAGGGTCCCCGCAGTGGATGTGAGGAACGTGGGGCCTGAGTGCTGACGGATATCCCGTGGATTAGGCCTTGTACCGGCCTGCGAGTGTCAGGCGCCGAAGCATGGGCAAGCCGCGTCCCAAGCTGGGAGGGAACCCGGCGGACCCGACGGGGGACACTGTCGCCGGCCGGGAGGGCGGAACGAGTGCGGACGCAGCGGTGGGCCTCCAGCAGCGGCAGCTGGACCAAATCCTCCAGGCCATAGCGGACACGAAGTCGGCGTTGCAGGCGGACATTGCCCAAGTGTCCACAGATCTGGGGCTGCTTCGGGCGGACCACAGGAAGCTGGTGGATAGGGTTAAGAACACGGAGGACAGGTTGGATTCGATGGCCCCAGCCCAGAAGGTGACGGAGGGCCAGATGGCGGACCTCCTGCGGAGGGTCGTGGTCCTGGAAAAGAGGGCCGAGGACGCTAAAGGGCGTAACCGCCGCAATAACATTCGAGTGGTGGGTCTGCTGGAAAAGATTGAAGGGGGTGACATGCTGGCCTTCTTGGAGACCTGGTTGCAAGAGGTGGTGGTGCCGGAGGGGCTCACGCGGTACTACACCTTGGAGAGTGCGCATAAGGTGCCTGCTCGGCCCCCGGATCCGGGCCGTCCGCCCCGGCCGGTGGTAGCCCGCCTGCTGCACTACAGGGACCGAGACATCATTCTACAGAGGGCTCAAACGCGGGGCCCCATCCAGGTGCAGAATGTCCCGGTTTCCATTTACCCGGACTATCCCATGGAGGTCCAGCGCAGACGCTCCTCCTTTCAGGCGGTGAAGAAGGCACTGCGGGACGAGGGGCTGCAGTACTCCTTGTTGTTCCCGGCACGCCTCCGAGTGGTGCTGGATGGTGCGACATCGTTCTTCACCGACCCCGCAGCGGCTTGGAGCTGGCTGGAGGCGGCCAGGACCCGTGCGGCGGCGCACACGGATGGAGAGAGACCGTCGGGGGCACTGGCAAAGCCCCGTCGTAGCAGACGCAACAAAGCGCGACAGGCGAGGGTCCGGTCGCCTGGAGCATCCCAAACGGTGTTGGAGCGGCGGGCTGCTCTGCGAGCGGTCTCTGAGATCTCCGGGGCGGCGGCCTCCCAACCCAGCGAGGAATCGGGCTCCCGGAGGGGCACTGAGGACTCCCAATCTGATGGCGCTGAAGGGGAGGCGGAGATGTTACCTAATGTAACCCCTGGGACTGCTGATGAGTTGCTGGACGCTTGAAGGTTTGAAGTGCTTTCGGGACCCGGCCGGGAGGGCACGGACAATGTGGAGCTGAGATGCATTGAGAGTGAGGCCGGACGGGGCCATGCGGGGTTGGGGGGAGTGCTGCTTTGGGATGGGGCTCTGTGGCTGGTCGTGAGGGGCCTGGCGGGGAGAGAGTGGGGGGGCCTAAATGGAGCGGAGCGCTGGTGGCTGACCGTTTGAGACTGGGCAAGGATGCTTAGATGAGGACTGTCGTCAAGCCCGTCTGGCAGTGAGCCACCACCTCAACCTCACGGACGAAGTGAGACTCTGGTGGCTACCAGAGAGTCTGGTTGCTGTTGGGGCTAGTATTTGGATGGGTAACTGCGGTTTAGCACCTGTTCTGGGGAGGGGAGGGAGTTCGGGGAGTTGGGTAGTTGTGAGATTTATGGGGTTTGTCAGTGTGCCTCGGGGGACCCGCAAGGGGTGGTTGGTTCAACGATGGGATGGGGACCCCCCTGAATTGCGGTTTATGACTTGGAATGTGAGAGGGCTCACCTCTATGGTGAAGAGGCATAAAGTCCACGCGTACCTAGTGCGGAGAGGGGTTCAGGTGGCATTCCTCCAGGAAACCCATTTAGACAGAGAAGAGGGGAGGGCGTTGCATAGACGCTGGAGGGGCCAACTGTATTACACAACATTTTCGAAATTTGCCCGGGGTGCCCTGCTTTGGGTGAGGGCGGGAGTCCCTTTTCAGCCTCTCAGAACGCTAGTAGACCCGGAGGGCAGGTTTGTGGCAGTGCAGGGGCGACTGGATGGGAGGGATATAGCTCTGTGTAGTGTGTATGCCCCCAATATGGACCAGGCCGCTTTCTTTTCCAAACTGTCGGGTCAGCTGGCGGAGTATTTGACGGGGGCGGTGGTGTTGGGTGGGGATTTCAATTCAGTGCTGGATGTTGAATTGGACAGGTCCCATCCGCCCCTTGCACAGTCGGTGGTTTGTAGGGTGGCCAAAAGCAGGCGGGCTTGGCAAGATACTTGGGCTGGTGGACACATGGCGTACCCAGCACCCGCACGACAGGGACTACTCATTCTACTCGGCTCCTCACGAGTTGCACGTCAGGTTAGATGGCATATTGTGCTCACCGGATGTTCAGCCTTTGATGCGGCATAGTGAATATTTAGCCAGGACCATATCGGACCATAACCCATGCGTGGGGATGCTGCAGTGGTCCAGGCAGAGGCAAGCGATCCCTACTTGGCGCCTTAACCCCTTGCTGCTAGAGGACTCGGTGTTCCGGGCTGAGATCAGTGACTGTATAGCACAGTATTTTGGGCACAATTCAGGGACGGCGGCGAACCGAGCGACGGAATGGGACGCGTTTAAGGCGGTCGTCCGGGGGGCTTGCATATCATCCACGGCCGGGGTGCGGAGGGCCTTGTTAAAAGGGGTGGACGGAGCAGAGGCACAGTTACGGGAGGCGGAGCGGGCGCATCAGGGGGGGGACGGGGAGGTGGCTGGGGTTGTAGAGGCGCGGGAGCGCGTGGCGGTCTGCATGGAACAGCTTTGTTGTTATGATCATAGATCTTATCTGGAGCGGGCGCATGCGGAAAGGGATAAGGTGGGCTCCCTCCTGGCGTGGTTGGCGAACCCGACGGCGCGCGGTGACCCTATACTCACTCTGGTAGAGGAGGGGGGATCCCGGTCTACTCCCAGGTGGGGATTAATATGCGGTTCGCCAGCTATTATACTGGGTTATATGCTAGTACTATGGAGCTGGAACCTGAGGGCCTTGTTGATTTTCTGTTGGCAGCCCACCTGCCTCGACTGGATTCGGACGCTAGAAAGGGCCTTGGGGGCGCGATTACGCTGAGTGAAATCCGAGTGGCAATTAGGCATATGGCTCGTCGAAAGACCCCGGGAGCAGATGGATTGCCTGTCGAGTTTTATCCGGCCTACCCGGATCTGCTGGCACGGCAGCTACAAGCCCTGTATAGCGAGGCATGGGGGTTGGGGCAGTTGCCCGCCTCTGCTCGGGAGGCGATCGTGATACCCTTGCTGAAACCCGGTGGGGAGGCGGGTGCGCGCACAGCATACCGCCCGCTCTCTATGCTGACGGTGGACTACAAAATTCTGAGTAGCATTTTGGCGTCGCGCCTCCTGACCCACATGACCGCCTTGATCCACCCGGATCAGGCGGGCTTCATTCCCCGACGCAGCACGGCCACCTCCATTCGACGGCTGCTGCGGGTGATGGAACTGGGCCGGGATGAATACCCGGAGGCCTGTACACTGTCGGTCGACTTAGAAAAGGCCTTCGAAAGTGTGGAGTGGCCATATTTGTATCGAGTGCTGCGGGAGTTCGGTTTGGAGGAGGACTTTTTACGTTGGACCACCTTGCTGTATAGCGGGGCCACGGCCCGAGTGAAGACGGGGACTACTATCTCGGCCTCCTACCATGTGCGGAGGGGGACGAGGCAGGGCTGTTCCCTATCCCCCTTGTTGTTCGCGCTGGCTGTGGAACCGCTGGCCGCTCATGCCCGACAGGGGTGTGCTTATTCCGGAGTCTCCCTGAGGGGGGACGCCCACTACATCTCCCTGTATGCAGACGACCTGCTGTTGTTTTTGAGGGACACGACTGATGCGCTAAAGGGAGCGGTCGCCCTGTTGAAGGAATTCGGTCGCATGTCCGGACTGAAGGTGAATTGGGGTAAGACGTGTTTGTTTCCGTTGTCACACGGCGGGGGGACACGGCAGACGGAGGGACGCATCCGATGGGAGGGCAGCTGCCTGCGCTACCTGGGGGTTAACATTTATCATACCCAGGCAGATTTGTTGGAGGGGAATATTGGTAGGGCGCTTCGGGGGCTGCGGGGTAGTATGGGATTTTGGAGTACACTCCCGCTCTCATGTGCCGGGAGGGTGGCATTGCTGAAAATGGTGGTGCTGCCACGCCTTCTCTATTTTTTCCACACACTTCCTATATGGATCCCGGCGTCGTATTTCGCGCGATTACGGGCACTTTCGACGGGTTTCATTTGGGGGTCGGGATGGCGGCGGGTGGCGCTGGCCATGTTGCGGCGGCCACGAGCGGAGGGGGGCCTGGCAGCCCCCGACTTTGAATGGTACTATTTGGCGGCCCAGCTTCAGTGGCTCACGCAGGCGGTGGCCCGGGAATATAGAGGCCCAGAGAGCCCGCAGGACAGGTTGATCCCACGGCATGTGCTGGCCTTTATAGTTCTCCAGCAGCGACTGGATCTGACTCAGCTGACCCTGGTGGAACGCACCCTCCGGCAGTGTTGGAATAGGTGCCAGAGGCGGGCAGCTATAGTCCGCCCGTACGCTCCGGAAATCCCTCTTGGGATGTGTACTGCGCTCCCGCATGGGGGTGATTGGTCGGGGCTAGCGAATTGGGAGGAGCTGGGAGTACAGATGGTAGGGGACCTATTCCGAGACGGTGTGTTATTGCCCTTCCAGGACTTGCAGGATGTCTACGGGCTCCCGCAGGGGGATTTTCTGCTCCATGCGGCTCTGGTGGCGAGCATCCAGAAGCATTGGAATATGGGGCTGTCGGAACCCCCGACCGCGGCGGGTTGTCAATATGTCGTGATGGCGGCAGGGACGGCCAAAGCCATTACTTGCCTGCACCGCAGATTGTCGACGGAGGGCTTGCACCCTCTGGCCGCTCTGCGGGAAAAGTGGGAAACGGACCTCGGGAAAACGATACCAGAGACCACATGGTCTACACTAGTGCGGAGGGCCTGGAAGGGAACTCGGAACGCACGGTTCCAGTTAGTTCAGTTTTTCACGTTACATAGGGCGTATCTGACGCAGGCCAAGGTCTTGCAATATTTTGGTGGAACACAATCTCCATGCCCTCGGTGTGGGGGAGAGGGGGCAGATTTTCGCAACATGTTTTGGGCCTGTCCGCAGTTGGGCGATTATTGGGCTGAGGTAGTGGATTGCCTGAATCAGGTGACAGACCGCTCTATCACTCCAGAGATGGGGACTTGCTTGTTGCTATGGTTCCCCCACACCCGCCGCACGAAGGTCACTAGCAGGTTCTATGATCTGGGGTTGATCTTAGCCAAGAGAGAATTGACCCTGCACTGGAAAGCTAGGGGAGGGCCTAGCTATTTGCGGTGGAGAGGGCAGCGCTAGTGAGATGGGCGGGGGCGGAGGGTACGCTCCGGGTGCAGTTGGCTCTGAGACGAGATGATGAGAAAGCGCTAGCGACGGCCAGGGCATGGGAAGCGTTGGTAGTGGAGCTCCAGGGGTTGATATCTGAGGAAGGGGAAGGAGGGAGCACGTCGGATCGGCCAGAGATGAGGGGAACTGGGGAATGAGAGGAGATGGGAATGAAGGAGATCCCTAGCTATATACCAGAGGCATGGACAAGAGGGATGGTTTGCCTACACAGAGAAGGGGTGAGCAACTGTAACTGATCTCCTTTGAAGGGGGGGCACACCGGGGGAGAAGGAGGGGACAGGGGCACACTGACATGGGGATGGGGGGAGGGGACGAGTTGGGGTTGGGAGGGAAGGTACCCTTAATGAACACGGGGGCCCGTGGTGTAATGAACAGTCATTGTTGTCTTGGAAAATAATAAAAAATGTTTCAACAAAAAAAAAAGGGCAATATAGCGGTGTTATACAATCGTCTTGCACTGTTTGTCGCAACTAACATTAGACTATCTTTTTGAAGTGGAAGAATTCTACATCTGCACAGGGCAAGCCTCAGCTTGACATTTAACTCCTCAAGACTCCCTGTCAATACCTCTGAATTTGTTGAAAGCCCCTCTGTCACTCAATTAAATGTAAAATGTTTTGCATCTGGTGTGCCTCATAGCCCACAGTTCCCATTTCTCCAGTGATAATTGTGGTAAAAGGTGGCCTCCTACCAGGCTGCCATTCCTCTATAATTTCAGAGATCCTCCATTCAAAAAACGATTTGGAGAAAATTGTGTTCAACTGTGATTCTATCAAAGTTGGAATGGAAAGTTTCTTCCAGGCTGAACCCTAGCACTATTATGGGACCTTTTGTTCTGTGAAAGCAGATGGATGCCTAATGTCAACCAATGCAGTGCAGGCTTAGGAACTCAATTTCAAAGGTATCCTTATTGAGATTATATCTGCTAGCAAAGTGAGAGAAATGAAGGTGCTGTTTTCTGACCAGGCCTTTATAGTCGTTCAAACGCAAAGGGTAGTACTTAGAGCACATGTTTTTATTCTGAAATTGATGTTGGATTTTACTGTAAGTCAGTCCATTACTTTACCTTCACCTTTCATAACTTCTAAAATAGATCTGTACACTTTTGATGTGAAGAGAGACTTGCTTTCTTATCGAGAAAGTAGAGGCCTATGAAATCCAGACAACCTCTAAGCTCTTATCAGAGAGAAAACACTTCTAGGAGAATTGTCAACTCTATAAAGTTGTGCTCCAGAATGGTAACAGACTGTTTCCAAGGACACCAAGGTCCAATTTTGCAACAGTGAAGTCTACTATAATGGTTCTTATACATATTGTTCTCTGAGCTACATTTAGAGAGCGGCAACCTGGAAGTTTTTTCAGACTTTTTACAAATGTTACCTCTTAGTTTCTCACCACAAAAACGACTTTCATGCAGATCAGTCCTTCCTCAAAAATATTTTTGTTAATTTATTTCCAATTACCACTTCCTTTTGTAGGGAGATTAATACTGCTGCAAAATCTTTTCTAAGGTTGGGAGCCTCTTTATGTTGAGAGATAGCTTACTTACCAGGTTATTTACTGGCCTACTTCCTGGCACGCCCTCATTCTCCATATATAATTCACATGCCCCCAATTGAGAGATCACTAGTCTGAAGGAGTGGTATTTCCACCTAATGCAAGTCCCTTTGTTACAGTGCACCTGAAAATTCGTTACGGTGAACCCAGATTAAGTTCCACTTCCTAAATAGGTGGAACTCAGATGAAAAATGGCCCAGTAATGCAGGAAAGCCTGTAAACAGGCATGGTAAATTTGCACCTGTATGTTATCTCCCCATATAAACCCATAATGGGGTATAACACTCTGTCCTAGTAATGCAGGGTGCTGAACTTATCTTCCAGCAATTATTGTACCATAGTGATTGGCCACAAAGTGTTGTCATCGCAAAGGGCTTTTACAGCCGTTAAGTAGAACTGTCTTTAACGGCATACAATTCAAATTCATTTATTTGATTTAGTTCTCTACTGAGAACAAGAAATATAATGATAGAACAAGCTTATCCTAATACAAGTTTAAAAAAGTTTTTAAAAATTTAAATAGATTATAGCATACAAATTCATGGGGAGGTGATTTAAGAATGGAAATCAAACTCTGTACACTTGTAGAATCACACTTTGTTTGAATTGATTTTAGAAATCGCTTTTTTGCAACGACTACTGTGGAATTAGGACAAACAAACAAAATATGCATCAGATCTTAACCCCTTCCATGCGGGGCTGATTCCCCCGCGGTGCTGACTGCTGCTTGCGCGGGCGTGGTCATGACGGAACGGTTCCGTCATGAGCACAGCCCAACCGACGCTCATGACGGAACCGTTCCGTCATGAGCGTCGAAGGGGTTAAACTCCTCCTTTACAGAGGTCACATAAGCTACTGGCATTATTGTTATTTGTCCATTTACAATTAAAAGATTTGAGAAGGAGGATCCTAAACCGAAGTAAAATCGTGCAACGCCGGGCGCCATGTCTTAAAGTGAAATTAAGATATTGTTGCCTTTGCTTGAATTCAATTGACTCAGCGTATACCTTATAACATTGCAATTTTGTACAGTGCTGGAAATCAAGATCGTAGCTTATCCTTGGAGTCATGTGTTTTAAAAAGAGTTTCAAATGTGCCGGAGTCCAGGTTTTCAGCAGATCAACTGTACATTCTGACAACTTCAGTGCAAACACTAAGTTTCGATAAAAGACGTATTTTGAGGATCCTTCGTCAAAGATTTCCAGTTTTAGTAGAGCTCTTAGAGAACCTTGTTCAGCATGTAAGATGTTATACACCGATCGAATAATAGCAGTGATTCCTCTAGCGTATGTACTAGTTAGAGAAAATTCAAGGCGCAGGGCTTGCACAGGTACAGCTTGAGACATTTTGGTTAATTTCTGAAGAATCTGGCTTTCTTTGAGTTGCATTGGATGCCATTGATTTATAGGAATATGCTCAAGAGCGTATGAAAGAACAGGTGAAATCTTGATACTAAAAACCTGTAAAATGGTTGAAAAATGCCTATGCCCGGTAGCAGAGTATAATCTTTGGAGCACCCCGGCATGAACATCAGCTTTCTAGGCCAGGTGGTGGAGATGAGAATGATTTTATAAGGTTTGAGGAAAAAATACGACCTAAATAGATGTATTAATTCACTATTTCTAACGGTTGTCCTCCTAAGGTCCAGTTATAATTTACGTATCTTTGTCTTGCTCGAAAAGGAACTATTTTTGTCTTTGTTATGTTAGGGACAAAAAAATGTTGTTCTGCGTATAACACAAGTGCATGCAAGTTCCTTTGGAGGCCGAACGGGGTAAGATCGAGGATAATCACATCATCTGCATACATCAAAGTATGTATTTTATGTAGTGATATTTTCGGAGGAAAATCGATTATCTGCATAAAACAATCTGGGAGATCACTAAGGTAGAGGGAAAATAATAGAGGAGCTAAAAGACATCCTTGTCTTGAGTCATTCGATGTTTTAATTGGGGAAGTGAGGCCCCAATAATACTTGGCACCAAGTTTCAGAGTGGGCATACATATATGTGTGCATTATACACAGGAAGGATGCACATAGTCTTCATTTCCCTTTTTCTGCATTTTTGATTTGGATCTTCCTTCTTTCACAATTAGCTACTTTCTCAGCGGTCCTGTTCTTACTGTTTTCACTAGATGTTTTGTAATGCGATATCTGATAGAGACTTCTAGCTGCAGATTCCTTTCCTTTAAATTTCCCAGGCGTCAGGCTGGATTGGGAAACTTTTGCTGAGCAATACCCCTTATGCGTGTCGTCGGGTGGCTCCATTCAGCTCCGCGTGACGGCATCGGTAGAGACGTTGCGGTGGCTATATAGGCACCACCCAGGGACGCAGACGTCAGTTCTTTTCTTTCCGCGCCAGTTAAACGCCGATCTGGGAAGAGCTACCCCTCTGTCACTTTTTGGCAGGTTTTTTTCTCGACTTTTATCAAATTTGGAAGGTTTTTCCAACTTTGTGTGCGTGTTATGTCTTAGAGGAAGACAGGTTTCAACCCTTGTGGTGCTTGCCACCGCATGATGTCGGGGACTGACCCCCACCTCGTTTGTCTATGGTGTCTCGAGCGCGACCACAACTCGAAGTCATGCTCGGACTGCCGGGCCATGGTTTTCAAGGCCTTGAGGGAGCAGGCGATGAAGCTCGTTTCGGCCTGGCAGTCGACACTGTCGAACGAGACTCTGCGGAGGCCCCGATCGAGGAAGAGGAGATTGCGGGACCGCTCCTGGAGCCCTATGTCTTCTATATCCCACTCGAGGTCCTCGGGACACTTGGAGAAGAGGAACAAGAAGAAGTAGTCCAAGCGTACTTCAACTTCACCTCGGCTGTCGTCCTTCGATAAGAGAGGTAAGGAGCACTGACGCTCTAGGCACAGTTCTGCGGAGCTGGAGCCTGTGTTGACTTGTCGCCTCTCTCCCATTCCGGGAGCCGGAGCGATCCTTATTCAGATAAAATATTTTTATTTTCTATGTGCTCCGTATTTGAGGAGAACAACCAAGCTGGTGAGCCCTCAGGCCCTCGGGGGTTGGAAGAGGTCCCATCGGGTTCAATGCAGTCGGTCCGGCCACGGCGCCGGTGGGGCCTTATGGATCCGATCCAGAATCTGGGTTGACGCCGGTCATGCCAACGCAACCTCCTCCAGTGTTGTAACCGAAGTCTGTGCCTCCCGTGCCAGCGGTGCCTACCCCATCCTCATGCCCTACAACAGAGTCGAAACGATGTTGCTCGATTCCAATTCTGACATCGATTGAACCCAGGGGTCTATATTGTGGCCAGAGCACTTTGAAGAGGATCTAGGATCAGGAGAGGAATGAGAGGGGTCTATGGACCCTCTGGAACACCAGGATGACTCTGCGGAGCACTTGGACTGGCATAGGGAACTTGTGTAAAACTAGTGGATTGGACACTTCTCCTGATACTGGAATACTCTCTCCGCCAACAGTGGCTGCAATGAGGGGGCATCCTAAGCCATGGTGGTAAGAGGGGCAGCTGTGGGACTTGGACTAGAACTACCCTCAGTGCAGGTCAGGACCAATCTCCTGACCCAAGTGCTTCAACCTATGGCTTCAACTTCCGAACCCTTTTTTCCCATTAATGAGGCACTCGCAGACATCATTCTAGGCATGTGGTCCAAGCCTCACACAGGGGCCCCTGTGAACAGGATGGTTGCATGCTGCAATCGCCCAGCACTGCGTGATCCAAAGCTCCTCAGCCAAAACCCCACCCCAGAGAGTTTGGGGGTGCAGGCCTCTACTTCCCAGAGCACGTTCCCTTCTACCCCTCCGGACAGGGAATCCAAGAGGTTGAATGCATTTGGGAAGAAATCGTTTTTTTCCTCCAGCCTGGCATTGCGGTCGGTGAATATCGCATGCTTATTAGGCCGTTTCTCCCACTCCCTTTGGGAGATGGTTGTGCGAGTACTGTCACAAGTCCGGCGGAAGGCCCAGGCTGTGCTCTCCTAAGTGGTCAAGGATGGGAGAGATGCAGCAAAATTCACCATTCAGTGTGGCCTAGATACGACGGATTCACTGGGCAGGTGGATTTCAATGACAGTGGCCTTAAGGCACCACGCCTGGCTTAGGACAACTGGCTTCTCGGGCGATGTCCAGGCCAATCAGATGGACATGCCCTTTGATGGAACCCGCCCTTTTTGTGGGAAAGGCAGATTCGGCCCTGGTCAGGTTCAAGGACTCTCGAATTAGGGCAAGATCTTTGGGCCTCTCCTCTACTCCTCGTGGCCAGTCTTCCTTCTGGTACTTTCGTGGTAACAGAAGGGGTTTCCAGCCTCATCACCCCTATCCCAGCCACCGTCCTGCACAGACTGCCCAAACCGTGCGAGGACGTGGACACTGTGCCTTCCGATCCAGGAATGGAGGTAAGAAGTCGTTGGCCACCCTGCCTCTGGCAGCCACAGCCTCCAAGCACTCCTAGTCTGAGTCTGCAAGACCACACTACCCCAGTTGGCGGGAGAATTCATCTCCATCTCCCCCAATGGAGATCCATAACATCGGACAAGTGGGTCTTGCAGATTATACAGGAGGTTCAAAACAAGATTGTCAGGGCAAGTTATGTTTCCTATGTTATTTATGGAAAAATTCCAATCCCACATTGGTTCATTTTATGGCTTCTTTATATTTGTGTTGTCACTCTATCCGTGATAGTGAGTGTGGATCCACACCGACTGACTGATACAACCTGGAGTGGCATTACGCCCGTAACTATTTGAGAATCCTTAAGAAATCTTTTTACCAAGATGACCGGATCGATACCTATTATCCACTACTCCGCCCTGAGGAAGCCCCAGGCCAGATGGCCATGTAAAGGGGTGAAACACGTGTTGGCTGTTCCTTCACTCACTATCACGGATAGAGTGACAACACCAATATAAAAAAGCCATAAAATGAACCAATGTGTGATTGGAATTTTCACATAAAAAACATAGGAAACAAAACTTGCCCTGACAATCCTGTTTTGAACCTTATCTACGTTAGGGGGTTAGGGGTTTCCCCCTGTCAAGGGCAAGCGTCAAAAAAAGGGAATTTTTGCTCAATATACGGCCAGTAAGGGATCGGGACCTTTTACCCTTATCCTCCAAAACTAGGTCATACAGGAGGGCTATTCTCTGCCTTTCCTTTCTTTTCCTCCGCCCATTCTGCCAAAGCAGGAACGGCTGATGGAGGCTCATCTGAAATTGCTCCAGGAAGAAGTTACAGCTCTCTTGGCCAAAGAAGCTATAGAAAGGGTTCCAGTTTCAGAACTAGGCAGTAGTTGTTATTCCCGCTGCTTTCTGGTTCTGAAGAACAACAAAGGGTTGCAGCCCATTTTAGCTTTTTGGTCCTTCAAGCTCTTCCTCAAGAAGGAGGAATTCAAGATGCTCACTCTAGCTCAGGTCGTGTCTGCCCTAGACCAAGAAGACTGTATGGTAGCGTTGGACCTGCAGGATGCGTATTTTCACATCCCCATCCTGCCGAGCCACAGGCGTTACTTATGGTTCAAGGTAGGCTGTGAGCACTTTCAGTTTACTGTGCTCCCTTTCGGCCTTGCCAGTGCCCTCGGATGTTCACCAGGGTGATGGCGGTGGTCGCAGCCCATATGCGCAGATTAGTGGTATCAGCCTTACCCTACCTTGATGACTGGCTGTTGAAGGCGGCGTCGCCCCAGGTTGTTGTCTCCCACCTTCAGACAACAACGGACCTCCTGCATTTGCTGGGGTCTTCTATAAACGTGCCTAAGTCACACCTGACTCCTTCTCAGATGCTCCCTTTTATCAGAGCAGTTGTGGACAAAGTGCAGTTTCAGGCTTATCTTCAGGAGCAGCTAGTCCAGGAATTTCATGTTATGATTCCGATGTTTCGGCCTCTATCCTGTATTCCGGTGAGACTGACTCTGAGGCTGTTGGGCTTCATGGCCTCCTGCATCCTGTTGGTGAAGCATGCCAGGTGGCGTATGCAGGCTCTGCAGTGGGACCTGAAGTTCCAGAGGGTACTGCATTGATGGAATCTCACTGACTTGGTCCAGATCTCGGAAGGAACTGCAAGAGATCTGCAGTGGTGGTTGACAAACCCTGATTAGGTCAACGGCAGACCCCTCTCCCTTCCCCAACCAGAATTCACAGTGGTGAAAGATGCGTCACTTTTGGGATGGGGCTGCCATCTGTGAGGGGTGGATATCAGGGGACACTGGACTCCGGTGGAGTCCACATAAATCTGTTGGAGTTCTGGATGATTCAATAGGTATTGAAATCATTTCTTCCCTCTGTAAAGGGGAAGCTAGTGCAGGTGTTTGTGGACAACACCACCGCCATGTGGTCAGAGGCGTAGCTAGAGCTTGTGGCGCCTGGGGCTATCCCTCAGATTGCTGCCCCTGGGGGGGGGGTTGCTGGGGAAAAAGGACGGCAAGCACTTGAAAGAGGACCGAGAGACACGTAGTATCACCGCTAATAGTTACCCCCATCATGCAAGTTACATGCACATACATGACACGGTCCAAGGCTACACAGTTGAATACACCGGTGACTGGCAGTACAAAAGAGAACACACAGACTGCATGATCTATCTGGGGACTCAGAAAAACTGCATGTGACATCCATCAGAGAGCTGCGTGAACAATTACCTGGTAATCCCCTCCGCAAAATGCAAACATGCACATACATGACACTGTTCAGGGATCCATCATCTACAGCTGACATTAAATGACCATTCATCATGGTCCCCCTATTAAAGCAGTGCACTTTGTGATCTGCATGGTACATGTTCTTTGCAGCAGGCACATTAACCCTCTGTGCTACCTTTCCAGGAGTCAACCCTTCCACTAGACAAAACTCGGATCTCTCTCTAGGAAGAACATTAATCACCGAAGTTATCATGACATTTTTATTGTTTCTGAAAATTGCTGGAGGCCAGGAAGGAGGCAGCAAGTTTTTTTTAAGCCATAATATACTTGCAAACACTACACACCCACCCGAAATAGGTACCCAGTGCGGCCACGCCGTTTGCACCGCCCTAACCTGCTCAAGGTTCATGTAACCTCAGTGACAGAGTCACAGTGACTGGATCACTGTTGCTCTAGGGTGTGCTGCTTCGTAGGCCTGCCCGCAAGACTGGAGATGAACTTCAGTATGGATTGTGGTGGACAGGCCTTCAAGGTTAACTCACAATTGACACCACTAGGGTACACCTGCTTGTGCTAAGACATCAAGCCTTCTAAGGTCTAGTGGGGCCTTGTAAGGTCTAGCATGGGAATATGCTCCCTCAGTAGAGTGGTCTGGTGGACTGGTCATGAAGGCTGAACCGAGTTCCAAATTCCACAGCTCTGGCCATAGTGCCACATCCTCTCCCCCACTGAACACCATACTGCCCCACTGAGAGAAACTCGCACTGCCTTCAGCTACAACCTAATTGTGCCCGCTATAAACACTTGGATGTGGCTCAATTCAAATTATGCACTTGATAAGAGTAATATGCTGCCTAAAAAAAAAAGTAAAAGCAAACACTCATAGGGAATGCAAGATTAAGTAAAGCATGTGAAATGTAAGCAGAAACCACATGGTTACCTTAACGATCTCTCACTCACTATTCAGAAATCAGCGAGTGGTTTTACCTGAAAAGTTAAGGACATGACTACAGGGCCCTGAAGGGAACCGTTTCAATGTTGATTGCTTATATCCTTAATAAACGTAAGCAGTATGGTTTAAAAAGACCACATCCATAAACAGAGCCATGGTACACATTTTGTTTTCCAATCCACCCATCAACCAGGTATTGCAGTACCTCCAGGTATGGTGCACTTCCCCACCTGGGGACAACAATGCTGTTCAAAGAAAGACGAGAAAACAAAAGTAGCGCTTCACTGCAAAGTCTGTAAAGTGAGGCTGATGTGTTTGGATGTGAATAAAACCAATCTGGCCACTTTGCAACCACTCTGTCTTGTTTTATTTAGTTATGTATTTATTTTTCATATTTAAAACCTTCTATTTCTCTCCATCCCGCTGCACTTTGGAATAGAAAAATGTCAGAAAAAGGGCATTTCCTGCAAGAGTGTTTTTCTTTTTTGGATCCATTTCACAGGAAAGCAACTAAATGAAAGAAGGAAAGAGGTTGTGAACCGTTTCTTCAAGTTACGGTTTTCAGTAAGTGAGGAGCAAGACAGAAAGAGAGGGAATAATAGGAAGAGAGGGGGGGACAGCTGCCAGCACAAAAAAGAAGAGGACATTGCCCGAGTCCTATTACTTCACTGCCCGTCCCCGAACGTCCACGAAAGCAAGCCGAGCCTTATCTGAATGCCTTTGTCCGCCCCCAAAATAGTGCCGCCCGGGACGGACCGCCCCTAGCCCCCCCCCCCTCCTCCCCCCCCCCCCCCTAGCTACGCCACTGCATGTGGTACTGCAACAAGCAGGGCAGGGTGGGGTCAAGGATTCTTTGTCGTGAGGTCCTGCGTCTCTGCACATAGCTGGAAAAGCAGAGCATAACCCTGTTTGTTCCACACCTGGCAGGTTCTTTGAGAGCCAGGGTGGACAAACTCCGCCGTCAATGCCTGGCGGATCACGAATGGCGTCTCCACTCAGAGGTGGTACAAGGTCTCTTTCAGCAGTGGGGAGAACCTTGGCTAGATTTTTTTGCCTCTGAAGAGAACGTGCAGTGTCCGCAATACTGCGTGCTGGAGTTTCCAAGCCACTGCTGCAGAGGGTTCTGAAGAGGATCAGGAGCGACCGGGCCCAAGTCATTCTTGTGAGTCCAGACTGGGCGAGGAGTATCTGCTATCCAGAGCTTCTGAAGATGAGCTTCGATCCTCCGATCAAGCTGCTGCCCCTTCGGGAGGATCTTCTGTTGCAGCAGCAGGGGAGGGTTCTCCACCCGAACCTGTCAACTCTGCGACTCCATGCGCTGAGATTGAGCTGCGGCAGTTCCTCCCGAAGTTTTGAATGTAATTCTGGCATCCAGGCGGTCCTCCACTAAGACGGTATACACCTACAGTTGGCAAAAAATTGTATTATACTGTACAGCAAGGTCTATTGACCCTCTTTCTGCTTCTCTTTCTGCTGTCCTTCTATTCATTCTAACTCCTGCCCAACAGGGCTCTGCTTTGGGAACTCTCAAGGGTTATCTCTCTGCTATGTCTGCTTTTTTGCAGCTGCCAGACAAATCCTCTCTTTTCAAGTCTCCTATTGTACATATATTTCTAAAAGGGCTGGCTCCATTTCTTTCCACTAACCCCCTTTGTCATGCCACAGTGGGACCTTAATTTGGTCCTCACTTACCTGATGTGTGCTCCATTTGAGCCTCTACACAATTGTCCCTTCCGGCTGTTGACCATCAAAACAGCCTTCTTAGTGGTGATTACATCGGCCTGGAGGGTGAGTGAGTTGCAGGCGTTATTTTGCCTCCCTATCTAATCTCCTTTCCTGACAAAGTGGTGCTTCGCACCTGGGCTTCTTTTTTGCCAAAAGTTGTGACCCCATTCCATCTGGGTCAATCCATCACGTTGCCCACCTTCTTAGCTCCTCCCATCCCTCTATGGAAGAGGAGGGTCTTCACCGGCTGGACCCAAAAAGAGCGTTGTATACCTTGACCGCTCAAAAGAGTCCCGGGTGGATGACCAACTCTTTGTGGGATACGTGGGAGCAAAGAAGGGGAGGGCAGTGCAGAAAATTACCATTTCTCGCTTGGTCAGTCTCTGCATTAAGATCTTCTATGCACGAAGCAGCCCCCTGAGAGATTAAGGGCCCATTCCACCAGGGGAAAGGCTGTGACTACTGCCTTGGCTCAGGGTGTTCCAGTCCAAGACATCTGTCTGGCGGCAACATGGGCATCATGGCACACATTTGCAAAACACTACTGCCTGGATGGTCAAGTCCGCAAAGATGGGCACTTTGCCCACTCGGTCCTGCAGGACTTTCTAGTTTAAGGCATTGGTCCTCAGCCCACCGCAAGGATGGTATGGCCTGGGTATCTAAATCAAAGCTAAGGAATCTGCAGTTAGAAGTCTCTATCAAATTAACAAGATACTTACCTTCAGTAACGCATTATCTGGTGGAGACTCTATCTAGCAGCATATTCCTTACAGCCCCACCCATGCCTCCCCGCTTTGCAGACTAATATTGTACAGCTAGGGTTACTCCCCCTTTCAGGTCCCTAGTTTTGCACACGACTGCGTCAGTTACTTCGTGGCTCTGTGCTTCTGCCATGGAAAAAATGAAAAGTACTGATGTCTGCGCACCTGGGTTGCGCCTGTATAGGCACCGCAGTGTCATAACCAACGCTACCAATGACATCACGTGGAGCCGAATGGAGCCACCTGATAGTGCGTGGAAGGGGTATTGCTCAGCCAAAGTTTCCGGATCCAGCCTGACGCCTGGGAAATTCAAAGGTAAGGAATCTGCTGCTAGATAGAGTCTCTACCAGATAATGCGTTACCGAAGGTTAGTAACTTGTCCTTCTTGCGCTTTCTGTCAACTTCTCTACCTTCAGCTAAGATATATCATCCTCAGTGCTTCAACTGTGTGTTGTGTCACATTACCTGGTATTTGAAGCACCTGACATACATGAATTCTGCTTTTCCTATTTGGTTAGCAATAAATGGTGAATATTCTACTTTTCTTTGACCTCCCCTATCTGACATCCACTCGAGTGTGAGACCTTTCTTTTGGAACTGTATATTGTCAATTATCACTGTTGCCCCAAGGCCGCAAGTACTGGGATACTGCAGTTGTATAACCAAGTCACTCTTTTTGTGCACTTTAATCTACAGGTAACAACGGAGACTAACAAGTACTATTGCCTTTCCTGGTTCCAAGGCCTGCTTGGCACCTTATCATATGTATTTTACACTCTAAGATGGTTTTCTCTCCATAATCACCACTGTACTCAAATCACCACTAATGCATAGGAACCCGGCAGTACACAACTGTACTCACCTGTAGCACCAACCACCTCCATTCAATCTACCTATACCACAGTTCAAGAAAGACAGTCAAGGTGATCCTTTTCTGATAAGGATACAGCCACTCCTACCTTCATAAATGGGACAGGGTTATTACTCTTACCTGTTATAAAGATTAATGTTGAAGAGCTAAACTTTGTGGATGTAAAAGGTAAACTCTATTCTTCCTACTCCTAGATGCTAATCCTTTGTCCAAGCACTATGCTTCTCTATGTGTACACAAACACCAGTACAATACAGCGGTCAATTCACAGCTGTAGCCAATAGCCTGCTGGCTAATAGGACTTGATGGGACATAACAAACTCAAGTAGAGTGGGTCTAACACTGTAATTCTCTTCCTATGCCCAAAACACCAACTAGAGCAAATACATTCTGTACGCCCCCCCCCCACACACACACACTTTGTGTGACTACAATGCCCTCATCAAATACGAAAACCTGGAAGTCATTTCAGATTCTGATCTCTATTTAATGTCTCAGAAACAAGCTGCAGTTAAAAAACACATTTTCCAATTGGAATTCATCCTAGGCACATGTAGTAGCTGTAGGAGGACTGGTAAACTCATGCTTTGTCTATAGCAGTGACTTTTCCAATGGTGTTCCTGCATGATAATCAAAAGACTGTAGAAAGTCCAAAATGCAGTTGGGCAACCTCATGTGGGCTATAAAAACGTCATTCTGTCACATCCCAACTAAAAACCTGCACTGACAAGGTCATTTGTCTCACCTACAAAAAAACTCAAAATAGCTGTGGGAAAGGTTTCAAAGCATTTAGCACCCCACACCCTCTGTAACACAGGAAACAAAATATTAAAACATTAACAGTATCAGCCTAGGGTGAATCACAATGAAAACAATTAGATGTTTCCCTCAGACCCCACTTCAACAGCTTGAGTAGTGTATCATATATACCATTTAAAAGCTTAAAAGAGTGTGCCTTAAACCGGGAGACAAAAAGAGCACCCTGGGCCAGCATATTAGCTTGACCTATCTCTGACACAGACTTTGCACTTCAGACTTTGTGCCCACTTAACAGCAAGTATTTCAAATTGATTAAGCATTTTGCTCTGTTGTCCCAGAGTCAGATAGACGGTATGTATGAAGCCACATTTCTTAATCTTGGTAAAACTCTCGAGAAATTAATTACGGTTCATATCAATATCACTTTCAGGGAGTCGCTGTATAAATCTCTTAACTGCAGAAAGCAGAACACCCCCATCTTAGGGAGCTTATACTCCTTAATAATTTCATGAAAAGATACCATTCTTAAAAAAATTACTCAGATACTGAATTTTAACTGAGGGCCACCATTTAAGAAAGCTATATTGAAAAGAGGATAGAACATTTGGGTTGTTACTTAACAGGGTACCTGACAGGTGTCTGGAATAGTTAGCCAAACCTGATGGTAAACATAACGTCTTAAACCGCTTAGGCTTGAAATAAGCAGTATTTACCAGACTTGACCTGGCTTAATGATCATAGAGATAGTCCAGTATTCCGGAAATAAGCCCGCAAGGTCCCATAGGATAAGACCTGGTAATGAAACATAAACGCAGCTATGTAATAATTCCATAGAATCTGGAGTGCAAACCCCCCTCCCTACGTAAGAGTTAAAGATAACAAGTAGCACACCAGGATTTTTTGTAGGCCCAAAAAAAGTTTGCCAGCTAATTTCAATTTTGTAAAAACAACTTTTAAATAAATACAAAAGAATGGACCAAAATAGGTATAGATAACGTGGCAGCACAGTCATCTTAATAACATTACATCTCCCGATCTGACCGAGGTGCAGGTTGTCCAATTTTCTGAACAGAGATAGGGTTTCCCTATATAGTGCTTTGCAATTCAAGGACACCACAGTATCCATGTGGAACAAAATATGGATGCTCAGATATTTGGCTATGGTTGCATAGCGAGGGTCTTCTTTTTTAGATTCCTTATTTATGAATACCTCCATTTTATCGATGTTTAACTTGTAGCCCGAGACCTACCCAAACACCATAGCTGCATCCTCTATTGCTGACAGTTCCATTGCCAGAGATGACGTAAGCTCAGTGATATCATCAGTGTAGGCTAATATCTTGGCTTCCCAATTATGCGTCCTCCATGATGGAGTTAAAGCTGTCCTCTTTAATTCACGAATTTAGGGGGTCCAGATATAAGGCGAACAGCAATGGGGAAAGAGCACACCCTTGCCTAGTTTGATGGCCTATCTGAATAGAGGCTGAGGGAATTCCCATATATGAGACCCTTGCAGTCAAAGTTGAATATATTGACTTGCTCCTGGACACGTAGCCCGGCCCTATAACCATCTCTGTCAAGACTGTCTATAGATACTGCCAGGAGAACCTGTTGAATTCATTTTCAGCATCCAGCAGAATTATCCCGGCGGATCCATTTAGTTCCCTTGCCACATCCAAAGCAGAGATGGCAAGATTGACATGAGAAACAGTGTCCCATGAGGGGACAAATCTGTGCTGCATGGGGTCTATTAATAAGGTAATCACAGCAGCTAGTCCATTTGAAACGATCGGGGTAGAACATTTTAGAATCACAATTAATCAGGGATATGGGACGGTATGAGCCACAACCTAAAAGATCTTTGTTCTTTTTCATGAATATAGAGATATATATGTTTCACCCCATGAAGGCAGAACTGATATTAAAGAAGCCACTGAATTAACTCAGTAGAGAGAGGGCCCAAGATGTTCTTAAACTGCTTATAAAGCTCGTAATCTAATCTGGACCCTCTGCTTTACCAATGGCAAGTTGCATAATAGCTGTTTCAATCTCTGCCCCGGTTATATCATCCAGCATACCTTTTTACCCCTCTGTAAGCTGATTAAGCCTTGAAATCTATACATACCATGCAATTATATCCTGAGTAGCAACACATTCTTCCATATATAGGCCTGAGTAAAAATGATGGAAAACCGCTTATATCTCAGGGACTTTTGTTACCACCTTCCAGCTGAATCTCTAATACCCAGAACCAAGCTGTTATTGCTCTTTTCCTTCCTTTGGAAGGCCAAAACCTATTTCATCTCTCCACCATTTTTAAAGCATAAAAAGCCTTTTGTTCGATACGTAGCTCAGGGTCTCTCCCAAAACATTTTTTCTATTGCATCTGTTGTATAGTCAACTGCTGGAAAAGCTTCAGAGTATTATCTACACAAAGCAAAATCTTTTAGGAGGATGAGTGTAGCAATTCCAGTCGAACAAGCCCTTCCCGTAGCCTAACCTCCCTGTCGCCCACCCCTCCTTACCTTTAACAATAACGTAGCTAGTAGGCTGAACCCAAATATAAGCCTTTAAAGCATCCCAGTCCACTGTTGATTGTGCTGCCCCCCTTTTAATACGGATACATTGGCTGAGGCCTGTAACCATGAAATCGATATACTGTGTCCAATAAGAGCTTACACTTAAATGCTCATCTTTGTGGGGGCAGAGAATCGGGCACGTAACTAGATTAAATAAAGATTGATAGAGGGTTATGATCTGACACAATACGTGGGTTCAACTTGATCGTCACTACAGGCTGAAAACAATGGCTGGCAAAAAACATGTCAAGCTGGAAAGATGTGCCATGAGGAATAGAATGAAACGTAAATCCCGACTCATGGGCCCGGTGGGTACGCTAGATGTCTGACAAAGCATGTGTTGTGCTAATTTGCTTAGCAGCTCCCTGAGACTTGGCTATCTTCCCCTGAGTAACAAAAGGAGGAACTGTTGAGTCTACCCCCAGATCCATGACAAGAATAAAATCCCCACACATAACCATTAGGTCTGGCCATGTACTGAGTTTGCCTTATAGGCAATTGAAGAGAGAGGGGTCATCCGATATTTGGGGCATAGACCACACAAACTGTTAAAGTTAGACTGGCATTGCCTATACATGCGATTAGCCAGCTCTTAGACCTGTCATTTTTGACCCAACTAGCAGACCATCATTTCCCCTTTGAAAGAGGAGCAACTCCCCTCTTCTGAGCATCAATCCTAACAGCTGCAAGGGTATTATAGCCTAAACCATTAAGATTAGGTCATTCCCCAGTAGTAAAATGAGTCTGCTGAATGCAGACAAGATGTGGACTAAGTGTACAGAGTTCTTCCCTCACATATCTAATTTTCGCATTGGAACCCTTAACGTTAATATTTCAACTGAGAAAATGTATCCCCTTAAGGCAACAATCAATAGTGTTATCTATCATTAAACTGAAGCATATTCTTAGGCATAAGTCGATGGTTCAATGTCCCTGATGCATATACAGTTCCTCTTCTTTATAACTGAATTAACCCAAGTGCAACCCTGAACCCTAAAAAAAAACCATAAGCCAACCACCTCCCCCCACCCCATTGCCGCATCCCTCGAGCTCATTCCTATCCTACTCGGTTGAGTATAACTTTGTTGTAGCCGTAGGTGCGAGTCCACACCATACCGCCCCCCAGCAATTGTGGCAATTTAGCACACACCCAGCCCACCAACGCCATGGATAATCAGAAAATACCTAAACAATGACTAGAAACCCCCACCAAACTATAAGGAATGACAATAAGAAAAAGACATCTCAGACTTCCGATTGGGTAAAAATGGTGTCACGGGCTGACTGTCCGCTCCTTGTACCCCTACACCGGATGGAGTACAATTGAGAGTGCTATGACTTTCCTATCCAGCCAACCAGACCTCAGATGGGTGCAATTAGCATGAGCCTGTGACCTACCTGAGACTCACAGGATGCTTGTTTGGTGCTTTCTTCTTTGTGGGCACTCCCCTAAGCTGTTGGTTGCACGTGAGGGTGTTACCATCAGCAAAGTTGCTTGCCCTTCTCTTGTGCTGCGGTTTGTGGGAGTCATGCATGGCCTCCGGGACTGTCATGGCCCTCTTGCCTGGGACTTTACACTGGGCTGCAGTGCAGAGCGGTGGATGGCGAGCCCACTGAGGACAGAGGAGAGGATAACGCGTCCACAAGGGAGACGACTGACCGAGCCTGCGGGGAACAGTATGGAAGTCAGGTTTAGAATCTTCTGACCCTGCTCACGATGTGTGCAACCTGGATGAACTGCTGGTCTTGAAGATTACAGTGAGCAGAAGGGGACAGGGCCACGATTGGACTGGTTCCTTGAAAATCATAACAAAAAGCCTAAAGCGCCGATACTCCCATCTTTACATCTATTTATAATCTACTCCTACTGCATAGGGAGGAATATAAGAAGGTTTAATTGGCTCTAAAGACCTCTCAGATGATGCACAGTTCGCGTTAAGGAAACTGTCCAAACCTATGGATATCCTCCATCATAGCCGCCTTAATGACAGAGAGAGTCACTCTGCTAGCCTGGTGACGTCCATACAGGGTATCAAAGACAAAATGAAACAGCACAATGGCATACTGCAGACAATGGCGCAGAAAGATGTCGAAAATCGGATGTGATACAACAACTTCTGGGTATTGGTCATACCCATAGGGAATGAGGGGGATGTCCCTAGAAGATATTGTCTACCTACTCCACCAGGCTTTTCCCCAACTTAGTGATTGGGATAGAATGCCAAGTACAGTGGGCACACAGGGTTTCCCTTCCACCAACCTAAACAAGGTTGTGCTTCCATCTATCCAAGGGCTATCTTAATTCCCATTGGAAATCTTAAGTGCCGGTAGCACATTTTTCAGCTGGCCTGCCCTAACAAACCAATCAAAGCCTTCTTTGTAGATTTTTTTCTAAGGTCCGATTTCTGTCATGAGACAGTGGAAAGTAGATGATGATCGCGGAAGACAGTACCAGTGAGTGCGTTCTCATTGCTTGAACCTGCTAAACTGAGGATTACTTAAAGAGCTCAAATAATCTACTGTCAAGACCCAGTAAAGGCGCAGGAACTATTGAAAACATGGGGAAAATCTAAAGACTAGCTGCTTGGTGGCTTGGACTTTAGCAGCATATTATCACTGACTTGCTAATTTCCTTGGCTAACTCTTACTTGATATCGATTGGTATTGGCTGGCTATGATTTTTCAGAAATATCTATGATATTCCTACAGGCTCTTGTTTGGTTATGACTGAATATGCCTTTCATTTTTGTATACTCATAGTAGTTTAGCATCTATTTGTTCTTTTTCAGTTTTCTTTTACTTGTGATTTGTAGTTGTGACACTTATTTGAAACAGTGTGCCTTCAGACATCTTTATTGCTCCTTCTCTCATACTTGTTAGACACAAACTCAAAACCCAATGGCTCTTAACTCAAACATGAACACTGCTAGCACACAATAAATATCACAACAACCATCCCGTGGTGTATGTGATAACCAAGCTCATCACTCAATCTTTTCCCCCACACCAACACCCCCAACCGCCTCCATGGATCCTTGTGTGCCAGATTCCAGTTGGTTCTAAATTTCTATTTGCACTGGTGGTTCCTGCTATGTATTGAACTGCTGTGGTATTGTGCCATTCTGATGGGTCCTTCTACCTGCAGATTTCTCACCTTTATATATCCCAACCACCAGTCTGAAATAGGAAACTTCTCACACAGCTCTCCGACCTTACTAACTTCACCAGAGCCATATATCACTCATCCTGGTGTCCCAAAATCAGTTTGTTTTTTCTGTGCCTTCCAACACAAGTCCGGAGCTTCTCTTCTCAGTTCTAAGGTGAAGAGATGTTGCTGTTCAAGTTATGTATGGTACAGTGCTAGGGACATGTCCCTGCCAAAGAAGTCGGGGTCTAAGCTCTGCTACAGATTTGATGGGTAAAGGTTCATCACAAACCTGCACAATGACTGTGGCGTCTTAACACATGATTCATCATAGTGTGACCTCTGCCTCCTCATGAATGTTAAGGCCATAAAAGGGAGGAAGGCCTAGCTCTTCATGATCTGTGCAAGTGAAATCCATTGGGGTTCGTAAGTGGTCAAGGACAAGATCCAAGTCACCTTCTCACTTATCCCCATCTACCAAGTCATTAAGGAAAAAGAGGAAACCTCACAATAAAAATAAGAAACACTACTCTTCACCCAGAAGATCAAAATCCAGAAGAAAGTCAGCACCTCGGACCTTGCCCCTCGCGCCCTACTCACCAGACTTAGTGGCCTTGTACCCTCAAGCTTCACCGGTGCTGGCAGTCCCCACCATCTGCAGTGTTTGTTGATGGCGATGCTGGCATACCATGAGTTCCTGGTGCCAGGTACACATCCAACCTTCTTTCTCCATGTTATGCTTGACATGTTCAGGATAACGGCAGCCCTCTCTGCTACATCTGTCGGCCCCATGGAACCATTGGGGGCTCCACTCGGAGTCCAGTCTTCGGTGCAATACAGGTTCCATCAGCGATCATCTGGCTTGGGCCCTCAGCCTGGTCCTTCATCAGAGCTGCCTACTTTGATGTTGAGCCTGGCACCAGCTCCAACACCATCTCTGGTTGCTTGTACAGCATCATTGCTGTCACCCCCTGCTCCCCTTGATCCTCTACCACTGCTCCATCCCACCTCCTCAGGAACCACTCTTACCACCTTGTCAAGATAATGAGGTCTAGAATAGAGGCTCAGCATCTCCTAGAAGAATTGTACCAGTGTTAAACTTCTCTCCCCTGGTGGAAATTGACCGAACATCTTGACTAGTGTCCTACAGGCATCTGCCAACACTGTAGTCCTGCTTCTTCCCTTTAATGTAGTCCTTATGTAGGCGGTAAGGAAGCCATGTCCAGCGCTAAACTGGACAATAGCAAGACCTGGCCTTCATATCCTTCTCCAGAGAGCTTGGTGGTCCAGTTCTTCTCCACTACTAAACTGGATCCAGGGGCTTTCTCTACTCACCCCAATGAGAGGGAGTCGAAAAACGAGGTATGGGAAAGAAGACCTTTTTAGTGGGCAGCCTAGCGCTGCAATAACTAAACACCCATTATCTTATGGGATGCTACTCCCATGCCTTTTGGAATATGGTGGTGGTCCCCAGTATACTGGAATGTGTCAGTGGGTCATTTTGCAGATGGCTTGTGATGGACAGAACCCTTTCTGTCCCAATATCAGAGTGGGCTAAGACATGGCAGACGCATCGCTAGAGCCATGAGCTATTCTGTTACTCTAAGATATGCCTGAATATGCTTTACTGGTTTCTCTACAAATGTACCAAGTTCACTTATGGGAATGCCTGTTTAGGTTTCCATGTGAAATTTATTGCATTTAATATAAATCTTAACAGGGGCTTACATCCTGTCCTTACTTTTCGTTTGTTCATGTGCTTGCCACTTACTTTTCCTTTGTTTCTACTGGTGGTTGCATATCATTTCCTGTTGCTGTTCATGTGTTCTTCTTATCAGTGTCTCACGGCCCAAGTACTCATTTAATCCGCTTTTGTCAAACTTCTTTCTAAATTGTTAAAAGCGTGCCAGCACCCTTGCTTGTTCCCTCCTGCCTGACCTCTACCCCAGGTGCAACAGCTTGATCTCCCATGCCGCTCCTCCCACAGATTCTTATTGTCACCTTCGACGGCCGCCAATTTATCCCTGGCACTCACCAGCATCCTGTGCATGGGCCCCCACAACTACCTGTTGAATAGGGACCTGAGCCTCGGAACCTGCAGCAAAGAAACATGTTAAGTCCTGCCCAGGTAAAATGCGCTCAGCCAAGAGCCAGAGCAGCCCCAAGAACAGCCCAAGCTTTGGGCGCTTTCAGTGCCGCCTACTTACACCCCCCTCCCCAAAGGGAGAAGATTCCCAAGCTATCTCTCCACTCCAAGTGCAGACTGCCCCCGCAGCTCGCGCTCACTTCACAGAGCCCTTGTCCCCACTTGCCTCATGTGATTGTAAAAGACTCCCACCCCCAGTGACTGTCCTTTGTTTTATGTAATTGTGCCGGTTTCCGCTCATTTTATGAGGTTTGTTGATGCTATTACAGTGTTAGATAAAGGACATTGGTTCTCGCAGAACTTTAGTCGATAAGTACAGGCAATAAATGCACAGATGAAAATGCAGGTTCCAATTCCTGAAAGTGATTTATTGCAGCATAAATCATCGCTACATCAGGGTGTGCGGTAAGAAATTGCAACGTGACCCCAGTGTAAAGAAAAAAGCACAAACCGAAATTAGTGAGCGGCAGTAAGTGAATGAGCACGTGTATTGAGATACAAAAAACTCAAAACATTCTGGATTTTCTCAAACCTGGGCAGTTATTGACTTGCTACATTGGATATTTTTGATTCGTTTCTTGTCAACAGACAAGTGTTTATTCACTGATTATCCTTCACTGCTGGTGAGCAGGTGAGGGCACACGTGAGTGGACCTCCCTCTTGTACCACCCAGTGGGATCCTGTCTCCTCCCCAGCCTTAACTTTGGTTTGGACCCTGCTGTGTTGGTGCATCCAGCAGTGTTTGTGATTGCACGGACAAGTGTGCACACTGTACTACCAGCAACCATAGATGAAAACACAAAGGTGCTAGGAAGCGACATCACACGACCTCTGACCCCATCACCTTACAGGAAACAATGACATAGCCTCTGAAACCATTTACATTATAGGAATAGACCTGCTAGCCAGAATGTGATAACGTTGAACTAGATTAAAATGTTCATAATAAAATGTGTGATTACAAAAATAATATGAAATCCTCAGTAAATAAGAGTCATTGCATATAGTTTTGGGATATGGCAAAGCAATGCCTGTCATTGAACCTTTCATCCATCACTGCTGTGATGTGCGCTATAGGTCCATCATTCTGCACCCAACATTTCTATGTGGCTCTAATTTAATCTAAATAATTACTGAACCACCTAGAAACCAGTCCAGATTGTAAGCTTAAGGTAAGAATGTAGTCACCAAAGAATAAGGAAATATGGCAATTTTCGTCTAAATGTATTACCTAATTTGACGCACTATTTGCATTTTTATTTCCATGTGAATTATGTAGTTTTTTTCTTGGTGTTTGAAAGTGCTTAGAAGCTCTTGGTGATGCACCTATGTTGCTTGGTTTTCTGCTTCAGCGGGGATTGGTTGCCAGAAGGGATTGCTTACTTCTCCCCATGCTCCCCTCTCATACCAGCTACTTCCCTCCCTTCATTCTCTTCTCTCCCCTCATTCAGTTATCTCCTCCTTCCTACAGCACATCAACTGCCCATCACTTGTTTTAGCATTTTCTGTCATTTCTCTTCCACCATTTGTTATCTTTTCTCCACAACTCTTGCCACCCAACCTCACTTCTCTTCTCACCCAATCAGTCTGTCCTCTCCACCAATTATCTTTAGAAATATATATTATTTTCATTCCATCAGCTCTCCTTTCATCCTATCTACAACACAGTTTGCCTTTCCTCTCTCCCACCAAGCAAGGCCTTTCCTCCTTTCATCTCCCCTTTCTATGCCTGGTTCTTACAGCTTTAAACCCTTTAAACCCTCGCTCACCCCCTCGTAATCCTCCTCTCTCTCAATTACATTTCCTCCACTCTCCTCCTGCCCTCAGTCCTTCTTCTTCAGACTGTTCCCCTGATCTCACCCTTCACTCACTTCTCACTCCCTTTGTTTCCCCTTTTCATTCCTTCGACTTCTACTCCTATCGCTCTAGTTCTTTCGCTCGTTCTCAGACATCCCCTTCCCCCCTCCTATACCTGTGCATTTAATGCCCTCTCACCCCTCGTTGTGTTTTTTTTATTCTCCCCCAGCCTCTCCTCATCTTCCTTTCAGCCTGTTCTCCCCCCTCCACAACTCAGACCTCTCTTGCCCCCTCAGTTTCTTGTCAGTCATTCCACTTTCCTTTGTCTCTCCTTCACACTCCCTTCCTAACCTTCCCTCATGCTTTCCATTCAACACATACAAAAAAAGACACAGACAATTGATTTCACATAGGCGAAACCTATTGGCTTTGCCAATGATTGTTATGGGCAGCAGCTTTTTTTACTTGCGCACTGCAGAGAGCTGAGCCACAGCAAGATCTCAGAGGCTTTAATCAGCAACAAATTATTTTTGTTCCTTTTGAAGGCCCAAAGCCTTTCGGAGAGCCTTTCAATTCAGGCAACGCAAGTCTGCACTGGTCGGTCAACAACAGCAGAGTATCCTTATCCAGAGGCAAGAGACACCTGTCGGATCGATCCTTCTTCCTCTTCTTTCTCATTCAACTCCCCTATCCCGCTAGGGACACCACAGTTAATCCTCTGTGTAGAAGCATAAGATGCTGGTGGGAGGACGTGTATCGTATTTTCTGCTAGCCTTGAATGCCATTACTTCAGACCAGTAGGTCGTGCGAATCCTAGTTAAGGTGTGTATCCTATCATTCCAGCTGCAACTTCCCCACCTCAGTTCGCAGCATTTTCTTATTGTCAAGGACCACATACCAATCCGGCAACAGGAGGTGGTAGTCCTAATGCAGAAGTCAACTGCTGAGTTGGTGCCAGAACAGGGGATTGGCAGGGATATTACCCTTGCTACTTTCTGGTTCCCAAAGGACATCGGCCATCTGTGTCCGATCCTAGACCTCAGGCTCCTGAACTGGTACCCGCACAAGGAGAAGTTTAGGACGCAGAAGACTGATTGGTGTACCTCGACCCTCATGACACATGCTTTTAAATACTAATCCTGTAGTCACATAACAGTTGTGTTTTGTGGGATCTTTACTCATTACCAATTCACGGTTCATCCTTTTTAATTGACTTTGGTACCTTAAGTCTTCACCAAAGTGAGGGGGTTGGTCGTGGCCCATCTGAGGAGGTCGGTGATCATGGTGTTCCCATAACTGGAAAAATGGCTACTAAACTAGCTGCTCCACGCTAGTTCGTCATAGATGGTGTTGCAATATCTGCAGATCACAGCTTCCCCGCTACTTGACTTGGGGTTTTTTGATCACAGGATACCCAAGTCTTACCTGGAGCCTTCTCATTGCCTCCTTTTCATAGGGACATTAATGCAAATAACTTGCTCTGGGCTTTCTCTCCTCCACAGAGGATCCGTAACATTCAGGATATGATTTAGATGTTTTGAGCAGGAGCTAGTAGTTCAGTCCTGACTGTCCTATGCCTGCTTGGTCTGTTCACTTCTTGCATCCTCTTGATATGCATGCATGCTGGCATATGAATGCCCTTCAGTGGTGCCTACTCAGACAGTGGTTCCAGCTTCATGGAGATCTGGCAGACTCCGTGGTGATTTCTGGGGAAGCTGCAGTGGACTTTATCTGGTGGGAAACAGAGGAGAACCTGTCTCGATGGAAGTCCTTCTGTCTCCCAGTTGCAGTGACCATAGTTGTGATGGACTCATCCATCATTGCATAGCGTGCGCATCTGGGAAAGATGGAGATCAGTGGCTATGACGGCAGAAATGACACCTCAGTCTGCTGTACCACTGGAAAATCCAGTTTGCACTCAAGGCCTTTCTCCCATTCCTTCGTGGTCAGCCCATCCAGATCTTGAGGGACATCATGAGCACAATGTGGAATGTCAATAAGCAGTGAGTTGTGGGGTCTCACCTTTTTCCCTGGAAAGCACTGAGACTCTGGACATCAACAGGGGCTGTACCTGGTAGTCCGCCATCTGGTGGGTTCACTCAGTGTCAAGGTTAACATCCTCAGTTGGTGTCATCCTGCTGACCTTGCGTTGTTTTTCCATGTGGAGATGGTTCAGAGCATTTTTGCCCTCTAAGGTGGGCCTCAGGTGGACCTTTTTGCCACTTACAGCAATGCCCATTGCCTGATGTTCTGTGCTCTCCAACATCTGTCTCAGAGAGCCTTAGGGTATGTGTTTCAGTTGAAGTTGAATTGTTCGCTTCTCTAAGTGTTCCCTGCCATATCCTTGATTCCTCGGGTGCTGACGAAGATTCACCAGGACCAGGCCATTTTCTCACCCTGGATTGGCCAAGAAATGTGTGGTACACAGACCTATGGCACACATACCTGTGCAGTACCATTTTTTTCACCCGCTCAATGTGGGCATTCTCTCCCAATCGTAAGGCAAGGTCCTGCGCCCTAATCTAGGAAGGATTATACCTTCGTGCATGAAAATTGAGCAGGGCCATCTGAGGTCCTTTCAGCTTCCACTGGAGGTGGTCAAAATGGTCTTGTCAGCTCTCTGCAGCTCAACTAAGTTTTTCCTAGAGATGGAATCAGTTTGTAGCCTGGTGCACAAGCAGACGCTGTCCTTGGATGAGCAAATTCACGTGTTTGGCACAGTCAAATGGTGTATTAAGGACTTGTCAGCTATTTTATGCTCCCCAGAATAACTTACCTTGTTCAAGTCACCTGTGATTAACAGATCTAAACAAAAGTTATAATTGGAGTTACTACAACCTCCAATTTTAACGGGTAAGCTTGACAGTCTGGAACCACTGGAAACTTGGCAACCAACTTTTAAGTTTGCTTGTTGGAATATTGCGGGAGTTGCTTCAAAGGCGACAGACACAGGATGGTTACATTTTAATAATTCATATGGTGTAACTATTCTTCAGGAAACCTGGGCACGTGAACCATTCTTTGTAGATGGTTATGAGTGTTTTCACATCCCAGCAATTGTTGTGGGGGGATGGAGAGCCCAAGGCGGATTATCTATCTTGATCCACGTAACAAATGTATTTATAACTACAATTGTTCCTCTCAAGCAGGTACAGGTTTTATTGGTGGTGGCAACTCAACACTTCAGTTTCTTTCTGATCAATTTTTATAATTCAATGGTTAACATGGGATGTGAAATCTCTGCACTATTTAAGGTACTGCATACCCTTGAAACTAGGGCTTTTCTTTTGTTGCAAAATGTTAACCTGCAACTTGGGGGTGACTTTAATGCTAAAATTGGTCAATTTAGCTTAGTTGAGAATCCTTTTGAGAAGGAAGTGCAATATAGCCACTCAGACAGGGCTGACATAATAGGACAGCGGCTGATGAGGGCTGTAGGTCATACTGATCTAATAGACTTGGGCACTTTAATTGGGCATTGTTTTAGCAGCCAACCAACTTTTATAGGATGGGGAAAGGGAACAACTATTTATTTTATATTCTTATCAAGGTCAATGGGGGAACGGGTCAAATCAGACAATGTCATATCTACCAGTTACAGTGATCACAACCCCTTAGTGTTTGAACTCCTAATACTTTCAGGGGAAACCAGAATTAGCAATCTAGGTCTGATCGGGCTAAAAACCATAGATAAGGGACACATAATAAGGGCGCGAACCATGCAGACACCTGAGCTGTTTAAGTCCCTAGTTGGTGCTAACCAGGATTTGCTTATGGATCCATTGCTTAGGGCTGGCTGACCCTCCAGGTGAGGTTCTGGATGCTTTTGAGTCCCTTAATAAAACAACCAATGAGATCATCAAGAACCTTTATGCCCCAGGTAAGCAAAATAGATCAGGGTGGTTCAACCGGGAATGTAGATTAGCAAATAAATGGCTAAGAGAGACCCTTAATGCCAGGCCTAAGATTAAAGGTGATGTTCCTCGTGCAAGAACAAGCTATACATTGGCTATAATATATATATAGGAAGCAAACTTTAAAGGAAGAAACATAGGAAAGATTAATGACTGCCTGTGCTAAGGGGGACTCTATGGTCTTCTTTAAAATAGTCAAGGGTAACGATATGTTTTCAGATGCCCATGAGGATATAGGTACCTCACCAGAACAGTGGCTTAACCACTTTTCAGCGATGTATTTGGATGACCTACGCAGGAATAATGCTGATGATGAGGATTTAATCGAGTTCCCCTATCCATAATATTTGAATTCGAGGAAATAAGAGAGGCAATTAGGATCAGCCCCGCCAACAAGGCCCCCTGGCCCTGATGGGATCCCAATGGACCTATGTAAGCTAAATACCCCATTTTGGGCCCACTACTAACCAATACCCTAATGCAGCTGCAGTTAGAGAAATCCCCAAGTTATGGAAGTGCACCACAATTGTACCTGTCTTTAAAAAATGGGACCTCATAATCCTAGCTGTTATAGGCCGATTTCTCTACTAAAATCAATCCTAAAGGTGGCAGGACGAGTTATTCTAGAGAGGCTGGAGGAATGGAGCAATGCCTAAACCTAGAGCTGCTGATTGGAAAGTACATGGTGGCAAAGAAAAGTACTGTCCAACTAGCATTCATGGACCTAAGCAGTGCTTTTGACCAAGTTAATAGATCAAAGCTGTGGTCCATGTTGGAGAATATGGGCTTGCCCAAAGCCCTGCTGGACCTTTTACAAGCTATGCATTCAGAGATAGCTGCTACTGTTAGATTCGGCCAGGATGGGGAGTGCACGGACCCTCTCAAGTACCTGAGAGGGGTTAGGCAGGGGTGTGTTTTGGCACTACTCCTATTTTTACTGTATATCAATGGTTTAAATACGTTTTTATTAGATAATGGAAAGGATATGCCTATGGTAAATTCTGTTTTCGTACCGATTCTGCTGTATGCAGATGATGCGGTTTTGTTATTTCGTACAGCTAGTGGTCTAAAGGGATTAGTGGTTTGTCAAATTTTTTAACAATATGGACACTAATATCCCTAGAACCCATTTAATGATCTGCGGGAATACTACCACCAAAGTTAGACCCCCTAACCATCAAGGGCAGTGTAATCTCGCGGGTCAGTTCTTTTTCATACTTGGGTGTCACCTTTGACTAATTTCGCAATTGGAAGCCCTGCATGGCTGTTAGAGGCCAACATTTTAAGCAAGCATGTGGCACCCTTTTTTAAGTTTTCTGCCTCTATAGGAAACTAACCTATAGCTCCTCTTCTCCAAATATATAGGATGAAATGCCTGCCAGTCCTTGTGTATGGTGCAGCTATTTGGGGTTACCAAAACTGCACAAAAATACAGTGGGAAGAGAATCGGTTCTGCTGTAAGTTGTTGGGCGTTGGTCCCACAAGTCCAGGCACTTTTATCCATGATGAACTTGTTTTGGGATTTGTGGGAAAGTTTGTTAAATTAGCCCCACTACTCTTATGGATCTCAGTCTGGGCTGGGGAACATACTGTTTTTAACTGGGAAGTAATTCAGGATTGTCTAGACTGCGCTCAAGGGCATAAGATACTGTGGCTGGCATACATAAAAAACATGGCAATTAAACTGGATTATCCTGAATTGTACTACTCTACCCAGTGTATTGTTACGGTTATAGGAAAAGGATGACAGAGAATAATCTTAGCCTAATCACTGAAATGAAGGAAACAAGGGCCCTGGATAAAGCGATTATGAGAGCCTGTAAGATAATACAAACAAACCCAGGCACCGAGCCATACCTCACCTTGACCAAAAACCTGTGAGTGAGATCCCTGCTTACAATATTTCGACTGGGCTCAATCCTCCTGAACAATACAATAGTAACTCCATTTTCACCTGCCCATAAGATGGGACCACTTTTCAAACCTTGGACCATTTGATACTATTCTGTCCGATGTATCTCTTCCCATGAAAAAGATACTTGCTCCCTATCCTAAGGTCCAGGGCTTTTTATCAGTATATGCCTGCTCTTTTACACTTAGGGTTACTGTCAGACACAACTGTTATCCTAGCTGTTGTGTCTTTTATAAAATGTACCATAAAATTGAATGCTGCTATATATCTATAATTACCCCTATATCTGTACAGAAGTATCTTCTGTCCAGTTTTATATAAGTTGGAGTATATGGTGGACTCTTCCTGAGGTTTTTATTCTCCCTTTTTGCTTCATTTTATTCGAGCCTCTGCCAACCGAGACATATATGAAGTTGATGCCAAGAATCATTTTTATGGAACATTGTCTTATGCTCTTTTAACTTGTTTATATGATAAAAATGATGAATCAACCTAGATTGAGTAAACACACTTTTTAATGTCCTTGATTAATTGTAATAAGTTTGTATCTATTATATTGACACAGTAGATTTGTATCTGATTTGATGTACGTTTATGGTCTATATTTATTAGACCGAATAAAGATATTTGATTGAAGAGTTTTTTAAATTTGTTTACACCAGTTTCATTTGTCATGCTGTAAGAGGACTTTTATGTTGATGTTCTTAAATTGTAGTAACATCATCTTAGTGGGTTAGCAAGCTGCAGGCTTTGAGTGTTAGTCAACTTTTCACATGCTACTTCACAGAGAAGCTCATACTGCGAACTAAAGTACCTTTCCTACCGAAGGTGATGTCCTCATTACACCCGGTGCAATCAGTCACCACACCCACTTTCTATTCATCAACCCACCCTACCAGGGAGGAGGAGCTGTTTTATAGGCTCTGCCCCAGGTAAGCTATTTGATCTGCCAAGCAAAGAAGATGAGATCTGATCAACAGCCCTTTGAATGGAACACAGGCAATAAGAAAGCCAAGGCGGTTCAAAAGAGAACACTTTCCTGGGTGTGCACTAGTGATGAACGAACTGCCTGAGGGCATCTGGGCCCAATTCACCAGGGTGAAGTCTTTCACTGGGACTTTGGCTAGAGGCATGCCAGTGGTGGACATTTGTAAAGTGGCAATGTGGGCTTCGCTCCACATCTTCATAAAAGACTGTTGTCTGGATTTGCAGTTGAGGAGGAATGGCCCTTTCGCTTGTTCAGCTCTATAATGTAACACCATTTGAATTTTCATTCAGGCCCTCATCCTAAGTCGGGGATTGTTTGGAAAACCATTCATATATGAGGAATGTTCAGGTAGAATGATCGAGCTGAAGAAAAAGTTATTTCCCTTTGGTAACAATCGTTCTGGTGGATACTCTATCTGCCTGCAGATTCCGCAGCAACCACATTCCCCTTCCCTTCCGGAAAGAAATTCATATGCTTCATAAAAAGATACCAGTTTAGTTTACTACAATCATTTGTACAGATGTTTCTTTCACCCCTGTCTCAAAAGACACAGTATAAAACAGATGGGAAATGATGTGAGGTGGGCGCTATATTACTCGGCTGATGTCAATGTGACACCTCTAACGACTTCGACACAGAGCCAGCACCCCTACAGGTGTCAGAGAGCTGTGTGACAAGTTTCCGGACCCAGACAGGTCACTTGGCTAATGAAAGGCAGGGACTTTGCAGGTAGATCAGGTATCTGCCAGAAAGACTGTTACCGAAGGTAAGTAACTTTTCTTCTTGTTCTTGATTTAGATGTAGCCACTGTGCCTTCTCATCAAGAGGGCTAGGGGCATCAATATTAACCGTTCCTCCATCACCCTGCCTATTTTCTCTCTCACACACCTAAAAGCAATTACATTGTTCAGTGTTTCCTCTACAAACAAACATGAACCTAAAACCAGGGTTTCTAACTTTTTCTATCCATAAAAGCAGTCATAAACTATTAATGGCTTTGACAATTGTTTCTGTAGTGATTACATCAAATACAACCTCAATATTGACCACATTTTGCAGGTTTGCTAGTAGTGACCACCCAGATGTGTGACACATATCGAGTGAAAGAATGTTATCATGCCAAAAATTCACATCCAGAATATTCACAAGTAAAATATGATGATAGCACGTGTATATAGGTAAGTATAGATTTTCTATTTTTAATGCCACATCTACTTACTTTGAAGATATATATATATATCAACATAAATTGATGTTGTATTAAGGATTTAAATAGAATTAAACCTAGCTATACATAGTAGTAAGTTTATTTCAGGCACAGTCCATGAAACACATCAAATAATGCAAAGACATAAAATTACATTTATTAAGAAGTTAGAAGTTAGCAATGACATTCCTCTAAATTACCTATAACACAAAAAAATAAAATCAATGATATACTACATTCTTCAGAATTTCCATAAAAAATCACAAATATATGTATCTTCATAAACAACCTGTTTAAAAAATTTAGAAAGATGCAGACAGCAATTGTAATTAAAACATCACTCCTGCCTTGTCCTATGTAGCCATACAGCATAGAGGTACTGACTAACTCCAAAGATAATAACTTGGCTTGCATCTGTGTGTAAAATCCTATAGGCTTCCCTATCTCACCCTGATGTTGTTACTCAGGGGATTAAGCCAAGTCTGCCTTGGGTTGTGATACTTGGATCAAAAAAATAACACATATTCAATATCCTCGATAGCATGGTTACAAAACCTACAAACTGCTGTCGTTAGTGGCTGGGATTTCCAGTTACATGTAAATTTGTTCACTTCTAATGTTCCCAAACTAGATTTAATGTAGAGTGTGCAAGCTATGGCAGGTTGAATTTCATCCAAATAGGTCTCTTTTACTGTGAATGGTTTATGGATTGAAAAAAAACCTCCACCATACTTTCTGACTTAGCCTTTTGGTAGTGTTTGATTCGTCTCCGGAAATGCAGTTATAACCCTACCCTTGTTATTTTAGTTAATTTAAGTGGGATTATTCTAGTAATCTCATAGTCCTAGTTCAATGAGATGATATTTTACAAACTTAAACCAGGGAAATAGATACACTTTACTCAGCCGAAGACTTCTTCTACTGCTAATCTACAATGCTGTAACTCACTAGTGGACAAAGGCCTAACCCAAACCCAATATAAGAGGGGCCTTAACATCGCCAGATCTCCTACTCTATTAAGCCCTGAATCATAGTAAGGAGGTAAAGTAGGAGTACTGTGCGGCAATGCAAATAAAGATCTTATGAAGTGATTTTCTTTAATGATCAAATTCCTCACATTTGCAATACCCCAGACTTCTGCACTATAAAGTGATGTGGATTGGGCTTTTGCCCTTTTTTTTCCGCTGCTGGAGATACAGATTTAGGAGTGGTTGCCTTAACTCCCCTGAGCAGAGGCTCAGTGTATTAGCACCAATTCACTCTTTTCTATGTGAGAGTTCCAGGTTTTTATGCTTATTAATTCTAATCCCTAAATAATCAAATGTATCTACTATTTGAAGTGGTTCACCTTTCATTGTAAAATTGGTTCTGTGGGCTCTGTGTGGGTTACAAATCCTGATTTTAGTGTCAGATATACTAACCACCGGACCACGTGAATCACAAAACTCAGTGAATTTATTTAGTAGTTTGAAATCCAATGTGGGCTCTAGACAACAGAAGAGTGTTAGCGAAAAGTAAAGCAGGAATACGAGACCCAGCTAACCTTAGAGCATCATGAGTACATTCACTCAGCGAACTGACCACATCATTTATATAGCGTGAGAAGAGTGTTGGTGCAAGGACACACCCTTGCCACTTTCCCACAACACTGAGATAAGTTCTGTCAAGCTGCCACTCTTCCCCCATCTAACTTGGACGGTGGTATTGTTGTGAAGTCGTATTAAAACATCCAATAAATTGTGATCCATGCCCATTTCACCCAGAGTTGACCAAAGCTGCTGTCTAGGAACTAAATCAAAGGCGGCCTGAGGTCCACAAAGGCCAGATAGAGATGATCCCTTGCCTGCCTCAGGTATTTCGCCACTATAATGTCAAACCGTAAGATTTGATCGATTGTGCTCTCCTTTTCCCAAAACCAGGCTTGGAGGAGCTAGAGGACTGAAGCTTCTTCAATCCTATCCCGCAACCTGTCTAGTATCGGACGGCAGAAAACCTTCTGAAGGTGATCAATGGGGTGTGAAGGCCGATAGTTGTTTAGTGATGCCTCTATCTCCCTTTTTATAAATAGGTATAATTTCATGATTTTACCACGTATCTGGAATGGCCCCTCCCGCCGCTATTTCATTTGTAAGTTGATTTATGTAAGGGCCCCAAACAAGAGGTTCTGAGCGAAACAGGTCTCCTGGGATACTATAAGGCAGTGGGGCTTTGCCCGAGGACGTAGCCTGAATGGCACAGAGAGATTCCTCTAATGAAAAATGAAGGGAGTTGGCAGCAGTGACAGTTTCTTGCTCAAGAAATGATATCCCCATGGGTCCCGTCACTGGGCTATTTGAAGCATATATCTTGGAGAAATGGTCTACCCATTGGTGAGGCTGAATTGTTGGCACTATTAACGCTGTTGGATTTGGGGCAGCCATGAAAAGTCTTTGCTTCTAGATGCCTGTATAAGTGCTACCCAGTTAACAACAACCCAATTTATTTAGAGTGGGAGATTATCTGTTTGTAATTAGATTGAGCATCCCAGACATCCCCTTGGACCCCACTTTTAATAGCCTCTATGAGTTGACCCTTTGCCCTTGGGCATTCCTTAATATAGCAAGCGAGTGACTGTGTGCATGGAGTTTTCTTCCGAACACAGTCCTTGGTGCAATGCTGTTTTAATGATGCAACTAAGGCTGCGTGAGAAGTGGTAAGTTATCTCCAAGCTTATCATTAAGTGGAGTCAAAACGGTATTAAAATCAAAGTAGATACCAACTAGGGATTCCGTATCCAATCTCAGTTCGTCCCATTCCCCTGTCCTCCTGTTATTACCTAACGTTGCGATGATTTCAGACTTGTCCCCACTGACCTCAGTGTTCCCCTTAAAGAGGCCATTAGTTGATAGCCTCAACCCATTATGATCACAACCTGCTTGCAAAAGAATCTCAAAATCCTCTGCATAATGCCAGACATCTAGCTCTAAGAAGAAATAATTATACTAGATGAAGAGCCACGGGTAAAAGTAGGGACGCACTTCCTATCAGATCGAAACCTCCCATTACATGTGTGAATGCCATGATTCAATGTGTTAGATAAAATCTGTATAGTTGCCACTGACCAAGATTGTAGAAATAACAGTCTAATAGAGGGATTACCTATAGCTTCATCTTCTAAATCATATACTGTTGCTAGGCCCTCTATTGGTTCACAAGTGGTGTTAAAATCACCCGCTTCTATAAGAGGGAAACTGTCTATTCTCTTGGCTAGATGGTGGGCAAGCAAGAATGCGGCAGATTCTTTAGTATGCTGTACAGTACAATTGTATACATTAAAAAGATGTACCCTGGGATCCTTCCCACTCCTTGGGGATAATCCCAAGATGTCATTGCTATCATCATCCTGTCTTTTGATCGTTAGATCTAGTGTATTTTTGAATCAGATTAAAAGGCCCCAGACAGTCTCCTTCCTTTAGAAGGTATTGCTTTGATACTATAGGTCGAGTAAACTATCCTATGTAAATTCTCCACATCCCATGTTTCTTATATAATTACTGTCAGGCTTGTAGATTAAGGTACCCCACTCAGGATCTAAGATTTTCCCCTTTAAGCCCGCCATGGCGAAATCTGAATGGAAACCTCGGGTTCTTCGGCAGCTACATTCAGATTATTAAAATATGGTGAGGGTACTAACTGCCCTGAAGAGCTGGTGTCAAGATACATCTGATCAAAGTGAGTAGAAGTCTAGGTAAGTGGGCATGGGAAGTCATACTCATGGTGCAGTCTACTAAATCATGTTCAACCAACCCTGGGTGTGCCTCATTATCACCCCCTAATCCCATCATCCCCCCAAATATAACTCTTTTGGTGTCCAAGGGCTGGTTATAGATACATGTTAGATCTCTCGAGTCTCAGTCTGGGCTTTCAAGGTCTGAGAGTGGCTGAAATCTATTCAACAGGAACAGAAAAATATCTTGAGTTGACTACCTGATGTTGACCATATACCTGTACATACTTTGTTCTTGTGGCAGGTAGTTGATATTGTAGATATATTTTGACTGGATGATATTTAAAACTCACTGTTGTAATAGAACAATAACCACCCCTACATGTAAAACAGGGTTATTAACACCAATGTCAGGGAAAAATTTATCAGTGTAAAATGCCTAAAAATGATTAATGAAATAACAACCACTGCAGAAAGTGCCCATTGGTACAAAAGAAATACTAACGGCTATAAATCTCCTCAAATCATTTTGTACTATCATTCAAAGTGCAGCTTTAAATATAATTTAGCGTTACAACAAACAATTGATGGACGGAATGCTGACAATGCAGACATTCTCCCCCAGTCAAGAGATCTGGGTTAAATCCATCGTTCTTTTGCCCACTACGCCACCCCAGTTTAGACATGGCCATATGCAAATCAGTCTTGACCCTGTGCCTCATGGGAACAGTCCAGCCCGAACTGCCAAGCCATGTCTTCCCTGGACCGGAATCAAGCATCCTAGGACCGGTTTCTGGCTATCAGCCGTCATCAGCCAGGATAGCTTGACTCCAGTGGCGTAGTGAGCACGGGTCCCACGTCTGGGAATACCCATCCCACTTAGGGCGAAAAGCGTTACAACAAACAATTGATGGACGGAATGCTGACAATGCAGACATTCTCCCCCAGTCAAGAGATCTGGGTTAAATCCATCGTTCTTTTGCCCACTACGCCACCCCAGTTTAGACATGGCCATATGCAAATCAGTCTTGACCCTGTGCCTCATGGGAACAGTCCAGCCCGAACTGCCAAGCCATGTCTTCCCTGGACCGGAATCAAGCATCCTAGGACCGGTTTCTGGCTATCAGCCGTCATCAGCCAGGATAGCTTGACTCCAGTGGCGTAGTGAGCACGGGTCCCACGTCTGGGAATACCCATCCCACTTAGGGCGAAAAGCGTTACAACAAACAATTGATGGACGGAATGCTGACAATGCAGACATTCTCCCCCAGTCAAGAGATCTGGGTTAAATCCATCGTTCTTTTGCCCACTACGCCACCCCAGTTTAGACATGGCCATATGCAAATCAGTCTTGACCCTGTGCCTCATGGGAACAGTCCAGCCCGAACTGCCAAGCCATGTCTTCCCTGGACCGGAATCAAGCATCCTAGGACCGGTTTCTGGCTATCAGCCGTCATCAGCCAGGATAGCTTGACTCCAGTGGCGTAGTGAGCACGGGTCCCACGTCTGGGAATACCCATCCCACTTAGGGCGAAAAGCGTTACAACAAACAATTGATGGACGGAATGCTGACAATGCAGACATTCTCCCCCAGTCAAGAGATCTGGGTTAAATCCATCGTTCTTTTGCCCACTACGCCACCCCAGTTTAGACATGGCCATATGCAAATCAGTCTTGACCCTGTGCCTCATGGGAACAGTCCAGCCCGAACTGCCAAGCCATGTCTTCCCTGGACCGGAATCAAGCATCCTAGGACCGGTTTCTGGCTATCAGCCGTCATCAGCCAGGATAGCTTGACTCCAGTGGCGTAGTGAGCACGGGTCCCACGTCTGGGAATACCCATCCCACTTAGGGCGAAAAGCGTTACAACAAACAATTGATGGACGGAATGCTGACAATGCAGACATTCTCCCCCAGTCAAGAGATCTGGGTTAAATCCATCGTTCTTTTGCCCACTACGCCACCCCAGTTTAGACATGGCCATATGCAAATCAGTCTTGACCCTGTGCCTCATGGGAACAGTCCAGCCCGAACTGCCAAGCCATGTCTTCCCTGGACCGGAATCAAGCATCCTAGGACCGGTTTCTGGCTATCAGCCGTCATCAGCCAGGATAGCTTGACTCCAGTGGCGTAGTGAGCACGGGTCCCACGTCTGGGAATACCCATCCCACTTAGGGCGAAAAGCGTTACAACAAACAATTGATGGACGGAATGCTGACAATGCAGACATTCTCCCCCAGTCAAGAGATCTGGGTTAAATCCATCGTTCTTTTGCCCACTACGCCACCCCAGTTTAGACATGGCCATATGCAAATCAGTCTTGACCCTGTGCCTCATGGGAACAGTCCAGCCCGAACTGCCAAGCCATGTCTTCCCTGGACCGGAATCAAGCATCCTAGGACCGGTTTCTGGCTATCAGCCGTCATCAGCCAGGATAGCTTGACTCCAGTGGCGTAGTGAGCACGGGTCCCACGTCTGGGAATACCCATCCCACTTAGGGCGAAAAGCGTTACAACAAACAATTGATGGACGGAATGCTGACAATGCAGACATTCTCCCCCAGTCAAGAGATCTGGGTTAAATCCATCGTTCTTTTGCCCACTACGCCACCCCAGTTTAGACATGGCCATGGGAAGGGCATGCTCAGACGTGAGTCCCTTGCTCTCCATGCCACTGGAATCAAGCTATCCTGGCTGATGAGGGCTGAAAGCCCGAAACCGGTCCTAGGATGCTTGTTTCCAGTCCAGGGAGGACCTGGCTTGGCAGTTCGGGCTGGACTGTTCCCATGGGGCACAGGGTCAAGACTGATTTGTATATGGCTGGGTTCAAACTGGAATGGCATGGTGAGCAAAAAAACGATGGATTTAGGCCCAGATCTCTGTACTGGGGTGAATGTATGACATTGTTCTGCATTCTGTCCATCAATTGTTGTTTTTGCATTTGTCACCCCGAGTGGGAAGGGTATGCTCAGACGTGAGTCCCTTGCTCTCCATGCCACTGGAATCAAGCTATCCTGGCTGATGAGGGCTGAAAGCCCGAAACCGGTCCTAGGATGCTTGTTTCCAGTCCAGGGAGGACCTGGCTTGGCAGTTCGGGCTGGACTGTTCCCATGGGGCACAGGGTCAAGACTGATTTGTATATGGCTGGGTTCAAACTGGAATGGCATGGTGAGCAAAAAAACGATGGATTTAGGCCCAGATCTCTGTACTGGGGTGAATGTATGACATTGTTCTGCATTCTGTCCATCAATTGTTGTTTTTGCATTTGTCACCCCGAGTGGGAAGGGTATGCTCAGACGTGAGTCCCTTGCTCTCCATGCCACTGGAATCAAGCTATCCTGGCTGATGAGGGCTGAAAGCCCGAAACCGGTCCTAGGATGCTTGTTTCCAGTCCAGGGAGGACCTGGCTTGGCAGTTCGGGCTGGACTGTTCCCATGGGGCACAGGGTCAAGACTGATTTGTATATGGCTGGGTTCAAACTGGAATGGCATGGTGAGCAAAAAAACGATGGATTTAGGCCCAGATCTCTGTACTGGGGTGAATGTATGACATTGTTCTGCATTCTGTCCATCAATTGTTGTTTTTGCATTAAATATAATTTAGGCTTTTAATTATTGTGTTTTAAAACATCAGCCTATCAGGTTCTCATAGTACATGTTTGTCTACCAAGTATGCACTTTCCGTATTGGAAACATTCCAGTAAAACACTCAAGAAAATCTAGCCCTTTTCTGAAAAATAACTCAAAAATGTGTTTCATGGATGGTGCCCAATGTTAGCTAGTGATTTCCCTAGTGCAAATGCATCACATGGGCAGATTCTGCTCCACCTCCGCAGGTATTTCCATCACATGCCAAAGATGGCCACCTTATGGCAGGCGCCAACTGTGCAATGAATACCCACCATAATGGTGTGAACCGCCACATCACGTCAGTCATGGACATTAATAATCCAGGTGCTTCCCACACAGAGCAGGCACATCCTTGCGATTAGATTGAAAATGGGCGCAAAGGGACACTTTGATATCTATAATGTCTATGCACGAGGCACGAATAGGGGGAAAAAGTTGGAGGTTTTAGCGACCATCGACGATCTCTTAGATTTGTATTCTAGAGATTCCCTAATTTTAATAGCAGGTAACATTAACTCGACATTTGAGCCTCTCGTCATGGGTGAACATGACCCGGCCTGGGAGGAAGACGCCCTGTGGGGCATTCCAAAATTGGAACTAACTACCATAAAAAAGTGGTCAGGTGTAGCCATTCAAATCAATGCTATGTGTTTGGAAAATGGTCTCCGGGCTGCAAATGGGAAATCCGCCTCAGATAGGCAGATGTGCATGCACATTTTTTTTTTGATAATCAAATTCATTGAATTTAGAACAAACCACAAATTTACATTGGCATCAAAATCAAGCATAATATAGTGTACAGCCACATGAGAAACAACAGACTTGTGAATCAATTTGTAGGGTAAAATCATACATGAGGCTATCCTGAATCATAAAAGACACACTCACCCCTCAGGTCAACAGGTTGAACCATTTACCCATATCTTTTCAATGAGTTCAGGGCAGCCCCGGGCTTCAAAGAGGGGCTATTCTTGAGGCCCGCACCAGTCCACTCCCCGTCTCCACCTCCGCATAGTTGGGGGTTTGGCTGGGACCATAGTGCCGCTATATCTCGCTTTGCCACCGCCACCGCTGTCCCAAGGAAGCGCTTGTCAGCCCGAGAGCTGTCCAGGCCATCAAATATGCCTAGAATCAGACGCATGGGGAACCGTCCACCCCAGGGTCTGTGAGTTCCAGTTCCACACCCGCCCAGAACGGAGCAAGGACGGGGCATTGCCAGATCATATGATAAAAATCCGCTGGGGCGTGGTTGCAGCACGTGCAGGGCGGGGAAGCGCGCAGCTGGGCTTTGTATAAGCGCGCCGGGGTGAGGTATGCCACATGTAAATAATAGAGTTGGACTAACCGCAGTTTGGATGAGGTTGTCAGGGTCTTGGGGGCCATGAGAGCGTCCCTCCAATCCGCATCCTCCAGGGGGCCCAACCAACCCTTCCAGCGAACTCGCAGCTAATCTAGGGTTGCGGGACCATTGTTCACGAGGGAGCAATAAATCCTAGATACCCCCCCCCCTACCCAGATTTTCCATCATCACCTGGGCCTCGAGGGGACTAAACTCGGGAAGGGAGATGGGAGACGGAAGGTGCACCCCAAGGGCATGCCTAAGCTGTAAATATTTGTAGAATTGGGAGGAGTGGAGGGAATAGCGCTGCTGCAGGTCTGCAAAGGTTCTGATGTGGTCTCCCACCCAAACGTCCCCAAGAAGCAAGATCCCTATGTGGACCCATCGATGGAAGTCCCGGAGGGATGAGGCCTCTCGCAGCCAAGTGCCACACCAAAGGGGCGTCTGCCTTGTAAGTTTCCGATCCCACCTCATGTGATGCAAAGCAGTGCGCCAAGCCAAGAGGACCGACCTAGTGATGGGGGAGAGGTCCCTTGGTATGGAAGTTCCATACAAGTAGGCCTGAAGCCGCGGGAAGTCCATCGTCCCCCCCCCCCCCATAAAAAGCGGGTGATGATACCATCGAACTCACGAAACCAGCTCGCCGGGAGGTGATAGGAAATATTCTGCAGAATATATAAGAATCGTCGGAGAACCATCATTTTAAAAAGGGCACTTCTGCCAAGGGGGTTAAGAGGAAAGGATTGCCATTTTGTACGTTCCGCCTTGGCCCTGGTGATTAGGGGCGTAATATTCAGCGCCCATTTGAGATCTGGAAGCAGGGCAACCCAAATCCCCAGGTACTTGAAAGATTGCCTGCGCATGGGAATGGTTGTCTGCCAATCGAAACAGGCACGGGACTGTTGGAGGGGAACCAGAGTAGACTTCGCCGGGTTGAGCCGAAGGCCCGAGACCCATTCAAAAGCGGAGAGGACCTCCAAGCAGCGTGGGCCAGAGTTCACGGGGTCCGCCAGGAAGAGGAGTCGTCGGTGTAAAGGGCGACCTTATCGATCTGAAAGGGGTCCCACGCCCAGCCCCGGATGCAGGGAACTTGGCGTATAAGGGAGGCAAGGGGCTCCATCGCTAGTGCAGATAAGAGTGGCAAGACCGGACAGCCTTGGCGAGTGCCTCTCTTAATGGGAAATGCCTCCGACAGCATGCCGTTGACTAGGACCCTCGCTTTAGGGCAGGAATATAGAACGTGGATGAGGCGCCGGAACGGCAGGTCGAACCCCATCACCTCTAGCACATCCTCCAAGTAAGTCCAGTCCACCGTATCAAAGGCTTTTTCAAAATCAATGAAAAGCAGGGCTAAATACGGAGTGAGACGGTGGCGATGTGGCGAGGGCGAGGTGGAGACGGCGAATGCAGTGCCGTGTACCCCGGGCAGTCATGAAACCGCATTGGTCTGGATGGACCAAATCATGTAAGAGGGGGCGGAGGCGTTGGGCGAAAACAGTGGCGAAGATTTTCACCTCGGTGTTGATAAGGGAAATAGGGCGATAGTCTGCACAAGCAAAAGAGGGCAGCTGTGTCTTCGGGAGTACCACAATAGTGGCCACGTCTGTTTCTGGGGGAAAGGACCCCTTGTCCACCACATGGCAAAACAATTCCACCAAGTTCGGGACCAGCAAGTCGCGATAGGTCGCATAGTAATCTTGCGGATAGCCGTCCGGTCCTGGCGTCTTGCCGGAATTCAAGTGAGAAATGGCCTCATGAATTTCCTCCGAAATGAGGGGGAGATCCAGAGTCTCCGAGACCGCTTGGGGAAGACGTGGCAGATGGGTCCCCGTCTCCGACAATAGTGCAGTTAGGGAGGCCTCGGGGGGTCGGCCCGCATAGAGATTGGCATAGTAATCCACAAAGGCTTGGGCGATGGCCCGAGATGTGAAGCGGTGGGTACCGGCCCTATCACCGACCTCGGGAATGATGCGAGTGGCCTTGGGGTAAGAAATCAGGTTATGGAGTAATTTGCCATTTTTATCACCCCAGCCATATACTCGCGCCACCAAAGAGCGCCAGAGCATTTTAGCGGCATCCAGGGAGATCTGGCAGATCTCCTCTCGGAGCAGCGCAAGCTGTTGGGCGGAATCAGCACCCTCAGTAGACCCCTGGGAAGACTCTAACCAAGCAGCGTGGGCCTCCAACTGTACAAGGCGGGTGACCTGATCCGTGCGCTTCGCGTGGATTTAGCCTCTGGCCACGCTCTATATGGTGGCCTTGCTGGCCTCCCACAAAGTACCCGGCGAGGGGACCGACCCTGTATTGATCACAAAATACTGCTTCAGTTCCCGCCCGAGGGATTCAACGAATTCTGCGTCTTGCAGAAACCAGGCGTTCATTCTCCAAGTCGTGTGAACGCCGTCAGGGGAGTTCCCAAGCCAGAGGGAGACGCGGGGTGGTCCGAGATGCCCCTGGACAAAATAGTGGCCCCGGACACCAGCGGACAATTGGGGGGCAGGAACTAGGAGCAGGTCAATACGAGAGTGAGTATGATGGGCCGCTGAAGTGTGGGTGTACTATTCCCGCCGGGGATTCCACACCCTCCACGCGTCGCAGAGACCCAGGGCGGAGGACCAATCAGAAAGGCGCTTAGCAGAGCCAAGATGGGACGCAGAGGGAACGCCTGTCGCATCGCGAAGGGGATGCATAACAGCGTTAAAATCACCTCCGATGACCATCAGGCCCTGAGGAAGGTTGGAGACTAAGAGCGTGTGTCGCCGGAGGGCAGAGGGCATTGTGGCAGGGGGAATATAGATAGATAAGAGATTAAGAGGATGCCCCTTGATCCTGCCGGTCAGGGCCACATAGCGGCCTTGTGTGTCAGTCTCAACCCATGACAAAGTAAAGGGGAGACCCTTACGGAGCAGTATGGCCACCCCCCGGAAACCCCGTGTGAAACCCGAGTACCAGATCCTACCAAACCAATAACGGGCGAGGAAAGTGCACTGAGTGCCTAAAAGGTGCGTTTCTTGTAGAAAGAGGATGTCGGGTGCGTGTCGCTGGGTGCTGCGGAGGACTGCAGTACGCTTTATGCGGTCTAGCAGGCCGTTGACGTTCCATGACACAATTTGGAGGGGTCTATGTAAGGTGGACATCATCAGGGCGGGTATTGTGTGTGGGGTGGCAATGCGGATATACCTGGGTCCTAGCCGGGGCATTGGGGTGCATTTTGTGTGGTCTGCTAAACTTCATGTTGTCATCGGTGACGCGTGTGCAATGACTGATGCCAACTAAAACAAAAAACGGCGGCCCGTAGGTGGCCATAAACAATAAACAATCGGGAGACAACGGCCTGCCCACCCTCCCTCGCCCCCAACACCCCCACCCTACACTTCTGAACTTGAAGCACCTGTCGCCCTGAAAAAGGAAAAAGAACAAACGAGCAACACAGCTGAATCTGAGTGCTAAGCTAAAACAGTTAGCTCAACATGAGCGTGGCGGAGATGGACCCCTCCATGAAGGCAGATGAGATATTCGTTAACAGCTAGAAAAACAAATAAGAGCAGTAAAAGCCAAAGGACTACTGTTAGACCTGTCAGCCCTAGGGTGGTCTTCCCCTACATTTTTTTCCCTTTTTGCCTCGCTATTGACCGCCATTTTTTGTTGGACATAGAACTCTGGGCGCCTTACCGCTGCTAATCAGCGCTGAGGTGCAGGCACTCTCTCCTAACAACATGGTTGCCACAGGCCCCTGCTACTGCGGTGAAGCCACTGTCCTATCTGCGCACTTGTAGTTGGAATAAGGCTGGGACTTAATGCTACTGTAACCTTGACCGTCCCGCCTCTTGTCACCATAGACAGCCACCACAGAGTCCCCAGATTCTTCTGGAACCTTCCAACCCCCCCAGATTGCCGCCAGAACTTGCCACCTTTTTGAACGGTCACCTGACCTAGGGGTACAAAAGTAAAGGAGGGAACCTGATAAGTCAGTTACACCACTGGACCCGGGGACTCTCCGCTGGAGTGAAGGATGCTGGTGTAGTGATGTGGAAAATGATAGTCAGGTCCACGTAGGTTCTTGAAGAATAAGTATTTATTTATGTAGATGGTACAAGGTATCAAGATGAAGAAACATGGAAATAAAAACCCCACCAGGAGCTGTCTCCTCACAGCTCAGCCCCAAGCTCCCAACTGAATTCACAGAGCTAGGAACCCAACATTCTAATGTGTCATCATGAATACCAACATTCCACATGGTGACAGCAGAAGATGAGCTATACAGGATGAATAGCAATCACTACACATCTTCCCCTTTATACCTTTTAAAAACAACTAAAATGTACAACGTACACATAGCATCAGAAAGAGGATACAGACAGTACGATAGGGACATCACGAAAAAGAGAAATTACAAGGCAGGAAGGAATATGGAAAAGGGAACACAAATATAATTAAAGAAAAGAAGATACTCTAAAATAATAGAAGAAGAACAAATATGAATAGAAGAATAGAGGATAAGCGAAGGAGAAAGAACATGAAGAAGGAGATAAGAGACGGAACATATAGTAGGTAGAAGGTAATAGAACACATACGAGATGGAACATATAGGAGATAGAAAGAGATAGAACACATCTTCTCCCTAATTAAGACACAAAAAGAAGAGGAAATCACACAGTAAAAAGGATAAAAGATAGCAAAAATAAGAAAACGACGCAAAGTTGAGAGTTACATCCACAACACAACTGTTGGCCATACAGGAGTGGAGATGAAAACCAACGAACGTCAGAAACAAGAGCAGAAATAACAACCATAATAATGGAAGAAAAAGTACTCCTAACAGAAGAATAAATGAAACTCAGGAATAACACTGGAGTACAAACTTAATTAGGAGAAAACCCCAATTGCCAGGAAATTTCATGAAAAATACTTTGCGCAAAGAAGAAAACTGGCATAATAATAGAATAAAATCATAGAGCTCTTAAAAATCAGAAAAAGGTTTTGTGCACTAAAACTGAGAACTGACGTCAGCAATAAACCTTAAAAACATGTACGTACTGTCATTAGAAATACAGAAATATGAAAAATTTCATTATAACTTGCACAGCAGAAACGCGAAATGCATCATTTTGAAATAAGAACCAAACATTACAGCTTGAGATTACGTTCTTAAAAACATGAACCTGTCATTCACAAAATAGGAATAGAAAGTGAAGGTTCGCTCAAACATTTTGAATGGATACAAGAACTAACATCACCGGTACTCGACCTAGTACCCGAGTGTGCACTAGAATGTGAAAACTTGTTAAGAAATGAAAATAAGCAATTTCAATCAAAACACAAAAGATGACACACTGTACTCAGATAAAAGAATAATGTTCACTATGCCAAGAAAAACATTCTTGTAAATAAAACAACAAAGCAGAATATTTAGGAACATGACCAAGTTTCAATTAAATAGAAGTCGTGAAATCAATGCAGCAATTATAGGCTCAGAGATGAAATGACTTGCAGTTGTTGTGAAGAAAATGCCACGGAAAATGACACATTCGCAGAGTCACAAATCCTTCTTAAACATCCTGGGTGAGACGATAATCCTGACGAACTCGCAGCGTGACAGAACGTGACAGAATGTACCTTCGGTGCTCATGTTGACGATGAAACTGCCTGCCTTCATGTTGAAAATAAAACACGGTTGGCAATTGAAGGAAATACCGGAAGAATTGTAATAGGATGAGTCAGGTATAAGTATGGTAGTAGTTGTCAACCACAAGATGGCGGCACGTACAGCACGCCTTGCAGGATGGCTCAAAGCAGGAAATTGCACCAAACGTTGCTCTGCTGACACGGAGGCAGCTTCAAAGACGGAGAGCAAGTACGTCATTGAAGGAAGCATTGTTGCGGCTGAAGCTTGAAATACGAAGGTAAGAGCGCGCGCTAAGCATGGCACACGCTGTTTTTCAAAAACTAAGTGGGCGGTTGAACTGCCAAGTGAAAATGATGAATCAAGGCCCATAATGAATATTAAAATAAAAATTACCGCAAATGTTTCAAAAAATTGCCTCACATGCAGAAGAAATGTATAAGCGTTTAAACCAGGTCGTGAAACAGGCTCCAAAAACATTAATTGGATGGCGCTTGTTTAAAGGATTCACGAAGAAACACTTAGCCTTTATGTATGGCGCTGGCATTAAAGCAGTATGCTCACAGAATGAGGTAAATTTAATCACTGTCACAGTCCCCAAAACCGTTGCCTTTAAACAAACACTGACTGCAAAAATCGCTGAATGAAGAGCAAAACTTGCTACCAAGCCCAGATAAACACAGCAGGGTGATCAGGCCGGCTGCATCTCTGTGAGAATTGTACTTGAAAAGGCAGAATATGATATGGCAGGCAAGAGAAATTGCAGTAAGTTGCTGAGGGCAAACAGGTATAATAGGAACAGCATGAACTTGGAGTGAAAGTTGGCAGGACATCAGCATTAAAGTTGAAATAAGGCAAAGTAAATCATTTAGACGCTCATTAGCAAAGCAAGGACTGGTCGTTGTGGAATTGAAGGCACACTGTCCAAAAGTGGCATGAAAGGAACATCAGTTACGAAGTGATGGAGAAGTCAGGAACTTAGACTTGAAAAATAGAAGAAAGTTACAGCAGGGACTGGCTTGTTGAGATGAGGGCGACTGATTGAATGGTCACTGGTGGGGTTCAGTAGTTGGGTTGCCAGTATGCTAGGAAGTCACTTGAAGAAATAAAAATTTAAATGTTTACCTTGTTGAAGAAAGTCCATTTGTTGCTGCTTGAAATTTGAAGTAAAATAAAGTTGAAATCCCAGAACGTCGCCAAAATTGTAGTGATGTGGAAAATGATAGTCAGGTCCACGTAGGTTCTTGAAGAATAAGTATTTATTTATGTAGATGGTACAAGGTATCAAGATGAAGAAACATGGAAATAAAAACCCCACCAGGAGCTGTCTCCTCACAGCTCAGCCCCAAGCTCCCAACTGAATTCACAGAGCTAGGAACCCAACATTCTAATGTGTCATCATGAATACCAACATTCCACATGGTGACAGCAGAAGATGAGCTATACAGGATGAATAGCAATCACTACAGCTGGGCTAGGGAGAGAGCTACACTACTGAGGCTGACTGATCCCAGGAGCTGCTGCCCCAAGTTAACGGAGTTACCTTACCTTCCTGCTGACCTTGCCCAGCGTGAGGGGAACCAGGGTCCCCATCTCCAGTGAAGTCTCCACACTAATTTCTACTCCTGAGACAAGACCCCTGCCTGAGGGAGTTGCAAATATCCTTCAGGACTGTCATCACCTATGCTACTGTCACCTGACCTGGCAAGCGCCGTGTGGAAAAAGCGCTGTGAGGCTGGAAGCATCGCTGCTGCTGGGGACCCCCCTGAGGTACGGTAAGGCGCTGTGCAGGGGTGGACGTGCTGTGCCCACAGAGCGCTAGGTGCCCCTGTTCGGCGCGCTGCGGAAGGAAGGCACGTGACGCCCAGATCGCCATCGCAGCCCTGCACTGAGCTCCCGAAGCACTGCCGTGCCCAGAACCTCACCTTGAGCTTAGGCGCAGTGCCCAGGATCACAGACTTGGCCCCCTGAAGGGGAGAAGAGAAGCGCTGTGGCCGAAATCACCGCCACGGCCCCTGTGCTGCTGGAGGAAGACGCTCTGTGGCCAAAATCACCGCCAATGCCGCGCTGAGCAGGAGCGCGCGAAGGAGGGTGTCGCCTAGCAAACGGGGCCCAGGTTCGCTTTAGGCACTCGCGAGAGGGGCTCCGAGGAGTGAGGGAGCCCCGGGATTCCTCCGACCAACTTCCTGGAGGCAGAGAAGCGATCCGCCACCCTCTCCCCCTCCCCCAGTCGTAGCCCCGAGTGAAGGGAGAAGCGGGCTGACTGGGGTAGGGGCATCCTGCGCTCGCCAGAACAGAGCGGTGAGTCGGGGAGCTTGGGGTCTATGCCAACTCGGAGGCCCCGCCCGGTTGCAGCAGGGATAGCCCCGGGTGATCACCTGCATTGAGTCGTTGCTTAGGAATGGTGACCTTTATTGAATATTTGCAACAGAATTGTGCCTGCATTGACCTGAGGTTACCAAAAACTGTTTACCCTGCATACTGTGAGGACCTTACGTTTCTAACCCGGACAAGAAGAAGATAAAGATACTTGTTCTCATAAATGAAGCTGGAGTGGTGTCTCCTTATTGTGAGTGCTTTACTGTGTCAGTGTGGGAGTGTGCCGCACAACTACTTCACACATAGCCTTGGGCGTGCCTACCTGCCTCGCGCCAACCTACAGTGTCAGAGTGAGTGGTCCCTGGGACCCCGGCTCTAACAACTAAAAATAAGTCAGAGTACTCGGGTAATACAGGTAGTGGAACTTGGCTTGACGGTGGCGGGCCCCTCCATGTGTACGGACGGGGAAAGGAGGGCGCCGCTGTAGGGATCGCTGAGAAAACAGTGTACGGATGTCATGCCAGTGGCCCCTTAGTTCAGTTCCCTCCGTCGTCCCCAGTTCTTCGGAGAGCAGGACTCCGTGACAAGTCAGAGTCAGATATGGCCTGACGCAGTGTCCCAGAGGGGTCTGGGATGCGGCTCAGATCGATCAGAGAACCAGTTGAGCTGGGAGATGCAGATCTTCTATGCGATGCGTGAGGAAGGGGCAGTTGAGGCACAGCACTGCGGGATCTAGTGTGGCACATTTGGGGCTTGGGCAGGGCTGGGTGAGGTTGCGTAGGCTCCCGCTGGGCAGGAGAGGAGACCAATTGGGTCTGGAGAGGGCGCTCCTCCGTGAGCCAGGTTCAAGCCGCCTGGGGGCTATCGAAGAAGAGCACCTTGTCCTGTAAGATAACTCGAAGCCGGGCCGGAAAGAGAATGTCATAGCGAAGACCCAGGTTACGGAGCTTCTCCTTTAACTTCGTTGTAAGTTCGACGTTGGGCTTGCACCTCCCTGGTGTAGTCGGGAAGACCATAATCTTGGTGTTCTGGAAAGTCAGGGAGCCCTGTGTCCGAGCCGCCCTAAGGATAGCGTCCCTGTCCCGGAAATTGAGGATCCGCAGGATAATGGGCCGGGTAGGAGCTCCTGGCGGAGGTCGGGGAGCCAGGGAGCGGTGGGCATCCAGGTGCGCACCCAAGTCTCCACAAACGTGTCTACATGGCCTTGCTCCGCACCCTCGGGAAATCCTATGAGGCGCAGGTTAATAAGAAAGCCTGATAACATAGCAGCCATTAATGCAGGCATAGACGGGACATTAGCTGAGATAGAGGCTTGTGTAGCTACCTCTGAGGTCCCTGGGAAACATTATCGAAATTCATAATACATTTTTTGCCCACTTACGTTCGCACTTTACGAGGCACCATAAGAGTAATGATTCACAACGGACTAAAGGTACCTCTTGGTTTCAATGAGGAATGCACTGAGGCCCACAGGTTTCTATGGGATATGATTAAGGCTGGTGATCCGACCTTAGTACAGGCAGCTAGATCAAAAAATAGAAGGGCCCAGGAGCAGGCAAAGAAAGAGTGAGATGAAAGCAGATGGCAAGAACTCAGATTAGCTTGCGCTAGTAACAATTCCAGGCAGTTCTGGAACATAGTGAAGTGGGGTAGAGGAGGTCATCCGACCACACCACAGAATCATGTAACCCAGAAGCAATGGATCAACCACTTCAAACCTCAATATGCGAGTAGTATAACTGAAGGTAACCAATCCGATCTACCGCATTTGTTTTATCAAGGCACACCGTTTGGAGAGGATGAGGTTATCACTGCTCTCGGCGCAGTAACGGGTGGAAGAGCTCCAGGCCCAGACGGTATCCCAGCCGATATATATCTTCATGATAAGCAAAAATGGAGCAGATATATTGTCATAGTAGCAAATGCAATTGCTCGAGGAGCCCCGGTTCCTGGAAGGGGGCGGAGATCATTCTGGTTTTTAAAAAAGTTGACAAATCGCTCCCAGGCAACTACAGGCCCATCAGCCTGATAGACTCCCTACAAAAAAGAATATGGCGGTTAGTCTTAAATAAAGTCCAAGAGTGGATTGAAGAGCGGTCCATCTGGTCCCCCCTGCAGGTTGGGTTTAGATTGCACATCAGTACAATTGATCAGGTGTTTAGGTTCCAATTAATATACTGGAGATCTGTGGTCCTAGGCAAGGGAAGCTTATATGCTTCCTTTGTTCATCTCAAGTCAGCCTTTGACCTAGTGCCCCGCAGGAAATTATGGATAGTGCTGCAATAGATGGGGATGTTACCTGAATTGCTTTCCCTCATTGTTAGACTCCATGAGGATAACTTCGTCCACATTCCCACATTCACTGGGGCGCTCAGGGCAATGTAACCAGCTGCTTACCTGTAGAGAAAAGCGTGCGCCAAGGTTGTGTTATGGTGCCCACATTGTTTTCTTTGTTCATTAACGGAATTTTAAAGTTTTTAGAGTCTACCCCAACTGATGCCCCAGTCCTAGCAGGTGAAAAAATCCCGATTTTTAATGTTTGCTGACGATACATTAATTATTTAAAAAACTGTGACTGGTCTACAGCGAGCATTGAATCGTTTCGAGGGGTTTTGTTTACTACGGGGATTGAAAGTCAATGTCTCCAAAACAAAATTTATGGCGTTCAATCATCATAAGGGATTTAGAGGAGGCTTACTTATGAATGGCCGCCCTCTAGATCAAGTTAGTTCCTTTACATACTTGGGGGTCATATTACAGAACGACATGAGATGGGATCAACATCTTGACATGGCCACATTAAAGCACCGTCAGCTATCTGGAGTTTTACAATCTGAATACAACACCTCTATAACAAAACCGTTTAGCCCGGTGCTTCAAATATACAACATGAAAGTGGTCACCTCTGCCTTATATGGAGCGGAACTTTGGGGGTTCGAAAAGATGCTAAAGTTAACCATTGCTGAAAATAAGTTATTTCGAAAGATCACGAGCCTCCCACAAAGCACCCTTGTACGCCCATTGTTATATGACCTAGGCAGGAAAGCACTGGCCGATGAAGCAAGACTCCGCCCTATACTATACCGGCGAAGAATCTGGTCAACCCCTGAATTGGCAACTTATGCTGCAGGTCTAAAAGACCTAATCAGCGCTGACTGCTTCCACAAAATCAAATGGCTCAGGTAGGTCAGAGCTATCCTAGTAAGTATGGGTTTGGAAACGCTCTGGGAGAATCCCTCAGTGGTGCCTTTTCTGCCAAAGGAGACCCTAAAAGAGAAATACTGGGCCACCATTATTTTTAACACATACAGAAATGCGGACATGTCCTCTCTTACTGGCTGTTTTATGGACTTTAAACTATCCCCACGCCTGGAGCAGTACTGGGACATAATAACAACACCTCAGGAACAGAAAATATATTTTCAGTTCAGGGTAGGCTCACTTCCCATTAGGTCCTACACAGCAAGATGGATCGCAGAGGGCGACAGAGTTTGTCCTACGTGTATGGCCCAGACAGAGACAATGGCTCATTTGCTGTTCACCTGCCCCACGTATGTAGGGCCGCGTCGTGCATGGCTGGCACCAATCTGTAGGACAATGGGGACTAGAGTGAGTGGAGAGGCACTAAGAATACTGTGCACGAACACGTCAGCTCCCATCGTTATTGCAGTGGCAACGTTTCTTGGATGGTCTTGGGTCATCAGATTGAAGTCAATTGTATAAGGTCTAAATAACATCCAATAGTATGAAATGTATTTTTTACTGCAATTCCTCTATATATCCCAGGCCCTAATGTTTGAAATGAACTCTTAATGATCTTATGCCCTGGTACCTTCTAGTAATTTTAAAATGTGTTATTCTTATATGGAATTGTCGAAGTCACGAAGTATCAATCTTTGGTTTTAAATATGTATATATTTTATCGTGGAGTTTTATTGTGTATGTATGAACTGTGTTTTTATGACTTCACGTTGAATAAAGCTTGTTGGAATAGAATGGAATATTCCAATGATTCCAATAGTTATGTGTATGATGACCACAATTAGGCCTAGCATATTCAAAGTATGGCAAGGATGGGTGTCATTATGCCGTGATTAGTCTATGGTTTCACACAATATGGCTAGATCTACTGTTATTATGACAGTGCCAACATTATGTCAGGAATAATCCTAATGATACCAGAGATTAGATCCTTTATTGAGACCACCATATACATTTGATATTCACTGACACCCGAAATGGCTTCTAGGGTGAGACAACTTCTTTCGAGGGGGGGCACAACACCAGACACGTACACAACATATAATTAACAGCGCAAATATGCATATGTATGCACAAAGAAACATTTAAACAAAAGCACATACATTCATGAAGACTCCAATCCCATCATCTGAATCAAATACAACCATCACCTGCTTCCACTCCCAATCTAGTCTCTGCTGGCCTTGGCTACAGGGTTGCTAATGTTTAGTCATCACATACTTCCACTCTGTCTCCGGTAGAGAGTGAGTCAGTCTCTAACTCTCTCTCTCTCTCTCTCTCGCTCTCTCTCTCTCTCTCTCTTCCTCTCTCTCTCTCTCTTCCCCCTCTCTCTCTTCCACCCTCTCTCTCCCCCTCTCGCTCTCGCTCTCTTCCCACCCTCTCTCTTTCCCCCCTCTCTCTCCCTCCCCCTCTCTCTCTCCCGTCTCTCTCTCTCTCTCCCGTCTCTCTCCCCCCACCCCCCTCCTGTGGCTATTCCTGACATTTCTTTACTTGCACAGCTTTCACACGTGCTGCATGATTGATTGGTTGGGGCTTGAAAAAGTGATAAATCCCCATGTAACTTTGCTAATTTGAATGTTAGTGTATATAAGTGTGTGACCCTGCCATTGGGCTGATCGATGGACACTCCAGGGATAGAGAGATGTGTAGCGCTGCCTTAATCAAAATGGCTAGATTCTTTGAATTACGTACTGTGCTGAGCTGTAGTTCCAGGGTACTGGTAAGCTACTCATAGCTCCCAAGCTACTCATTGGAGACCCCAGAAAAAAAGCTTGTCATGCCTATTTTCAGTTACACCTCCAAAATGATAGCAGATTTAGTTTTTTACATCTCCTCAAGTAGACTTTTTCATGCGTGTTACTCAACAGTGCTGGGATGCCCTACTTGGGTAGCTATGCGTTCTGTAAATGCCTAAACCTATGCAGTGAAAGGGCACTTGAACCCCATATTTTGCTAAATGCCATTGAGAGTAATATGTTTGGGTCCGGCAGTCTATCGTTTCAGATGGCAAATACTATCTGTCTTTGCAATTTGTGTCCACATGCTGTGAGAAATGGAGAATTTGGAACTAATACATTTGCCTCTCCAAATGAAAGGCCCCATTTTATAGCTGGTTGAGGAAGGTTTAGACACATCCAAACCAATCCTTAGATGAGGTCAATGCTCTGCTGGTTCAATGTTCTGCCACATGTCCAAAGATTTTTCTTTGTGGCAGTATTCTCAGTGCAGTCCACAGGTTTCACTGGGCATGATAAAAGCAACCCTAATAGATATGCCATTCGACAGGCCTTCTGTTAAGAAGAGATTCTTCTGGGGAGAACAGTGACACTCTCATGGAGCATTTCAAATAGAGCAGGGCTTCTACTATTTAACTTCGGACCATGGTTTACCCGCAAAGAAGCTCCACACGCAATATGGTGAACCAACACCAGGTACTCAAAGAGGTGTTATTGTATCCGTTTTGGTGAAGGGCGATCACTTTGCACCATTAGCCTCTGCAAATAATAACTCCGGAATAGACACTTTCCTTTCTAGATGCTCTGTCTTCCTACAAGCACCTAATCCTTCCCACCAGCTAGGTGGGACTGAAGTCCCCCCCTGATGTTATATTCCATATAGGTACCCCAATATAGACCCGTGTAACATCCAAACCTTTCACCTATATTCATCCCTACATTACATACATAACGGGCTAGGACTGACCCATTACCTAGTTACAGTACTGCTTACAGACCGTGGGGTTTTCCCTGAACAATAGCCTCATACATTATGCATGAGGATCCTTGGACCCTTGAAAACTCAGCAGGATTACCATCTCCTGCATAATAACTATGTACAAGGTATATTTCCAACATCATCCTAAATCTGACACTGGCACAGCAAGGTAGAACCCCTGGGGATACCTTTGGGTATATCTTGCTGAGATAGTCAAAGGAGATCACAACTTCCATGCCGACACACTGACGCGAGACGCTGAGGTTCCTGCATGCAGATACTCCAGCTCGCAGTGGTCTAACATCCCTTGCGGGGTGTCCAGCACGAGACCAAGAAGGGGTCCCACAGTCTCTCAGTTCAGGTAATGGGGTTGCCATTATCCTAGAGGCATTCTTGGCTTAACACCTAAATACATGCTAGTTAGGGTAGCACATTAGAAGTACGCATTTTTTTGTCATGTATTTTATATACTTGCCTGTATTCATGGTAATAGCAAGATGGTAGAAACCTACCATTATTTTACCTTTTTAGTGCTTCTAATCCTTTATATATGTTTGTCTAGTAGTTGTTTCAGCACACCTAGTTTACACTAGAATGACGAATGTTCAATAAATGCTTATTGAAAAAAGTCCATATAGTTTATTCTGTGTATCTCTCTGAGACAAAGTGAGCACGAGTGACTGAGCAAAAAGTATTGCACTGTTTCCACGGTTCTGAGGGATCAGGGTTGTCATGTTCGATAGTTGCCAAGAACTATTCTTTCCTTGATAAGAGGAGTTTCTAGTGGCCCTGTGAGCTAGCTGGCATACAGGCCAACATACCCTATGGGGGTGTCCGGACACCAAGCCTGCAGTGTATGTTGTCTAAACGTGCAGATCCTGTATAGGTTTTATAGGGACTACACGACACTGGCAGTTCTGAAGATGGAGTTTTCTCCTCACAAAGATGTAATTGAGATCATTAGATTGGCAGAAAGAGGTCAGGGATGCTGTTTATGCTTGTTTGGTCCCCCAACAAGTCAGCTGTTAGAAATGGGGGTCTCTATTTGGCAGTGGCTTGCACCCTTTCCAAGAAGGGACCCATATTTTATTAAGAGTAAGGGAATCCCACAGCTAAGATAACCCCTGCCCATCCACTTGGTAACTTGGCACGAGCAGTCAGGCTTATCTCAGAGGCAATGTGTAAAGCATTTGAACCAACACACACAGTAACACAGTGAAAACACTACAACAGGACACCACACCAGTTTAGAAAAATAACCTATATTTATCTGAATAAAACAAGACCAAAACAATAAAATTCCAACATACACTAGCAAAGATATCACTTTAAAAAGGTTCAAAATAGTTCAGTCCATAGGAAACGATGGATGTGTCACTTTTAACACAAATTACCAGAGATGCGTCAAAATCAAAGACGAAGACAGGCACAGGAGAGATGAGATGTCAGAAGAGCAAAGCGGTGCGTCGATTCCTTACTCCCAGAAGGTATATAAGGACCTTGGGTAACAGTTTAGTATTAGAACAGTGGTCCTTAAACGCAACAGTTGAGTAAATAGGATAATTATAGACTTGAATCAGTACAATAATGTGAGTGTCCAGCCGGACAATCAATTTAATAAATCAAACATGTCAAAGAACAAAAATACAAACTTAGCAATTAAGTGGGACACAATCCTGCATCCTACATGAACACATGACAAATACATTTAGAACAAAAACATATCAGACAAGACTGGCTAGCTTGTGGAATATTGAGCACAATTTCTAACAAGCTTAGAGAAACAGTAACTGCACTTTTTTTATCATGTGCGATTAATGTGCAAACTGTTTACATTAGTGTCACGGGGCTTCGGTGAGGTGATCGTATAGGTAGCAAGAAGGAGTGAGGTTTTATGTTGTTGTACTGCTTTTATTTGGATTGTCAACAGTAGGATATATGTGGAACAGAAACTCCCGGATCTGAGTTCGATCAAATAGACTTCCAGTCTGTAGGGGTTGAGGGGATTTTCTTCTCCCGCTTCCGTAGGGGCATAACAGATGTCTTTGTACTTGGGGCCTCCTCGGGGTACTCCTCACTCGTCTGGGAGCATCTCCTTCGTTCAGGCCTAGTCCGGCAGGAACTCCCCACAAGAAAACAAATAAAAGGACAGGGTCAGTTTTTGATACAGCGATCCTGTTACGGGGCCCAAGGGTAGGTGGTGAGGGGAAGGGGGATCACCACGGTGTCTTTGCTGTCGACTCTATAAAGGCGGAGTGCTCAGGCGTGACGGTGTGCAAAGACAGGCAGGCGTACGGGGCTAGCGTTTCTCTTTTACACCCCAAGCCGGTCTCCCGACCCAACCCGCCACGCAGCTCCGTACCTGAGAGAGCCACACCTCTCCAGAGGTGTGGCTGGGCGATACGCCGGACCGTTGGCCTCCTGGCTCTCTTTCCGCCTGGTGCAGTCTGCCGGGTGTTGTCCGCTGGTCGTAGTCCTCTGCTCCTCGTCTGATTCCGTTCGCGTCTGCTTCTCTCTCCTTCTCTTCCGGGTTTCCCGGCTCTCTTGGATCACCACCCCTTTTTCTGTTGACGCTACCTTCTCCGATTGGTTCCACTTCGGCGTCATCATACGAGGGGGCGTTGTCTCCGACAGTGTATAGCTAGTTAAAGGGGACACAGCTCCCTGCGTCCTCCTCCGATATCCACTCGTATTGTGCCGTAGTTCTCGGACTTGCCTGTGATAGGGAAGACAGTTCAAGTCTTTCAATGGTAGGCAACCACCAGTTCTCGTGTCCCCTTTCTTTCTCGGGTATTGGTTGTCGGGGTCCCTGGGTATCCTGGTGACAATTAGTCGACGACGTTTCGATCCTTTAAAAACAATAATAGGATCATCATCAGGACAGTTAAGGTGTAAGGCTGAATCAATGAAAATAGCCTGTGGAAAATGAGGAAATGGGAAGGAGATTAGGGAACGTCTAATACAGAGCCGTAAAACATTGTGCCAGCCATGGGGCAGTCAAGGTGTGAAGCAAACGCAACATGCACGTGGTTGAGTGCACTCCGACCATGAAATGGCGAACGGTTAGACTTAGGACGGTGATGCACGGTGACAATTAATGAAGTGCCTATATAAAGGATAAAGGATAAAATCACCAGAATGCTTGCAGGTAAGGATATACAACAAGCACGTGGTATGTCTGCCAAGAAGGTACGAGTAGCAGATGGACAGAGGGCTTGGTTATGAGCGAGTGAACACCGTCAAGCGGGAAACGGAGAACTACAAGCAGTATGGGCTACGCAAGGGTACGACGGGTGATATCGTGCATGTTGTACTTCTGCCCAGAAGGTACAAGTGGCTGATGACCTGAGGGCTTGGTTGTGAGCGTGGAGTTGCGCCAAGCGGGGCAAGGAGAGCGTCAGGCAGTGTCGGATGCGCTAGGGTACAAGAGAGCGATTAATGGTGTGAAGGCTCCGCAAATACGGGTATGCCGGGTGGGCTGAAGATAAGTCCAAGGCAGAAGGCGTAGAACGTAGCGCGCTGGTGACAGGGGCGAACAATAGTGGATTAAGGGTAAGGTTCACCTGGATAGTGCTTGCAGGAAAATGATAGCCGTACGTGGACTCAGGAGGGGCCGGAGCCGCAGTAATGATGGTTCTAAGGGAATGGAGAACCATGCTTTAGGTACCGTGATGGCTAGTCCAATATTGTGTTAAAAGGTGATTAGCTATGCGAAAGTCCTCACCTGTGGATAAGGTGGTGAAGATATGGGCGTTTTTCAGCAAAACGTGATAGTATATTCAATAAATTAGCATGTGGCGATGCACTGCAAGGTAAAGAAAGGAAAAAAATGTTTAGGACCCATATCATAAGGAGTAGCAGGGGGTCGGGTGACTGAACGGGACAGCTCGCTTACCAAAATGATGTGAGATCCGATGCTCAATAGCTAGGAACCAACTGACCAATAAGGTTGCATGTATATATAGTAAACAGTGACTCAGCGTATTGGTGGCCATGTTGGGTGAGGGTTTATGCAGAAAATAGGGGACAAACTATCCACGGCAGAGATAAGACTAGAGAGCCGATTGGTTGCATGGTTTGATAGAGGGTTAGTTAACCCAACTCAATGGTACTAATAATATACTACTGATAATCATAATAAAGGGAGCAGAATCCGCGTGGAGCGAATCGAGCTCTTGCTGCATTTGAGACACTCAGGGTTGAGCCATAATAATGCATGGGGTGTTAGTTGGAAGTGTCTCAGGGCAGATTCAATTGGAAATACGAATTATTGAGCAGAGAAAAGGGAAAGCCATAGATTTAAAGTGTTTAAAACAATTTATGCAACTATAAAAACCCTATGTGACAAGTGAATTTGCAGTAATGGCATATAAGTGACATAGTGAGTTAACAATTAAAATCATAAACATGTTAATGAGATGTTATTAACGTGGCACGCTGGCAGCAAACCATATTCAGAGTTGGAACCATACTATGAGACCAAGGAGAGGTCTAGAGCAGGGTGGTCCAATCCTCATTCCGGTTCAGTCCATTTCTAATGCTGTTCATGTGGATGATCAGTCTAACTCCTCTTTATTTAGGAGTTGCGCAATGACTCTACCTCTTGGAGGTTGTTTCCAACGTTAATGTCTGTCCATTTGATGTCATCCTCATTATGTCCGTTCTAAGTGAAGTGATCCACTAAAGGCGCGTTGGGAGTTTTGCAGCGCACTCTACTCTGGTGTTGTCCAATTTGGGTCTTCACTTTTTGTGTTGTTTGGCCAATGTAAATAAACAGGCAGGGACACTGAATCAAATAAATAACATTGCAAGTATTACAGTTTGAGAATGATCTTGGTTTGATTATCACCTTATTGAAGGTGAATTCTTTGCCTTCCATGGTAAAATCTCAGACATTACAGTTGCCACATTTAGCGTGTCCAATTAGTGGTTCAAGACCCCAGTGTGCATCAAGGGTGGTGGCTGGCTGGGGGTTAGGTAGAGCTGCCCGTACAAGATGGTCTTTAAGATTGCGGCTTTTGCAGAAAGCAAAGAGTGGTCGTTCAATGCTAAGGTTGACTGCGTTCACAGTGGGCCAGTGTTTTATGATAGATTTGCGGATGGAGTTAGAGATAGGAGAGAATGTGGTCACAAAAACTATGCGATTGTTGTCAGACTTGATTTTGGGGGAGAGCAAGATCTCTCTAGGGCAATACCAGGCTCGTTTCTGTGCCGTGAGCACCAAACGTTTGGGATAGCCACGCGCTTTCAATTTGGTGGATAAGACTGTGGCTTCGCGAAAGTAATCTTCTTTGGTGAAGCAGTTGCGTCTTATCCGCAAGAATTGGGAGTATGGTAAAGAGTCACGTAGTGCTCGTGGGTGATTACTTTCGTAACCGAGTCAGGTGTTACGCTCTGTAGGTTTTCTGTAGAGCCTGGTTAGTAGTTCTCCATTGGAGTGGTAAATGGTATGATCAAGGAAAGGAATCAATGATGTGTCATGTGTGAGGGTGAAGTTAAGGCCAAGACAATTTTTATTCAACCAGTGTAAGAATTGGTTGAGGGTTTCGACATTATTGTGTCAAATCATGAAAATGTCATCAATGTACCGACGCCATAATGTGACGCCGGTAATGAAGGGGTTAGTGGGAGATAGGATGGTAGTCATTTCAAGGTGGTCCATGAAAAGTATAGCTAAGTTGGGGGCGAAAACGGCCCCCATTGATGTACCTTTAACCTGTTGATAATATTCACTGTCAAAGGAGAAGAAATTCCTAGTAAGGCAAAGTTCAAGTAGTTGGAGTATGAACAAGGTAGGGACAGTGTGGGGCGAGGTCTCGGGTCTAGTACTCCTTGGATCACGTTCAACGCCAGCACTTGCGGGATGTTCGTGTACTAGGATTCTACATCCATGGTACAAAGTATGTCACTAGTCGGGTCAAATGGGTGGTGTTCGACTAAGTTAATCATGGCCATACTATCCCTTACATAACATTCAGTACTGGGTACAAAATCTTTAATAAAGTAGTCAACGTATTGACCCAAAGGTTCAAGTACAGAGCCACAACCCAAAACTATGGGGCGTTCTGGGGACTCGTGAGGTTTTTATGCACCTTAGGTAGTGTATAAATTACTGGCATGCGTGGTGATTTCACATTCAAAAAGAGAAATTCCTTAGGACTTAGAAAGCCTTCTGCTTTTGCTTCAGTGGTAATCTGTAGGATCAGGTTTTGTAGTTCTCTCGTTGGATATGTGGGCAACCTACAATAGTAGTCAGTATTAGAAAGTTGGCGCAGGATTTCAGATTTGTATGTTTCCTTCTCCTGCAGGACAATCCCACCACTTTTATCAGCTGACTTAATAATTAAAGACTCATACCTTTTAAGTGATTCAATGGCTTTCTTTTCGCTAAGGGAAATATTGTAAGGAATAAATTGTTTCTTACTCTCAAGTGTGGCCAAATCATTCAGTACCAATTTCTCGAATGTGGAGATTTCACCTGGGATCATGCTACTTGAGGGGGAGAACGTGGATGGAGGACGGAAAGGGGTGTTAGAGATGACTGCAGGTGAAGGATTTAGCAGAAAAAATGCATGCAGACGTAAACGTCTAAAAAATCTCAGTAGTTCTGTATGTAGCTCAAGGAAGTTGGGGTGTATAGTCGGGACAAAGGATAAGCCTTTACTTAAGAGGGACAGTTCTGAGTCAGCAAGGATATGTTTTGACAGATTAAAGATGAGTATGAGTTGTGAGGATGCTGGGTCATTGTTGCCAGTGATTACCATTGATAAAACTTGTGGCGTGTCTGACACTCGCCTTGGGAGGTTGTACCATCGTTGTGCTTGTTTCACGCGTCCACGTTTGGGTGGGTCGCTTTGGCCCCTTCCTAAAAAATTGGGACCGGGGTTACGGTTGGAGGTGCTAGGACCTTCCCCAGAGTCTGAGTTTTCAGATGAGTCTGCAGAGGTGTCAGAAAAGCCTACCAAGTTGTTGCGTCTATTTAAGCGCCCCCAAGGTCTAGTGTTCTAGGGGTTAGTGTATGAGCGATTTGCACCCTTTTGTGTGATTGTCTTGAGTGAATGCATAAACAGCCGAACTGTCAGTCTAAACCAGACATGGATTTCACAGGAAGGCAGATGCACAGAATGGTAGAGCAAGAAAATGCCAATTTTCTAAAAGTGACGTTTTCAAACACACAATTTTTAAATTGTGAGTTCAGGGACCCCAAACTCCAAATCTCTATCTCTTCCCTATTGGAAGTGACACTTGTAAGAGGTTACAAGGCTGCTCCAATGAGTAGTGTGGCTCACTGGTTAGAGGCGGCAGACCCGGAAGCAGAGGACGGCCCGGGACCAGGGTTCAATTCCCGACGCGGCAGGGTCGTGGACCAGGGCCAGCGGACTCGATAATTCTCGCCTCGGTGCCCACTCTAACCAGGGATCACACTCGGCAACTCTGGGCATTAGCTTGCCTCATCTCCACAACGGCCCCCCACATTCGCTGGGGATGCCTGGTTTCACCTTGGAGATACCCAGGAGGGACCATCTCACAGGGATAGCCAGGACGGGTTCCCCAGCGGTCTACAGCGCCACGATGCCTCGGCAGCAGTGCGCTTTACAAAAACACATACATTACACATTACACATACATTATAACCTATGGGAGAGATAGTCCTTGCAATAATGAAACATGAAATTAGCAGTATTTCACTATCAGGACATGTACATATCCTACCTTTCAAATATACTGCACCCTGCCCATGGGGCTACCTTTAGGATCTGAAAGAAACACGTTAGTTAGATTCCTCACCTTAGAATATCCCCAGGCGTCAGACTGGATCCGGAAGATTTTTCGTCAGCAATACCCCTTGCGCGTCGCTAGGCGTCGTCTGCGGCTCCGCGTCCGTCGTCGGCGTCGTGCGCCGGAATGACGTCGTCGAAGTACTTAGACGCCGCCCTCGTGCGCTGACGTCAGTTCTTCTTTTTTCCGCGCCAGTAAGCGCAGATCTGGGAGAGCTACCCCTTTAGTCAATTTTTGGCTAACTTTTTGATCCTTTTTGATCCTGCCTATCGACACCGGTGCCGGTAGGATGCCTGGGTTTAAAGCCTGTACGGACTGTAGCCGATTGATGTCGGTTACGGACCATCACCGCCGGTGCCTGTACTGTTTGGGCCTCGACCACGACGCGGAGTCGTGCTCGGACTGTAAGGCCCTGACCTCGAAGGCTAGACGGAAGCGGTCCCGTAAGCTTCTCAAAATTCGCCACTCGGCTCCGCGCGCCTCTCGATCCCGGTCCAGGAGGAGGTCCAAGGATCGGTCGCGGAGCCGCAGCCGACGTCACCATCGGTCGTCGGGATCAAAGTCTTCGGGTAAGTCGAAGCATTCCAAGAAGTCCAAGAGACGACATCGCTCTTCGGACTCCCCTCGCCGGTCGCGCGACTCGGTCGAGGGTCAGGGGGGTTCCACCCCCGCGGCTCCGGCGGAGCCGCAGGCGCCGCGTCCGTCCCCATACCCTCCGGTCCCTGGGACTAACGCGACGCCGGCGGAAGTCAGTGCCTTCCTCTCGGCCATGAGGAACCTGGCTCCGCCGTCGGCGCCCGCTGGTGCGCCTTTGGGCCCCGCGGACCCGACTGGGCTGCCTTGCCAGCCGGCGGCTCCGGCCCCGGCGCCGTTGACGGCTCCGGCCTCGAAGCCGCAAGCGCCCGAGGGACCCGTTCTCGAGTCCCCGTCGACGCCGGTCAACCTTGTCACTCCTCCACCGGCGTCGACTCCGGTTCCACCCCCGACGCCGACTCCGCTCGACGCCGTGCCCCAGTTTAGTCCCGGTCCGGGCCCGGCGCCGGTCCTGCGTCGATGGAAGCTGAGATCGACGCCGCTAGAGACACATTTTGTCTACCGCCCGGCTCCGTTACTTTCTCCTCTACACCAGGAGTCGGATGATGGGGACTACTGGGAGGGATCCGAGGATCCTATGGCCCATCAGGCCCAACTGTCCCAGGACTGGGCAGATGAACTGGGGGAGGCCAGTGGTCTGGATACCTCGCCAGACACTGGATTCATCTCTCCTCCGACTGTGGCTTCGGAGGAGGGTGCTGCTTTCTCCGTGGTGCTGCGCAAGGCGGCCTCAGCCCTTGGGCTCGAGCTACCTGCCGTGGCTGTGAGGACGAACGTCCTCACTGAGGTGCTTCAGTCTGCAGCAAGCTCCACTGAGCCTCTGCTGCCGTTCAATGAAGCCCTCACTGACGTTCTCCAGGGCACCTGGTCCAAGCCCTCCACAGTTCCTCCTGTGGACAGGAACGTTGCCAGGCGCCACCGCCCTGCTCCGGGCGACCCCAGTTTTCTGTCCCAACACCCTACCCCTGAGAGCCTGGTTATCCAAGCCTCCACCTCCCAATCCTCTTTCCCGACCGCCCCGCCGGACCGGGATTCCAAGAGACTGGAGTAGTTTGGCAAGAAACTGTTCTCATCCCTTAGTTTGGGCCTGCGGTCTTTGAACACCGCTTGTCTCTTGGACCGTTATTCCCACTCTCTGTGGGATGCGGTGGAGGACGCGCTGCCCCTGTGTCCGGAGGAGGTCCGGACACGACTTACCCAGGCTCTGGCCGATGGGAGGGATGCCGCGCGACATGCCATACGTTGTGGGCTTGACACCACGGACTCGCTGGGTAGGGCCATTTCCACCACTGTGGCGCTTCGACGTCACGCCTGGCTGCGGTCCACGTCGTTTTCCGGCGATGTCCAGAGCACTCTCATGGACATGCCGTTTGATGGCACTCGCCTGTTTGGCGAGAAGGCGGACAGTGCGCTGAACCGCTTTAAGGACTCCCGGGCTACGGCCAAGTCCTTGGGCCTCTCGGCCCCGCGGTCGCAATCTTCCGCTTTTCACCCCTTTCGTGGCCAAGGAAGGGGTGCCTCCTCACGTGCGCCTAGCCACCAGCCGCAGAACCAACCTGCGCGCGGTCGCGGACGTGGTTTCCGCCGAGGCGGATCTGGAGGACGACGAGGTCAGCCCACATCCACCCCGGCAGCATCCACCTCAAAGCCTTCCTAGTCCGAGCTTTCAGGCCCATTCCACGCCAGTGGGCGGCAGAGTTCGCCATCACCTGCTCCACTGGCGGTCCATCACATCGGACAGGTGGGTGCTGCAAATCGTCCGAAGGGGCTACTCCCTCCCCTTCGAGACGACCCCTCCAGCCATGCCACCGCAGCACCACCGTATCTCGGGGGATCATTTGCATCTTCTCCACGAGGAGGTTTCCGCCCTCTTGGCCAAGGGGGCCGTCGAGCGCGTTCCGAGCCCAGAAGTAGGTCGTGGTTGTTATTCCCACTACTTTCTGGTTCCCAAGAAGGGCAAAGGGGGCCTCCGCCCTATCTTGGACCTTCGGAACGTCAATGCCTTCCTCCGGAAGGAAAGGTTCAAGATGTTGACTTTGGCTCAGGTTCTAGCTGCCCTAGACCCCGGAGACTGGATGGTAGCGTTGGACTTGCAGGACGCTTATTTCCACATCCCCGTCCTGCCGGCCCACCGGCGTTACCTGCGGTTCACGGTGGGCCAAGAGCAATTTCAGTTTACCGTGCTCCCCTTCGGCCTCACCAGTGCCCCTCGGGTGTTCACGAAGGTGATGGCGGTGGTCGCAGCTCATCTGCGCAGATCAGGGGTTCCAGTCTTCCCCTATCTCGACGACTGGTTGTTGAAGGCGGGCTCGCCCCAGACAGTCGTCTCCCACCTCCAGACTACGGCGGATCTCCTGCATTTGCTGGGGTTTTCCATCAACGTGCCGAAGTCACACCTGAGTCCCTCTCAGAAGCTCCTCTTCATCGGAGCGGTTCTCGATTCGGCGCAGTTCCGGGTCTATCCACCGGAACAGCGGGTCCGGGATATACAGGCCCTGATTCCCATCTTTCGGCCTCTATCCTGGGTTTCGGTCAGGCTAGTGTTGCGGCTTCTGGGGCTGATGGCCTCCTGCATCCTACTAGTGCATCACGCCCGGCGGCGCATGCGGGCTCTGCAGTGGGACCTGAAGTTTCAGTGGGCCCAGCATCACGGCAACCTGTCCGACCATGTCTTGATCTCGGAGGGCACTGCACAGCAGTTGCAGTGGTGGCTCACGGACCGCGATTGGGTCATGGGCAGGAGCCTCTCCCTTCCCCAACCGGAGCATGTCGTAGTGACGGATGCGTCCCTCCTGGGATGGGGTGGCCATATGGGAGAGGCGGAGATCAGAGGCCTCTGGTCTCCGGCGGAGTCTCGTCTCCACATCAACCTGTTGGAGTTGAGGGCGATCCGACTTGCACTGAAAGCCTTCCTTCTCTCTGTCAGGGGCAGTGTCGTGGAGGTGTTCACGGACAACACCACCGCCATGTGGTATTGCAACAAACAGGGCGGGGTGGGGTCGTGGACCCTTTGTCAGGAGGCTCTGAGCCTCTGGACGTGGCTGGAACACCAGGGCGTCACCCTAGTGGTTCAACATCTGGCGGGCTCTCTGAACGCCAGAGCGGACGAACTCAGCCGCCGGTGCATGATGGATCACGAATGGCGTCTGAACTCCGAAGTGGCGCAAGGTCTCTTTCAGCAGTGGGGAGAGCCTTGGTTAGATCTATTCGCCACCGAAGAGAACGCGCAATGTCAGCAGTTCTGCACGTTGGAATTTCCAAGGCGGCACTCGCTCGGCGACGCTTTTCGTCACGAGTGGAGTTGCGGTCTGTTGTACGCCTTTCCGCCTATACCACTTCTGCCCAGAGTGCTGAAGAAGATCAGGCACGACCGGGCCCAAGTCATCTTGGTGGCTCCGGATTGGGCACGAAGATACTGGTATCCCGAGCTACTCAGTATGTTGACCGATCCCCCGATACGTCTGCCCCTTCGGGAGGATCTTCTGTCGCAGCAGCAGGGGACGGTCCTCCACCCGAACCTGTCCAGCCTCCACCTCCATGCGTGGAGATTGAGCGGCGGCAGTTGATGCCATTTGACTTGCCTCCTGAAGTCTGTGATATCATTCTGGCAGCCAGGCGTCCCTCCACAAAGACGGTATACGCCTGCCGGTGGAACAAATTTGTGGCATGGTGCACAGCAAAGGCTGTGGATCCCCTTTCCGCCCCTCTTTCTGAGGTTCTACTGTTTCTTCTTTCTCTGGCCCGGCAGGGCTCTGCCCTGGGCACCCTGAAAGGTTATCTTGCTGCCATCTCTGCCTTCTTGCGGCTTCCTGATCAGCCTTCTCTTTTCAAGTCCCCTGTGGTTACACGCTTTTTAAAAGGCATTACTCACACGTTCCCTCCTGTCCCTTTTGTAATGCCTCAGTGGGACTTGAATCTGGTCTTGACATTCCTGATGTGCGCTCCCTTCGAGCCTCTTCACAATTGTCCTCTTCGTCTTCTGACTCTTAAGACTGCTTTTCTGGTAGCCATCACCTCGGCTAGACGGGTGAGTGAGCTCCAGGCTTTATCTTCAAAGCCTCCCTTTCTGTCTGTTCATCCGGACAAGGTTGTCCTTCGGCCTCGTCCCTCCTTTCTTCCGAAAGTGGTGACTCCATTTCATCTTGGGCAGTCTGTCACCTTGCCCACCTTCTTTCCGCCTCCGCATCCTTCCAAAGAGGAAGAAAGGCTCCACCGTCTGGACCCAAAACGTGCGCTCTCCATTTATCTGGACCGCACTAAGCAGTTCCGGGTGGACGACCAACTTTTCGTTGGATACGTGGGTGCTAAGAAGGGGAAAGCTGTGCACAAACGGACCATCTCTCGGTGGGTCGTTTTGTGCATCAAAATTTGTTACTCTTTGGCAAAAAAGGACCCTCCTGTTGGGCTACGCGCCCATTCTACTCGGGCCACAGCGGCTACTACTGCCTTGGGACGGGGAGTCCCTTTGCAGGACATCTGTCAGGGGGCGACGTGGGCTTCGCTACACACGTTTGCCAGGCATTATTGCCTTGACAGCCAAGTCCGGAGGGATGGCTTCTTTGGCCGTTCTGTCCTCCAGGACTTTCTGGTGTGATCTTGGTTCGCAGACCCACCACCGGGGATGGTATTGCTTGGGTATCTATTCTAAGGTGAGGAATCTAACTAACGTGTTTCTTTCAGATGAACAAGTTACTTACCTTCGGTAACGATGTATCTGTAAGAAACATTAGTTAGTTAGATTCCTCACCGACCCACCCATCCTCCCCGTTCTGCGAACTGACATCTAGGGTTAAGGTTATCCTTTTCAGGCCCCTAGATTTTATTTTTGGCACCAGTGTCGGTCTTTGCATGGCTCTGCGTTCCTGGCGCGGAAGGCTATGTACAAGAACTGACGTCAGCGCGCGAGGGCGGCGTGTAAGTACTCCGACGACGTCATTCCGGCGCACGACGCCGACGACGGACGCGGAGCCGCAGACGACGCCTAGCGACGCGCAAGGGGTATTGCTGACGAAAAATCTTCCGGATCCAGTCTGACGCCTGGGGATATTCTAAGGTGAGGAATCTAACTAACTAATGTTTCTTACAGATACATCGTTACCGAAGGTAAGTAACTTGTTCTTTGGGCCTTGCAAGTGGGTGCACTTGAAAACAGTTGGAGCCCCGTCAGATCCAACAAACCAGGGTGCACAGCTTAAAGGACATGAATCCTCCAATAAAGTCAAACAATATTTTCTAATTTTGACCAGTTTTATTCCATTGTATGCCAAAGGTGATCCAAACTTTTTTTCAAGCTTTCTTTATGTATTTAGTCTTTTAAAAAGTTCCACAAGTGCCAATATCAGCTTTGCTCCTAGACACAAGAGATTCGCAGTCCATATAATTCGACGAATAGGTGGTTATCCATGTAATTCATTTTACAGGTGATGATTTTGGGCAGATTCGCCCTTTCTCAGGGGTAACTACAGTGAAAAACATACATAAGAGAAACAGCCCCCATAGAAGTCATATTTGAACTTCAAACTATCATTTGTGCTTTGTGTCGACCTTAATACATCCAATGTGTATGTGACATAAACAAGCCACTCCTCAATAGTTTCATTTATACACACGGACAGAGTGCATTCCAGGGTGGCATGCTCTACATATTGCCTCGAGCATTCAAAATATTGAAATATAATACAAACCGGAGTGCATTCTGTCATTCTTTTTGATGTAAAGTGGGTGCATTTGCCAGGTCGACATGGCAGTTCAAAACTGCACACACACATACTGCAGTGGCTGATCTGAGATATGTTTGTAGGGCCAGTCATGGGAGTGGTGCAATCAGTGCTGCAGGCCCACCTGTAGCATTTGAGTAACAGGTCCTGGGCACACACAGTGCACTTCACTAGGGTCTTACTAGTAGAAAAAATATGTAAACCATTGTTAACCAATTAGCAATACAATTTAGACAGAGAGCACATGCTATTTAGCACTGGTTAGGAGGAAAAAGGCAAAACGTTTGGGGATAACCATGCAAAAAGGGCCAGGTCCAACAGCAGAGGAATGTGACTAATGTTGGACCTCAGCGTCTTGAACATTTTCTTATAAAAAGAGAAGTTAAAAATCAGTTCCTAGTGCTCCTAGCACTTTTATTTCCAAGACTGGACAGTGTGTTTCGATTTATCAGAAGGCTAGTTTCCCATCCACATCAAATTCCACAATCCCACTTGAAGCACCTCTGGTTAATCCTACATTTTCCCATCACCATCAAATTCCACAATCCTACAGAAAGGATCTTTGGTTAATCTTATCTTTTGGAGCATTACCAGTTCAGGGGCATGCCCTTTGCCTGAGGGGTTCACTCCAGGTTTTCACCTGGGTGTTAGTGGTGGTGGCAGCTTACCTCCAGAGATCTAGGGTGCATGCGTTCCCCTACTTGGAAGAAGCAAAATCACTCCAATTGGTCTCCAAAAACTTGCCACATGAGGCACACCTATTTCATCTGGAATTGTCGGTCAGTACTTAGATGTCACAATTACGATTCTAAAGACGTCTGTGCATCATAGATGCATGTATTAACAAAGATCTCATGATAGATTTACCTTCTCTTTAGAGCCTTTGGAACATTCTGGACATCTGTTTCTTCTGCCAGCGAGGACTATTACAGTACTGACAGTCCTCAAGATGCTTCGTCTTTATCCCCCCAGTATTCTGCTGCTTCTGTCTGAGATCATTGCAGCAACCGCTGTGGCAGTAGTCTCTTCGTCACCAAATGGACTTGGGAGAGGAAATCTGCATCATCCCAGCTGTAGTGGATGAACTGAATTAGTGGGTGGTGAACCCCAACATGTAGGGACTACGGTTGTCCTTCAATCCATCACCAAAGATGACAATTGGTAAAATACTACCTCACAGAAACAGTGAAAAAAGATACTTCAGTAGAGCAGAAAATGTGTTCTTCTGAAGCATCTTTTACTCTGTTGAAAGATTTCAGAGAAGGCCTTAGAATTGAGTGATCTGCTCAACTTAGAAGACTTCTTCCTACCTGGGAGCTACATGTTGACGTTTCCGAATTGAGTGGTCAGCCCTTTAAATCTATGCATTAATCTAGTCTCCAACATCCAGAAAGGCCGTTTTCTGGTGGCCTTTTTTTAGGCTAGGAGGATGAGAGAGCTTCAAGCTCTCTGCACTGAAGAAACACATACATTGATTCTTCAGCTCGCTGTTCCACTGTTTATTAGTATCAGAGAGATTGCCATGATTGAGAAGGAATCATTACTTACCTTGTATTCCTTGGTCGCCTTTATGAGTTTTCTCTCTAAATCCTTAAACATACTATCACCTCCCTGTTGTTCAAACGCAAATAGGGACATTTAGTTATGGAAGATGCTTTCATCACTTTATTCTCAGAAACAAACTACCTGATTGAATCTACAGGGCACGATGGGAAGCTGTGGTTTCAGGAATTCTTAAAGATGCAGTGTTAGTTTTGCACTCTGCTTACAGCCTATGTTTGAAGCTAGATGTATTTCCTTTTTCATTTAATAAATGTAACAGTGGTGTCTTCATAAAATTACTTTTGGATTGATTTGACTAATTACCTGAACATTTTACTTAAAAAACAATTTAGAAATGTTGTACCTTATGAGCATGTTTACTTGACTTTAAGTCTTTTTTTCATTTGAAAAAATATAATGTAAAACTGTAATTTCATTTTTCTTCTCCACTGTTGTAATCTTTCACAGAATCATTGTGATGGGTAGACAAGCTGTTAATTGGATACTTTGTGCACTAAAATTTTGAGATGCTAGAAGTAGTTTGTGAAGGGGGAGATAGTTGAGCGGAAGCATGGGTCCCATCCACTAATTCCCTAAGCTCAAAAACGCCTCATTGATTTTGATGAGCTAATATTTTCGCATTAGATTAAACCTGCTGTGTATTTTATCTAATGTTGTTCCCTGCCTAAAGACTAGGACTAATTCATAGCATATACATCTATAAAAAATATCCGTGCTGGATAACTATAATTACAGAAAAGTAACTTGTATGTATTGCTTATGCTTAAAATTAGTTGAACAAGCAAGGTGTGTGAATGAGAACCGGGAATACACCAACCAGTGACAATTGTTAATTGAAATGTGTGCTAGTAGGAATGACTGCCCTTCCACATTTAGACGTCTTGAAAATAAATTAACTTTCAATTCCTTTATAATTTTTAGGTTTATTTTGGATGACTCTGCCATATACTTGTCTGACAAATGCACAGTTGATGCAGTTGACTTAAGAAAAGGTAAGGGGATGACCAGGATCTTTGTTCCAGGGGTTTGTTTGAGGCTGCGTCCCTCCTGAATATGATTTTGCTATAGTTGTTGCCGCTTTAATGGGAAATGTTTACTTTAAATGTGTTTTTCTTTGTAAGCAGGATTTAGAGGGTAATGTTAAGGCTGATGAATGGAACATCAAAACTTTGCTTGCAAACATGAATTTATTTAATGCTATGCAGCTATCAAGTCATCTTGACCATTACACACTGTAAGGCCTGGGCCTCTTTCTTACTTTATCACCCACAAATTCACAAACTGTGTTAAGCCAGGTGAACATTTACTCTCTCCTTCAGCAACGGTTCTCTGTTTTTTGAGGGGAGTCCGAAAGAGTTTTGCTCATCAAGAATCCCCGACAGTAACCCTCCCTCCAGCAAAACTTCTTTTATATTTAATTAGACTGGGCCCTACATTGTCAGACTTCCCAGTACTTACTAAGCTCTTCTTTCTTCCTTGGCCATTTGTTGCTTATGGGCTTAGGTCTAGTAACTACAGTACCCTCTTCAGCTGATTGGGATCTGCCAGAGTGTTCTCACCTGTTTCACTAGCTCATTCAGCTTTTTTGAAGCACCTTCTTCACCTAATAGTCTAGCTTTAATGTGCAATATTAAAGTGTCTCCAGTTTGTTCTAGATGAGCATCATTTCTGATTCGCTGACATTAATTTTTCTAAGAAAAACAAAATAGTATTCTTTTGCAGGGTGTTTCCATTGAAAGTCATAACCACTGAATAATCCCGCCACGTCCCGGGACCCCGGAGCACTTTTTCACACTATATTTTCTTAAGGATAGATGTTCGCCTTTCTTCAGGAAGCCCTGCAGAGTCACTTATAAAAGAAAAAGATTATACAGCCTATAGGATTAGGCTACAATGGCCCAGTTCTTCATCTTGTACTTAAAAAGGGCCTAGGAGAAATGTTTGTGTGTATAATTTCATGATGTTTTTATATAACCGCATACATCTCTTACACAAACCCTTTTTTTAATAGAGTATAGGGGTGAAAGAGACCAGGTCAACGTAGCGCCATAGGCTCTCATTACACAAGTTAAAAATAGAGTCTGTGCCTTTACGAACCCAGAGACCACAAGTATTCCATCATGCTCAACAGGCGGCAGTTGCTTCTGTTCTTTTCAATCAACATTTTTGGTCTCTCCCTAGCTTTTTCTGTTTTTCTCCTAACAGAACATGGAGTTATTTTGACAGAAAAAAATCCTTTTCTGTTTGACAAATGCCCAGCCTGTGGGAGAAAAAAGGCTAAAACAGACCCCTGTGAGGTTTGTATTATCTTCCTCCCAGCGAGTCATAATCCTGAGTAATGTCACCACTGCAGGCACTTCTCAGGAGGCACCCTGAAGGACGGGGAGAAAAGTTGTCTCCATGGCATTGAGGAGAGAAGAAGAGAACAGACACAGTCTGAAGGTAGGACCTCAGGGCGAGGAGAGGGTCATCCCTCTACCAAGGCTCTGCTATCTGTCTCTGGAGGGTGTGCCAGGAAGAAAACTGGAGAAAAACAATATTGGTCCTAGACGGCGTTGAGAGGATCACCGTCGAGAAGAGGTTGGGCACCTACCTGTTTGCTGTCATTACAAGGTTCAACATCAAGGAAGTTCTTTAGATCATCATCAAGGCAAGGTGTATCGACTTTGATGACAACACTGTCGGCGCACAGGGTTCGTTCAACATTGAAGAGTCCATCGACTACAAGGCCCCCACAGTGGTCTCCGTCTAAGCCCAGACCGGCATTGAGGCATCGTAGACGATCACCGTCGACAAGCAGATTGATATTGAGGCATCTAGAACGTCTAGAACGTCTTCACCTCCTTGTGACGGCAATGAGCAGCCCACTCAACCCCTGTTATCTTCTTTTCAGGTCTCACCTGGCGTTAGCAGCGTACATACGCTGCTCTCGCCATGCGAGGGCTTCTTGAATCAATACGGTTCCAGAAGTCGTGTCTCAGCTCCGCCTGCATTTTTCATTGGCTTGCGTCATTTGTTGATTGGACCGGAGGGTTTTTAGTCACTCCTGGTTGCCACCCTTTCCTCTTTTGGCCCCGCCCACCGGGACTGGATCTTTAACTGGCGGCGTGACACTCTCTCCTTCACTAGTCTGTGTAGGCACTTTGTTTTTTCATTAAAGAGAAAGGCTTTCCGCAATGGCGACAGCTTGTTTATTTTTGCATTGCTCTTTCACTTAAAGTGAAAGCGCGATGCAAATGTAAACAAGCCAGGACGGGCTTTGTTTACGTTCAGCGTGCTGAGTTTGTCCTGCTTGAGTCACCAGGATGGGCTTTGTTTACTTTCAGCACGCTGTGCGTTCTTTCACTTTCTAAGGTACCGGGACAATCACAACAGCATTTTTAATTTTTTTAAATGGGAGCGGGCACAAGTGGCTCCCTTTTTTTCTGCTCGCATGCTGTGAGCATTTCACGACGGTGCTCTAGCTTTAACTTTGAAATGCACAAACAAGCAATTTTCTTTATTAGGCACATTTTACCTGTTACCTGCTGCCAGTTATCCGATCACAGACTAAATCTATTCCTTGGAGAAAAAGATCTTCAAGCAGGTAAAAGTGATAAATAATACAGAGAGTGGAACTCGCCATAGTAACCATAATTAGATTCACTGCCTCACTCGCCTCGGTCATCGCGTCTCTCCGTGCTAGCTCTCTTCGTTTTTATCTTGAAAGAGACACAGAGAGCAGCTGATACAATTCCTTCGCTTTTAGCTCCATGCTCACTGCTCCAAATTTCCCTCGTTTTCAGCTCCATGTAGAGCAAAGGCCGGCGAGCTGTGGGCAGTGCTGCTTGTTCTTTTTGGTAATTACCCACAAAGACGACCCCAGCTTTGTGCCTGGGCTGCAGGCCTGCCAGCTGCAAGGCGATAATTTGATTCTCCAGCGTCTCCCATTCCAACAAGTTGGGGCGGGGAGGGAGTAAGATGGAGGGGTCTACTGCACCCTCCTCTCTCGCCTTTTTCCATGCAACCCGTCCACAAGGGCAGAAGTTTATTTTCCAAGGACAGCGAGTTCTGTGGGGTAGGTGAGGATGAAGTAAAGCCTCAACAAGGGCACCCACTTTGTCCTTCCTCCCTTCGCACCCCTTAATAGTCTCACCCATCACTCCAAGCTTAAATGTATAGTGAGGGTCGCTGGAATTATGCGGCAGGGGAGGATCAACATATGCGGCAAAGATGTCTAAATTATGTTGCCACAAAAGGCAAATTATGCGGCGTAATGCTGCGCATTTTGTGACCGTAATGCTTCTTTAGTTTGTCATGTTTACTCATATTGACACTATGCAAAGATTTCACCTGATTAGGACCAGTTAAATACAGCAATAAGCTAACAGTAAAGCGACCGGTCAATGTTTGCTGAGGGCCGTCCACTGCACTGCACCCCGCACCTCTGTGTTTTTAGTAACTTTTGTTCCATTTGAGCAAGAAACAATATTTAGTGTTAAAATTAGCAGATTATGCAGCATATTGTGGACTATGTGGCAAAATCCATAATTATGTGGTAAACGCTGCAGCTGCTAAACCACATTATTCCATTGGCCCTGGATACAGTTCTTGGATGGTAGACTGTCACAGTCAGGGGTGTGGGGCGGACAAATTGGTGGAGGGTCTCTGACGTCGATCATGTCTCTGTACTCAGTACTCCTTTCTACAATACTAAGGTGCTGGATGGGTGGCGTGGGGCTACTGCAAGTGAAGAAAATGCCCCACCCCTGCCACAGTTCACATATTAAACTAAATAAAAGCTAAAATTGGGGTGCAATGGACCTCTCACTCCTTTGGGCGCCGATGTCACTCCACCTGCTGCATTCATGATACCTACTACGCCCATGATCACTACTCCTCCCATGATCACTACTCCTCCCATGATCACTACTCCTCACTTCCAAGAGAGGGCAACATAACTTAGGAGGCATTTTCGCTCGCTCGGACATGATGCCCCCAGCTACCCCTCCTTTGTACCACTCACCACAAGGGGAAGGGGGCACCTTTATGAAAAATTTATCTTCTTGAGGCGGGGGAGAACAAGGTTAGCCTCAAAAGAACCATCAGCTGCTCTGTTACCTCCACCTTGCACCCAAAGAGTCTAAATATATCTGTGCCCCCCCCCTCCACAATCTCAGGTGAGAGGCCACCTTTATGAAGGGGTATTACCTCCCCCCTTGCCCCCGCGACTCTAAATATATCAGAATGCCCCCACACACACATTCTCAGGCGAGAGGCCAGCTTCATGACCTCCCTCTTACCCCCACGACTCTAAATATATCCGTATCCCCCCCCCACGCATCCCACGGGTGAGAGGCCACCTTCATGAAGGGGTATATTCAAACGCAGGGTTAGCTACTTGAGCCTCGGCCTCTCTGTGCCACTATCCGAGCGTTAAACATGCCCATTGGCCGCCGTCCAAACCAGGTGAGAGGCTACCTTCATGAAAGGGTTAGCTTGAAACGCCAAGTTATCTGTGCCCAATGCCCATGTCTCCTGCCACCTGCACGCCACCCCCCCCATCCACACACACACCACCCCCCTACGTATCCGCCAATCTCCCAGGTGAGTGGGGACCTTCATCAAAGGGGTATCTTCATTTAAGAGGGGCATCTCACTCAGGAGTATTTGCTTCTCTGTCACCCCCAGCCCCCCCCCCTTTCCCCTCCCATTCACTCCCTCTCCGTTAAGAGGCCACCTTCCAAAAGGAGATTCTTCATGGACAGCACGCTACGGGTGAGGGATGTAAGAATGAGGTCAGCCCCACCCATGAGCCTACTCTGCCCCACCCTCCTCCCTGCTCCCGCTGCCCGCCCCTCCTCGCCCCGATTCCTTCCCTGATTGGGAGTCTCCGCCTCACATTAAGGAGCAGATGGCTGGAAGCGAGTCTGCTTCCAAGACATTTACCAGCTTGTGTTCCTCCAGTCCCCGCCGTGTAATAGCAGAATGAGTAAAGCCCCCTCCTTCCTAATAATGTTTGAGTGAGTATGTGAAATAGCAACATATTTATTATTTTGATCATGTTCAGGACACACCACATTTCTAATACATACTAGCAAACGCAATTATACTCGTTTTATCGACCTTGGAAGGATGACAGGCGCAGGCGGCCCTGCAGGAATTACCTCCCATCGTCTGTAGGCATCCGCTGGACTCGAACAAACCACCTGCAGCGTACACACACACACACCTCTGTACTGCACGCGCTTAACCCACTCAGCTATCTCACAGGTAGACATGTGATCCGGAAGTGCACAGTGATCTTCGCAGCAGGTTCGGGAAAAAATACAGTCTTCGTCCGGTCGTGATCACATGAGGTTTTGGTTTCTGTGCCAGTATGGGTTGCAGCAAGTCCCATGATCATGCCAAACCAGGGAGGCATGTGCCCATTTGTACCCAGGTCAGACTATAACGTAGGCAGTCCTCACGCAACCCCACAGGGCGTGAGGCAGCCAGGCAGGAGGCCCGACAGACAGGCAGCAGTAAGGGAGAAGGGACAGCAAACAAGCCAGACTGAAGTAGGGTGACCAGATTCTCAGAACAAAAAACGGGGACAGGTCATAGACATAGAAGTAGGACTAAGGTTTGCAGTAACCATCGACATAAAAGTAGGACTATTTGACAGCTGTCATAGACATAGAAAAAAGACTACAATGACCGCTCCCTCCGCAGACCGAGATGAAGCATTACAGACGACAAATCAGAGGTCTTTTATCGGCAGTAACCATTAATTCCATTTAAACAGACTTTTCCTCAACATTTGCAACAGTTGGTGACCACCCTGTGTTACAATATATCTTTCACCCAGGTCTCCTCTAGCAGAGCTACTCAGACTTTATTACGATCACTTTCTCAAAGGTGCATGCAGGGTGTTTTTGGGTCCACAATAAACATGTAAAGTTCTACAGCAGTAATACTTGTCTAGAGACAGTCTAACCGAAGAGCAATGCACCCCTGGCCAGTCGTCCCTCTGGCACCAGCCTAACTCTTGTCCAACACCATTACATAAATATGAGGCATGCAATAAGTGTGTGAGAGGGGATATATTGCCTTTAATGACTTATAAACTCTAATTGACAAATAATACTTTACACTAATAAAACAGTTTCAGACGTCTAAAATGGTAGAATGAATAATATGAAACTGTAATAATAAAGCACATGTGTATGAAAAGTTGCAAGGATTCTTTAGGTTAAGCGATTGTGAAGAGACAGTGTTTTATTAATCAAAGCTCTCCAAGTAAGAACACCACATTTTGTTATATAGTTCTTCTCTGTCTGTTATGTGAAGGGTTGTCCTATTGAAGAGAGCAAGTGTTGGCATATCCACTGTCCTTATATCAATTGACACGTTGGATGAGGATTTGCAGCTTTTAAGTGATAGGGACTTGTTCAACATATGAGCTTTAACAAGGCTAATTTCTGAAATGAGGTCAGGAAGTTAAATGAGGAAAATAATCATTGGCAGACTCTATTTGATCTCCTGACACAACACCATGGAGGCAAGTTACAAGACAATTTTTAAGGTACATCAGACACTTGACATTCAAAAATGATGTGGAAAAGATTATCTAGGGGAGCTTTACATCTTTAGCAAGAGGAATTCTCTTTTGAGTCTAATTTAGTAACTTTAGCAGAGTTCAATATTATTTCAAAACAATTCTTTGTTGAATTTAAATTGTTTCAAGATTCATATTAGTTTTTGTCATTCCTCATGTGGGCTACATAATGACAGAGATTGTCATCAGAAATGCAATTATTTATCTTAGAAGATCATTAGGGGCCTAATTCAGAGTCCTGCGGTTGAGGTACTTAATCAGAAACGTGACTACCTTGTCTGCAAAACCCTCTGCTTGCCCACTCTATTTTGATTAGGGCAGGCTGCCTGCGCTCCAACAGCATTGCCCCTTCAGGCTCTGCTCCCGGAAATCTCACTTCAACTGCCCAGCAGAGTATGGGCAGTTAGAGTAAAGGCATCAGACGGTCTCAATTATTTAGAGTGAACAATATGATGTGCCCTTCTTTCCATCACTGCCCAATAGAATCTGGTGGTCACAAACAGAAAAACAAATATTCACCCCAACACCAAGATATAAAACTCTCATGGTGTGGGGGCATTTTTGTATTGTTTAGAATAATCTTCCACTTTAGAAGTTTGTTTCGAATAAACAAATACGTTTGGAGCGCGGTCATCAGAAACATGGCGGGCATGCACCAAACTTTTTGAGCAACAAAGATCACTGCAGGGCTGAAGGTGTTCTCTTGATAAAGTGTCAGGCCAGACAAATGGAGGCAATGACCGATGACTGCCACGTCACGATGACGTAGGTGGTGCTGCGTGGACAAAGAGAAGGGAAATCCCAAGAGAAAATGCCTCTCTTCAAAGGATTTCCCTTCCTGTTACAGCGCTCACCTCAGTGAAGTCACAAGCAGTGCAAACAGAGCATGCACGCAACCGGAAAGGTGAAAAACCGGGACATTTCTGTGTTTAACCCGGACACTTTTCTAAAACGGGGACATTTGACTCATTTGGAGAAAAGTGTGGGAACACGGGGACACTTCTCTAAAAACGGGGACTGTCCGGGGAAAACCGGGACATCTTGTCACCCTAGACTGAAGGGCTTGAAGAAAGGACAGAGAGAAAGGAAGTAGGGAAAGCTGGCGGGAACACTACTAGCAACGCAAGTTGGAAAGAATGGACGTAAGAAGGCAAACGGATAAACTATGCAAAACGAAAGTAAGGCAGGGAGGAAAAAAAGTGGAAGCAAAGAAGGCAGGTGGGGAGGGAAGAAAGACAACAGATGGGTAAAAGGAAGTAATGAAGGATAATAGCAAAGATGAGAGGCAGGAAAGACAAGCATTGAAAATGCAATAGGTCTGGCCTCTGATTAAGTGAAAGCCATTTGCTTTGCTAATGGTATTGTATAGCAAAGCAAATGGCTTTACCTTAATAAAAGGTGAGACCTATTGCATTTTTAATGCTTGTTTTTTTGTTTGTTTTGTTTGAGCATTCCTGCTGGAATCACCATTTCCAGAGGGCTCCGTTCCCTCATGCTCAACAACCAGGACCCAGGGGATGACCACGGACAACCCAGGGAACTAGGGTCAACTCAAGGAGACATCTTTCAAGGGAGAACCGAAACCACCCCCATAAAACTGTATATCACAGAACTATGTTGACTCCTTGCTTAGAAGCCAGACGTATTGCTTTGCTTTTCATTTTCCGTTTTTGTTGTATTGTTGTTGACAACCACATTAACCCCTTCTGTGCCCATGACGAGATAGTCTCGTCATGGAGCGCGGTTGCGCTGTGCCCATGACGAGACTATCTCGTCATGAACCCCGCCCGCTAATGCAATGGCCAGCACAGGGCGGGGAAAGGGCGGGGCACTGAAGGGGTTAAAAGACTCTTGTCTATTTCGATAACTCCAGTGCTATCAAAATGCTAACAAGACACTACCAGCTGAACCAAAAGCTCACTCCGCTAGTGGTAAAGCGACTATTGCTGCTTTATTGAGGAATATCCCTATACCAGATATTTGCAAAGCAGCCACGTGGAGATCTGTTCATACATTTACTAAGCATTACTGCCTAGACTCCTCTGATGCTAGAACAGACGCTCAAGTAGAACAGGCTTCCCTCAGAAATATTTTTGCTTAAATGGCTACCTTAGTTCACCCATTGTCTTCTCCACTGTTCTTAGTAGGGATGGGCTTGCTACTCTATTCAGTGCCTATGGCCATTAATGGAAATCCTCGACGAGTGAAGGAAAAGTTTTACCTGTTACTCCAGTTCTCTCGTAGGGAAATTTCCATTATAGTCATAAGCAGCCCTCCCTCCTCCCCGATGGAGTAGACAGATGTAACCATGGGGCCTAAATGTTATTATGCATCACCTTAAAAAGAACTGAAGCAACTGCCACCTGCTGAGCATGATGGGATACTGGTGGTCCCTCTGTTCTTAAAGGCACAGCCTCTATTTTTAACTCATATGACAGCCTATGGGGCTACACTGTCCTGCACTCCTTCATCTCTATACTCTATCAAAAAAGGGTTTGTGAAAGAGATGTATGCTTTTATCTAAACACATCATGAAATTAAACACACATACATTTCTCCTGGCCCCTTTTATAAGTACAACATGAATAATTGGGCCATTGTAGCCTATTCCTATAGGCTGCATAGTCATTTTCTTTCTTAAGCGACTCTGCAGGTCTTCCTGAAGAAATGCGAACATCTACACTTAAGAAGCTCTATTGTGAAAAAGTGCTCTGGGGTCCCCGCACTTGGGTAGCACTAGTCAGTGCTTAGGACTATAATGAAAATTCCCCTACTAGAGAACTGGAGTTACAGGTAAGAGACTATTCCTTGCTCTCCTTGGATAAAAAGAACGAAGTTGCTACTTGCATGTCACAAGTTTTTTTTTCCTTCCATCGGCTTCCATCCTGTTTTTAGATCAAGTATGTAGCCTGCAACTGTTCTCACCTAGTCTAAGATTGTTTGAAAGGCCTCACTGATGGTGTGCTTATGTAAAGAATGTTTCTAAAGATCACATGAAAAATGCTGTGGTTAATGACACGTACAACTAGAAGGAAGTGACTTCCATTCATTAAGGGTGAGGGTGGGTCTTATGACACCTGGTCTTATTTCATCCTCCTTGCCTCATGTTAAGCTGCCCCCTTCAGGTAAAGGGTGAGCACTTACTAGTCAGAATATTTTGCTCAGTTTGATATGTTAATGTGGTGCTCACATGTCTAGCAAGCTCACCAGCTTTTGTCAAAAGGCTAAGTACCTGGCAGATAGTGGCAGAGCACAGAGGTGCTACACTCCCCATCACAAACCTACTGTAATGCAGCATTGACTTCAAACTCCATTATCACTCCCATCCGACAGTTTTGCAAGTTTTACAAACATTCTCTGTTACAATCATGCTAAGGAACAAGGGACAGAGAAGCTCATGCAACTGAACATTTTCGGATAAGTATTAGCGAAGAAAACATCCCCCTTCGCCTGCCATATGAATTTCGGTTATATTGATAGTGCCAACCAATTGAAACATTTTAGCTGACATTTGTTTATAAAATGATGTATACAAAGCAAAAAAGCCTATCTATGTAGATTTTCAAAGCAGGAACATTAGAACTCTTTGTTTTCTACTTTGATATGGCTTGGTACATCGTCACTGAATGACTTGTTCAACTCGCTGTTGTACTGCAACTTGATTTTTGCCTCTTTATATAATTAAGCAAGTGGTACATTTTACTTGTATTTTCTGATTTGATAGGTTTCAAAGTACGTCCTAACCCATGCATTGCATTGTGAGCAACATGCTTGTCTTTTGTAAATACTGCCATTTTCGAAGTTTTTACTTTGAGGAGTCATACCTCAATTGCCTCACTGAAAATCAATTTTTTTCTTTGTACCCGTTTAAATTATCTTTTATAGTAATCTCTCAAACTACTTTGAATCTTTTATTTCTTTCATACACCAGATCTCTAGAGAAATCACACTTTGAATTTACATCAATATGGATTTTCTAAACTTGTTTCTTAGCAATACTCCTTCCTGCAGTTTCCTTTTGTGAACCGTCTAAAGGCACCAGTCTAACTTTAGAATTGTTTTGAAGGAGTATCACAAGCAGGTGCTACGTATGGCACTTCTCAGCTTCACAATTGGTTCTGTGAGCCCTTGCTGGTGTAGTCATCCAGTGCAATATATTGCATTGCGAGTGATGGTGCCATCAGTTTTGTTTTATTACTCTTTCTGTAGATGCAGGGATCTAGAGTCTTCAAATATATCCTTAATATTGTTGTTTTTTTCACAAAAAAATCAGATTTTTAGATTTGTCTCCACCCAAAAGTTTAAGGTTTAAGCCCTACAATAAATGTCAACAAATTTCAGTGACACACTCCTTTTAGGATATTTTGAGGTCTAGGCAATGAACATAAATCATACTGCTGCTTGTCAGCTGCATCATAAAGCTATTTTGGCGAATGCTTGAGGAAAAGTCAGGATTGTCGCAAATTGGCATGAATGGTGACAATTAGGATGTAAAGCACTTGGATAGCCACACTTTGTCCCATATATCAAGCTCTTGCCACCAATCAGGCGGAAGATCCATCTCTCACATTGCAGTCAAGACATGGAATGAGCTACCGGCAGACATCAGGCGCGCACCCTCCATGAACACCTTCAGAAAGACCCTCAAGACCTGGCTCTATGGCTAAAACTGACCAGCGGACCCCCCTCCCTCCCCCCCAGCACCTTGAGACCCTCACGGGTGAGTAGCGCGGTTACAATCCCCTGATTGATTGATTGATCAATAATAGAGGTTCCAACTCTTGTGTTTTCTCTCAAAATATGACATAATTCACTGGGTCATTCCCGCAATGGCATGGTCAGCAATGCACCACTGTCCATAAGTTTCTGTGTTTCCCATTTTTACAAGGAATTACAATTGTTCTACTTCAAAATATCTTGTCAGATCTAGAACTGCCAATCCTTTGCTTGAGGATGTTAGGTAGAGATTTTTTGTTGCTATCCTGGGTTTCCAGCCTCCTCATATGTCAGTTGGGAATGTTTAAGTAACAGTGCTGGTCTTGGAAGTGTTCTGGTCAGAAAAAGGGATAGAATCTTGAGAAGCACAGTTTTCTGCATTTTCACAGCAGCAGCTCTCTTTCATTAAGAGAAATGTTGCATCTGCTATTGTTGCAAGTCCTTTTATATATCCCTTATTAATGGGAATGATTCAGTGTAATAGATTCTGCAGTAGATAGAGCTATCTTTATTGCCATATGAATCACTGATTATGGAGCCCAAGGGGGAGACATCGTTTACTATGCATGTGTTACATTGCATGCCATTACAACGCGGTCGTTACAACGACCGGGTTGTTACATCGCATACGATTACAATGCAGGTCGTTACAACAACTTGCTGTAGGGGGCAGCCTTCCCTACTGTTGCATAAACTGTTCCTGTTGCATAAACTGGAGTAGGAACAGTAAATTATACTATTCCTAAGTCCAGCGTGCCCCCTACAGCAAGTTGTTGTAACGACTTGCGATGTAATCGTATGAGATGTAACAACACGGTCGTTGTAACGACCGCGTAGTAATGGCATGCGCTGTAACGCATGTGTTATAACAACATATATTCTGCCTAAGGTATTGAGAAAAGGGCTTGTATTGTCCACCAATGGTTTATTAGTGGATCTAATACCAGTTCCTCAAGTTTAATAATATTTACCTTAAATCGTGAAATGTATCAAATTCCAATGGTTGCCACAGTTTGAGCAGGGATCGAAGTAGCATTAGATTATCAATGAACATGGTTAATTTGGACATATCTGAATTAGTTATAGATTCCCTACCATAGAATTACCCCCAAGCATCAGATTGGATCCGGAGAATTTTTCGTCAGCAGTACCCCTGCGCGTCGAAAGTTGGCGTTGGTCGGCTCCGCGTTCGTCATTGGTGTCGTGGTCACCGGGATGCCATCTCCGTAGCTACTTAGTCGCTGCCCTCGCGCGCTGAGTTGTTTCTTTTGCCGCGCCAGCTAGCACATACCCCGAGAGAGCTGTACCTCCAGCCACTTTTTGACTGACTTTTTCTCGACTTTTGTTGTCATTGTTTTTGAGCCCATCGACTCCTAGTGCACGAGGGATGCACGGTTTCAAGGCTTGCGGTTCCTGCCGACGTTTGATGTCGGTGACGGATCCGCACAGCGTGGGCCTGTTTTGTCTGGAACCCGAACACGACTCCAAGTCGTATTCCGACTGCCGGACCATGATTTCAAAGTCTTTGCAGGGGCGGTCCCGAAAGCTTCTCGAGGCCCGGCAGTCCGCTCCGTGCCGTTCGAGGTCCCGGTCGCGTGGGTGGTCGAGGGACCAGTCGCGGAGCCACCACCACCAGTCCTCTTCCAATTCTTCACACTGCTCAGGTAAGTTGAAGCACAAGAAGAAGTCGAAGAAGCATCGTCACTGGGAAGACTCAAAGTTTCCCTCCCTACCCAGGACCCGGAGCAATCCCAGCCCAGCTTCGGAGTTTCTACGAAGTGATGCATGCCATCTTTCGGCAGCCCGACTCTGCCGGTGTGCCTTCGGGCCCCTCAGACTCGGCTGGGGGCCCTGGGACTTCGACGCCGGCCTTCACCCTCAGGTGGAGCCGGACCGGCATCGACTGACGCTGTATCCAGCGCCGACGGGTACTTTTGTGCCCTTGCTCCAACCTGGTGTTCCTTTAAGGCCAGATTGGCAACCAGGGGCGGTGGAGGAGGACTGGGAGGGGTCTGGAGGCCCTTTGACTGACCAGTTGGGTTATGAACCCGACCGGAGAGAGGAGCTGGGGGAAACCAGTGGTCTGGATACCTCCCCAGACCTTGGCATGTTGTCTTTTCCTACCGTGGCTGCGGAGGAGGGAGCTTCTTACACCGTGGTGTTGCGTAGGGCATCCGAGGCTCTCAATCTCGAGCTACCTACGGTGGCAGTCCGGACTAACCTCCTGACAGTGACGCTTTAACCGGCAGTGAGCTCTTCGGAGCCCCTGCTACTGTTTAATGAAGCCCTCACTGACATCCTTTTGGGCACCTGGTCCAGGCCCAACAAAGGGGCTCCTGTGGATAGGATGATTGCCCGATGCCACCGCCCAGCCCCGGGCGACCCCACTTTCCTCTTCCAACACCCAACCCCTGAGACTTAGGTGATCCACGCCTCAACGTCCAAAGGCACATTCCCTAATGCACCACCTGATAAGGAATCCAAAAAGCTGGACCACCTTGGGAAGATGTTTTCTTCCTCCAGCTTGGGACTGCGGACGGTAAACACTGCATGTCTGTTGGGCCGTTACACCCACTCTGTGTGGGATACGGTGGTGCAGGTGCTGCCCCAGTGCCCGGGCCGTGCTCTGCCGTGCAGTTGCCGAGGGGAGAGAAGCAGCCAAGTTTACCATCTGAAGTGGGCTGGACACCGCAGACTCTCTAGGCAGGATGATATCAACGTCGGTAACCCTTCAACGCTACGCCTGGCTGAGGTCGACTGGCTTTTCCGGTGATGTCCAAGCCACCATTATGGACATGCCTTTTGATGACCATCGCCTGATCGGCGATAAAGCAGACAACGCGCTGGAGCGCTTCAAGGACTCTCGGGCTGCGGCCAAGTCCCGGTGCCTCTCCACCACCCACCCTGCACACACAATCTGATTTTTGCCCCTTTTGTGGCTACGGAAGGGGTGCCCTGCTACGTTCCAACCAGAGCCACAGGCCAGGGCAAGCTGTTTAGCCTCAGCGCAGCCGTGGACGTGGGGCCCACTATTGTGGGTCTGGGGGCCAGCGAGCAGGCCAGTTAACCACCACCTCCTCTGCAGCAGCCTCCAAACCCTCTTAATCTGACATTTCAGAGCCACCAATCGCCAGTGGGCGGCAGGATTCGCCATCCCCTCCCCCCACTGGTGAACCATCACGTCAGACTGGTGGGTTTTGCAAATAGTCCGAAGGGGCTACTCCCTCCCCTTCGAGGTTACACCCCCAGCCATGCCACCTCAGTACCATTGAATGTCGGAGGATCATCTGGCCCTTCTCCATCAGGAAGTTACGGCTCTCTTGGCCAAGGAAGCCATCGAGTGAGTTCCTACCCAAGAAGTAGATTGTGGTTGCTATTCCCACTACTTTCTGGCGCCCAAGAAGGACAAAGGCCTGCGTCCTATCTTGGATCTCAGGAATGTCAACCGCTTCCCCAGGAAGGAGAAGTTAAAAATGGTTACGCTAGCTCAAGTCCTTTCTGCCCTCGACCCTGGAGATGGATGGTAGCATTGGACTTGCAGGGCGCTTATTTTCACATCCCCGTCCTGCTGGCCCACCGGCGTTACCTGTGGTTCACGGTAGGCCATGAGCACTTTCAGTTTACCGTGCTCCCCTTTGGCCTCACCAGTGCCCCTTGGAAGTCCACAAAGGTGATGGCGGTGGTCGCAGCTCATCTGCGCAGATCGTGGGTTCCTGTCTTCCCCTATCTCGACGACTGGCTGTTGAAGGCGGGCTCGCCCCAGGCTGTTGTCTCCCACCTCCAGACTACGGCCGACCTCCTGCACTGGGGTTTTCTATCGACGTGCCAAATTCACACCTGACTATCTCGCAGATGCTCCTCTTCATCCGAGCGGTTCTGGACACGACGCAGTTTCGGGTATATCCTCCCAAACAGCGAGTCTGGGATATTCGGGCTCTGATTCCGATCTTTCAGCCTCTATCTTGGGTTTCGGTCAGGGTGACCTTGCGGCTGCTGGGTCTGATGGCCTCCTGAATCCTGCGGGTGGATCATGCCAGATGGCATATGCGGGCTCTACAGTCGGACCTGAAGTTCCAGTGGGCACAGTATCGGGGGAACCTGTCCGATTGCGTCCAGATCTCGGAGGGCACTGACCGCCAATTGCAGTGGTGGCTGACGAACCGGGATTGGGTCAACAGCAGATCCCTCTTCCTTCCCCAACCGGAGTACACAGTGGTGAAGGATGCATCACTTCTAGGGTGGGGCGATCACATGGGAGAGGTGGAGATCAGAGGCCTCTGGTCTCCGGCGGAGTCCGAGCTCCACATCTACCTGCTGGAGCTCTGGGCAATTTGTCTTGCACTCAAGGTCTATTTCAGCAGTGGGGAGAGCCGTGGTTAGATCTATTCGCCACCGAAGTGAACGCTCCATGTCAGCAATTCTGCGTGTTGGAATTTCCAAGGCGGCAATTGCTAGGCGACGCTTTTCATCGCAAGTGGAATTGTGTTCTTCTATGCGCCTTCCCACCTATACCACTTCTGCCCAGAGTGCTGAAGATCAAGCATAACCAGGCCCAAGTCATCCTTGTGGCTCCGGATTGGCCATGAAGAGTCTGGTATCCCGAGCTGTTACACATGGCCTTCGATCCTCCAATCAGATTGCCTCTTCAGGAGGATCTTCTGTCGCAGCAGCAGGGGACAGTCCCCCACCCAAACCTGTCCAACCCCCACCTCCTTGCGTGAAGATTGAGCGGGGACTGTTGGCGGCCTTTGACCTTCCTCCCGACGTCTGTGATGTTATCTTGGCAGCCAGGCGTCCCTCCACTAAGACGGTATACGCCTGCAGATGGAACAAATTTGTGGCATGGTGCACAGCAAAGGCTGTGTATCCCCTTTCTGCCCCTCTTTCTGAGGTTCTGTTGTTCCTCCTGTCTTTGGCCCAGCCGGGTTCTGCTAGGGCACTCTAAAGGGCTATCTTTCTGCCATTTCAGCCTTACTTAGGCTTCCTGATCAGCCTTCTCTTTTCAAGTCCCCTTTTGTAAATCGCTTCCTCAAGGGCATTACTCATCTTTTTCCTCCTGTCCCCTTCGTAATGCCTCAGTGGGATTTGAACTTGGTTCTTATTTACCTTATGTGCGCTCCCTTTGAGCCGCTTCATAACGTTCCTCTCTGACTTCTTACTTTAAAGACTGCCTTTCTGGTTGCCATCACCTCTGCTCACAGGGTGAGTGAGCTCCAAGTTCTTTCTTCTAAGCCTCCTTTTCTGGCTGTTCATCCGGACAAGGTCTTCCTCAGAACCAGACCTTCAGAGATTTAGAAAGTCACATGTGAGATTCGAGACTAAGATGGCATCTGTGTGAGAGACCGTTGCTGTCGCCCGAACCCGTGTTCCTTGATGCACCCGTTAGTAATGGTATTGGGCCCCGGAAGACTCATAACTGCCCTGTGGAGGGAGCATAACGTGTGGAGTACTTACTTTGGATTGGGAAGTGGCTCCATGATCCACGTGGCCGCTGAGACTCTAGCAGTCCTGAAAGTGCTTAGGGGCTACCTTAAACTGATCACTTTCACAGCCTGAGCCGCTGCTGAGCTCCTGGCTTTGCTCACAGTACGGCCTGGGTGGCTCTCGGCGCAGAGAAGCACCAAAACCGGATTGCCTCCCAAATCTGCTCACTCAGACAGGGATCGGAGTGGAGAGAACAGGCAGCAGGCTCCTATAACCACTACCAAGGCGGCATGCCCCCTCCACGCCTCAAGGGACCAAAAACCACTCTCCCCTGTGGCCCCAAGAACACACCTAAAGGCAGCAAGGGATCAGAGACTATCCCTAATGAGATCAGTGCCACTGTAGACGGCTATTCTTGTCTTGCTGGACCTGTCGGCGGCCTTCAACACCATCTCGCATAGCATCCTCTTGAAACATCTGTGGGAACTTGGTGTCGAGGGCTCGGCCATTAAATGGTTTGAGAGTTATCTGTCAGAACGATCAACAAAAGTACAAATAGGAGACTTCTGTTCTAAAAGTCAACCCATTGACAAGGGCGTCCCCCAGGGGTCGATTTTAAGTCCCACGCTTTTCAACCTTTGTGTCTCCTCTGGCAAAGATTATTAGAGATCATGGGTTTGATACAGTATCCTACGCCGACGAGACACAGCTGCTGATCACTCTCGACACAGACCCAAGCGACACAAAATGCAGATTTATAAAGTGCATGTTATCAATAAATGAATGGATGTCAGCCAATCATCTACTCCTAAATGTGAGCAAAACTGAAATCATACTCTTTGGAGATGCGCAATATGTTTGGAACACGGCCTGGTGGCCCTCTTCACTGGGAAAATGCCCAACGCCCAAAATAACAGTCCGTAATTTGGGTATTATCATGGATAACAAACTCTCCATGACAGACCATGTTAACTCCTTGGTCCATACCAGCTACGGAATAATGCGTTCCCTAAAGAAAGTCTTTAAATGGATTCCCCTTGGTTCCAGGTTACCCCTTGTACAGGGCCTGATCATAAGCCGACTGGATTATGGCATTGTGCTATTTGCATCCATAAATGAAAATATTCTGTCGAAACTACAGGTGCTGCAGAACACGGCAGCCAGATTGGTCCTGAATCTGCCTTCCCGGTCCCCATCTGCCCCGAGCCTTAAAACCCTAAATTGGTTGCCGATAAGGAGTAGGGTCTCTTTTAAAATATGTTGCCTGACTCATAAAACCCTAAACAGCCAGGGTCCAATCTATTTAGCAAAAAAGTTAGTTAAATATCAGTCAGGGCGCTCACTTCGTTCATCAAACAAAGGCCTATTGAGAATCCCCAAAGTTCGTACTGTAAAAAAATGGAGACAGGTCTGTCTCTAAAACTGCACCGGAACTATGGAACTCCCTGCCATTACGACTTCGCCAAGAAACCAACCATAAAAATGTTTGAAAAGATCTTAAAACATGGCTATTCTAATGCCTGCTTTCTACCCTCTTGAGCTTCCTGTGTTGGCAAAGCGCTATGAGACCTAAGGGTGATATATGCGCTAAATAAATATCCACTACTTCTAAGGGTACAGGAGCTAAAGTGGACTCTCCCCTGCAGCAGCCGATCACCAAATGCTTCACTTCCACGACGGTGGCTCCTGGAACTCGACATAACGTCACCAGCATCACCAACAAGGTAGGAGATGATGGGGGAGAGTACCAACCCTCAACCTATTGAGAAGAGCTGAGCAGTAATGATGGTGCTAATAATAAGAGGGATGGGTTGTGGCCAGAACAAGTGGCAAACATTCCAGGGCAAGACATTAACATTAATTCCTAAAGATTCAGGGGTATGGGAAGGTCAAATTGACATTCAACCTGAAGAAGTGCCTCATCTTGTACATTGTCATGAGATCATAGCAGAGGCTTCATGCCCTCCTCCTTGCAGTAGGGCAGGACCAGAGACACAGTTGTTAGTAAAGGGGCTAGAAGCTGCAGATCCCTTGAAGAATCCCTGGACTTGGGGGACAAGTTTTTTTCCTTGACGGATGGCACGGATACAAGCGCGGCAGTATCTGAGGGGGAGAGTGTGTCCATATCCTCCAGCTCAGACTCTAGTAGCCAGTTGGAAGGGCCCGATACAGTAGCCCGCAGGAGGAAAAATCTGAGGCGGAGTCAGGAGTGGACGTCTCAGGCCCAGGGCAAGGAGGGCCTGAGGAAACAAGGAAATCGCGCTTTAAAGGGGGACTATTCTGCCACGCTAAAATCATATGAGGAGCCTTATATGGCGGACACAAAAGCACAGAGCAGCCAAGACCCCGAGGAGCACACCCTGAGACTGATATATGACTCAATCAAGCAACATCAGGAAGAGACACGATGAGACTGCAAAAAAACCCGCCTGGCCACAAAAAAGCTACAAGGGACGATCAGGAAGATTGCGAAAGCCTGCACTGAAATTAATGAAAGGATTACAGTGGTAGAGGATCGTACGACTGGCTTAGAAAGCGAAGTGGCGAAAGGACAACACCAAATGGAAGCACAGGGAGTACAGATAGTGGATATGCAATGGAAGGTTGAGGATTACGGAAATCGCTTAAGACACAATTTAAGGATCTTGGGCATAGAAGAAGGCATAGAGGGGGGAGACATCGGAGCCTATGTCCTAAAGCTGTTGAAGGGGGCCTTTTCGGAGGTCCAACGGTGGAACTGGGACATAGAGGTCCAACGGGTCCACCGCTATCCCCTCATGCTTAAAAACCCCAGGCAGACTCACCCAGGAGATCCACAGCTACCAAGAGCTAGCTTTCCTCAAAGCTCACCCGTACTCTAAACGATCGCATGAAGGACAATCCTTTTTTATGCGACCTGATTTCTGCCAAGTAACTGTGGAAAGGCGCTGGCGCTTGAGACAACGAATTCAATCTTGTCAGGCACAAGGGGCAGAGGCGTATCTGTTAAATCCAGCCTGTCTAAAAATAATCTACAACAACAAAGTGAGAGTCTTTACATCTGAAATAAAGGCAAAGGAATATAATGAAGAAGGGAGGAGGAGCGTTGAAGAAAGGACCTGCCCAGGTATCAGTAGAGTTATGGATTGGAACTGTTGGGAGCACCGAGTGGCAGGGGGAAGGGACACAGACACCATCACCCAGACCTTGTCAGGTAGGTCGGTCTCACTAACAGGATGGGGGGGAGGGAGGGTCTCTAGGGATGGAGAAGGGGGGAGGAGGGATGGGGTAGGGTAGTTAAGGGAGGAAATGGAGCACAGCAAGCACTTGGGAGATTTTGGTGGGAACAAAAGAGCAAGGAAAGGGGGTTTCATGGAGGGTGGCGGCTTTTATTGAAAGCAGAAAAATGACCACCAGGACAAATATAAGGATAGCGTATGTTCATATTTGTGGTTTGAACGATCCCGGTAAATGACGTAGGGTTGCAGAAGACCTCAAAATGCTACAATCTGAAATTGTTTGTCTCCAAGAGACGCACATCATGGGTGCGGACAAAAAAGCTTTAGACCAGCTAGTGTATAATCCCATAGCATACACCACACAGGGCACCAGAACTAGAGGGGTGGCTATCTTAACCCTGGGAAAAGAGATTGTCTGTTAGAAACAACTTGTCGACAAATATGGGCGATGGGTTATTGTAGAGCTACATATACATACATTTTCATTGACCCTATGTTCGAAATATGGTCCAACAGGGTATGACCCCGAGATTTTTAAGTTTTTAACCTAGAACTAGCAGGATGGCCAACCCCGATCATAATGTGTGGGGATCTAAACATCAATGGGATCGGTGTACAATGGGGTGGCAGCCATGGTTCCTATAAAGGCCGAAAACGTAGGGTCTGCAGGGCTCTGTCACATTTAGTGGAAGGAAATGGGCTATTAGATGCTTGGAGGAATCAAAAAATGGCAAATCCAGATTCGGGAAGCACTTATTTTTCGGCTCCTCATAGAACGATTGGACTATTTTTTCGTTTCTCAGGGTTTAATGGGGAAATGCTGTATTAAAAAAATGTCCCCAAGTGATGTCAGACCTTAATCCCCTAGTTCTAGAGATTTTGCAGATTGGGGGGGGTCGAGTGTACAACAGAATTGGTCCTTTGAAAGGGGGGATATGGGGTATATTGCCTACATGATAAAAAGGATAGAAGAGTTTCTGATATATAACCGAGGGAGTGCCCGAATTAGAATGGTTTGGGGTACCCTGAGGCAGGCATTTGAGGAGAGACATTAAGTTTCAGTCTATACCTCTCCAAAAACCGTCCGCAATTAACCAAACTATACCAGAGGTTAAGATTAATTGAAGAACAACTAGTCAAGGCGATAGTGGTCAGAGAGAATATGGATGCTAGACTTGCCCTAGCTAAAGCTGAGGTAGGTGTTGTAGTTATTGCCAAGGTTACTGAGAAGTATACGATGCGAAGGGAGGAATGCTACGAGTGTAGTCAAAGGACAGGGCGCATACTGGCAATGCGTACTAGAGAAAAAAACGTGAGGAGTGAGATAATGGCAATCCAGAATGAAAATGGCGACTTGGCTACTACAGCTCTGGGGATCTGTGATGAATTCCGTAGCTTTTATATGAAATTATACGACTCTGAGAAAGACAGCGAGGATAGTGGGGTGGATGCAATTGGGGATTATCTAGCCACTGTCAGCTGCAAAAAAAATTCCTCGGAAGAACAGGAAGCCCTGGCTGCTGCTTTTCCCCCAACAAAATAATTAAAGCGCTTAGCGACCTTGCAGCAGGGAAAGCCGCCGGGCCAGACCGGATCCCGCTCGAGTTTTACAAAGTTTTCTGGCCCTCTCTTGGGGCTTACTTTACAAACATGCTCTGTCTGGTACAATAAGGGACCCCCCCCCCTTCCATTCATGGGTACAAGCCAACATAGTGGAATTCCTGAAGAAGGGGAAGCCTGCTATAGATCCTGGTTCATACCGACCAATTACGCTGATTAACACAGACACCAAAATATACTCAAAAGTGCTGGTGAATTGTATGAGCCCGATTATTGGACGAGTCATCTCGCCCAAACAGCACGGATTTATACCGGGGAGGGAGACCACAAATCACGTTAGAAGAACCATTACGCTTTTCGATGCTATGGCAGTCACAGGAGACCCTATGGCACTTTTATTATTTAATGCATAGAAAGAATTTGATAGGGTCTCCTGGTGCTTTTTATGGGCTGTACTCGAACGGTTGGGGGTTGGAATTGATTTCATCAAGGCCTTACGAGTATTGTACATCTCCACTACAGCTAGACTCGTATTGGCAGGCGGTCAAACAGAGGAATTTAAGATACAAAGGGGGACCAGGCAGGGTTGCCCCTGCTCTCCACTTCTCTTCGCCTGCTATATCGACCCTTTAATAAACAGGATCGATGCCAACCCCGGGATAAAATCCAAAAGTTCTCATGGGTTCGAAACCAATATTTTAGGGTACACGGATGATTTAGTGGTCCCCACACCACATCCAGAGACAGCAATGGCTGAAATAGCGAAAGAAACCTCAGCCTTCAGGAAAATATCTGGGTACTCAGTCAGTCAACTCAAAACCCAAATAATACCAATGAATGTCTCGGGCTGAACGACCCTCAGCTAGTTCAGTAAGCAACGTATTTGGGAGTCAAAATCTCAGCTAATATAGGGCAAATTGTGGAGCTGAATTTAGCCCCGGTTATCTAGAAGGGATCACAGGATTTTGCTCGGCTAAATAACCTTCACTTGTCAATAATAGGCCTCTGTAATGTGGTAAAAATGTTTCTTTTGCCTAAAGATCTATTTTTATTCAGATCAATACCTCTGATATTTGAGACCATATGGTTCGAAAAGCTAGATAGGGTGGTAAATAGATTCATATGGGCATACGGAAAGACAAGGCGGAGCCTGAAATTTATGTCCCTCCCTAGGGTGAGAGCAGGATTGTCGGTCCCAGATTTCAGACTATATCATCTAGCATCAGCCCTGCAATATATGTGCGGGCTAGCTGGGGAAAACCCCTTTGACTGCTGTAACCAGGAAAGGATACCGGATATTTAGGAGTTACTGGTTGGGGAAGATGCCAAAAACTGTTTCTTAAGGTTCACTGAACCTAGTTACTACAAGAAGGTGAGGTTCAAGACACTATTAGTAGCATGGCAGATTTAGAAGACGATAAAAAGAAAGAATGGGATTGGGAGGTTAAATTCCTATACCCCCCTATACATGAACCCAGCACTACGAACAGTCTTTCACAAAAATATAATAAGCCGGTGGAAGGGGTTGGGTATAGAGGTGATTGGGGACCTAGTTGATGTAACCAGATTCAGATTATTCAGAGATACAAGACCGGTTTGGGGTAGACAGGAAAGATTTTTTTTAATACTTACAGGTGCGTAGTTACTGAGGGAAGAAAACAAGGGGCCCCCAAAGTGATAGTCAAGAATACCATGATTGATAGGCTAAAGGATAAAGAGGGATACGCTATTAGTAGAATTTACAGCGAGTTGATTGTCATGCAGCCAGACGACTTAGAGGAACAGGCCGATAAATGGAATCAAAGGCTTGGAATAAAAGGATCAAAGTTCCTCGATTTCCTAGACAAGGGACATAATATACCCTGCTCATCAAAATTACAGGCGCAGCACTTTAAAATGATTCTAGATACATACTATACACCAGACAAAACAGTTTTTAGAGGTAACCCTGGGGGTGAATGTGGCCTTAACCCCAGAATTAATGCTACTGGAGGTAAGTAGCTCAGGAGCAGATTGTACCCAACCTTATTTTATGTTTCTGGCAATGGCAGTGGTTAGAATCTGTATTGCTACAGCCTGGTTAGACCCGGCGGCCCCAACATTCTCGCAATGAGTAGCCCGGCTCCTTTCCACTTTTAATCTTGAGCAAGGGATCTATGAAAGAAAAGTCCGAAAAGCCCAAAAACTGGGGAAAACAATATGGTCCCCAATTTATAGGTGGAAGGCGGAGGTAGGAGGTCTTTGAAGTAATAATAATAATAATAATAATCATAGTGTACTGATACTTTGTACACGAAAAATAATGCTGCTAATGATGTCTAGGCTTTCTTTTATCCTAATGCCTACCTTATCTTCAAGAAATCATTCTGAATAATCATTTGTAACAACATATCGATTTGAAAGCACTGTGTACGAAAGCAAAGCAGCCACTAAATATATGCATTTGTTTTTATTTTTCTCACCTCAACGTCTATTTAATCTCTATTTTATCTCTATGAATATTTGTTTGTATAACAATCTATTTATGTGCCCCCCCTTAAAAGAAAATTTCTCAATAAAAATATATATATTTTTTTAAAAGAACCAGACCTTCCTTTCTTTCCAAGGTGGATACTTCTTTCCACATTGGTCAAACCATCACTTTGCCCACCTTCTTTCCGCATCCTTCTAAGGACGAAGAGAGGCTCCACTGTCTGGATCCAAAACGTGCGCTTTCTTTTTATTTGGATCGCACCAAGCAATTCCGGGTGGATGAACAGCTCTATGTTGGCTATGTGGGCGCCAAAAAATGTCAGGCCATGCACAAACGGACCATCTCTAGGTAGGTTGTTTTGTGCATTAAAGCTTGCTACTCCTTGGCAGTGGAGGAACTTCCAGTGGGACTTCGCGCCCATTCCACCAGGGTGACGGCAGCTACCACTGCTTTGGGACGGGGAGTCCTCCTCAGTGGCATCTGTCACATATTCACAAAACACTACTGCCTAGACAGCCAAGTCCGTAGAGACGGCGTCTTTGGCCATTCTGTTCTCCAGGATTTTCAGGTGTAACTTGGTACGCAGACCCACCTCCGGGGTTGGTATTGCTGGGGTATCTATTCTAAGGTAAGGAATCTATAACTAATTGTTTCTTTCAGATGAACAAGTTACTTACCTGTGGTAACGATATATTTGTAAGAGACATAGATTAGTTATAGATTCCTTACCGCCCCACCCATCCTCCCCGTTCTGCGAACTGACTTCTAGGGTCAGGGAATCCTTTTCAGGGCCCTAGTTTTGTGCACCAGTGGTCAGTATCTAGCATGGCGCTGCGCTTCTGGCATGGAATGTTGTGTAAAAGAACTGACGTCAGCGCGCAAGGGTGGCGTCTTAAGTAGCTACTGCAGCGTCATTGTGGCGATCACGACGCTAACGACGAACACAAAGCCGACCGACGCCACCTTTCGACGCGCAGGGGTACTGCTGACGAAATCTTCTCCGGATCCAGTCTGACGCCTGGGGGTAATTCTAAGGTAAGGAATCTATAACTAATCTATGTCTCTTACAGATATATAGTTACCGAAGGTAAGTAACTTGTTCTTCTGTGCCAGTGGTCACTCCTTTAATACTGTTCCCCCACCTAACCCCCAACCGGTCTACAATATGTTCTAACATGAGAGCAAATAATAGTGGCTAAAATTGGCACCTCTTTATAGTGTCTCTCTTCACAACATTCTTTGGGCAAGACATTTTATTCACTCTACTGTGAGCTCTTATGGATGGATACCTAGACATTAGCCACTTTCAAAATCAAATCTGGGACCAAACCTAGGTGTTGTATCAGGCAGTTCAAAGATGGGCGTTTTTCACATTGTCTACACACGGCTGACCCCCTATGAAGCTTGACTTATCCACAGTCCCAGCATCAGAGGGCCCAATCAGGTGGGTCCTATGATGCAAGGAACAGCTTGACATCTAACTTTAAGATCACGATCAGTCTGTACGATCTACTTTTGCCGAGGGTCTTTCCTGGGTTTCAGACAGACCAACGCTGCTTCATCACACATTGAGTCTGTCACTTTTCTAGTTTCGCCAATAAAGTTTAAAGAGTCTCGCTGTAGTCTGCAGAAGATGTTGTAAATTAGGAACAAACAAACATCCAACTCCAGAGCCTTAGCTAGGGTATGCTGCTTATAATCTCTTAAGGCCAATGGAATCATCCAAGTCCTTTCCCAGTTGTGTTATAACCATCTGATCTCGGGATATACAAAGATACATGTCAACGTTCTTTGCGCCTACAGATTGAACATCATAAAGTTGCTCTTATAAGTTGTAGAAGATTTGAGCAGACCCTTTTTTGCCTTGTACCATCATCCATTCTGCATCCTGTGTTTCTTGGATAAAGTATTTTTACTCACAATTGTGCTGCAAGTAATCTTCAAGCTTTGTTACCTAATGCATAACATTTTTGCTTATTTCTTACTAAAGCCTATTGCGTCTTATCGGCGCCTAAGGCTCTCACCTTTGAGTATAGTACTAGGATCTAGCCATATCTGATAGAGACTACTAGCCGCAGATTCCTTCACGTAGAATTATCCCCAGGCGTGAGACTGGATACGGAAACTTTTTTGCCACAGCATCCCTGCACACCGGGGGCGGGGCGACATCACGTGACTCCGCCCAGTCGTCGTCCGCGCACGTGACGTCAGCGAGATCACATAAGACCCGCCCCGGCGCGCCTACGTCAGTTTTTTCCTTTTCCGCGTGCAACGCGGATCCGATCTTTGCTACGGGCCTGTTAGGGCCCCTTTTTTCTTCCATTCTTTTGGTGGAACAATGTGCGAATGCCTTCGGGCTTTAAAACTTGCACGTTTTGTGGGCGTCCTATGTCGGCGACGGACCCTCACCTCATTTGTATGTGGTGTTTGGGGGAGGATCACGGCACCACAGATTGTACGGCGTGCCAACAGTTGAAGCCGAAGTCGCGGCGGGAGCGCCGGATGAAACTTCTCTCGGCGCGTCTCTCCAGGTCGGTCTACTTCGGCGGACGGCTTCAGATACGGCCGTGGTCGTCGTCCTCGCCCTTCTCCGATGTCACGTGAGCGTCGCTCCCAGGTGGGTAAGTGTCGCAGTTTGTCCCCGGGGGCTGGTTTCCGGCCTACCGGGGGCGTGGACTCTCTGCGGGTGATGCGGCCCCGCGTGTCGTCCAATCCACCGTTTCCCAGTGTTGGGGCGTCGAGAGTCCAAATGGAGACATACACGACGGCTTTGCAGGCCTCGCTGGTGTCTCCTCCTCCTTCTCCTCCTGGGGCGTTGGCGGATCCCTCGTCCTGCGCAGGGCCCTCTGTGGTGCCGCCAGTGGCTCCGGCGCCGACTGGTTCGGATCCAGGCTTGGAGGATGTGGTACTGTTGGGGTGCGGCTCCTCTGGGGCACCTCCTTCAGGCCATGGCATCTCTGCCTCGCCGCAAACTCCCGCGGGGGTCCCTGTGGTGTCGCGGGAGGTCGCCGGGGCTCGGGTCAGATCCCCGAGCCCCTCTCGGTCCTTTGACAAGGTGGTCCTGTCTAAGTCGAGGTGACGCCGCTACGGCGCCGGCAGCAGCTGGCCCGTGCGGAGCCACAGGGGTTGGTGGACCCTCCTCGTCCAGCTCCGTGTCGAGGCCGAGGGAAGACCCCTCATCCCTCTCCGGGCCCCTCGTCCCTCTCCGGGCCCCTCTCGTCCCTCCCCGGGCCCCTCTCGTCCCTCCCCACAGGTGGCTGCCTCGTCGGAGGTTGAATCGTCCCTGGCGCCACCACATGGGTTGCCAGGCGATCTTCGCTTCATTCTGGGCCGTGGCTGGCAGAGGGCTTCGTGCCACTCCCCAGGTCCGTCTCGTTCCCCCACGCAGGTGGCTGCCTCGGCGGTGGTCGGGTCGGCGTTAATCCTGCGCCGCCCCGGGGCTGGTGCGGCTCCAGCTCTACTCCGGTCTCCGCTCCAGTCTCCGTTGCGGCGTGACTTGGAGGTGCCTTGTCCGGTGACGCCGGCTGGTGCCGACGTCCTACCTCAAGCAGCGGACTCTACGGCTCTGCGCAGGTGTCGTACTGCGGATTTGTCTTCGGACGCTCCTTCTTCTCTGGAGGCAGGCTGTATATTGTTGTTGTCCTCCCCAGAGACTGGTCGCCATGTGGTGTCTTTTTCACCAGCATCGAAGGGCGGCTCCCCGGCCTTCCTGAGGTAGAGGTGTTCGTCGGAAGAGTGGCAGGTCCCTCATTCTTCGGCTCCTTCTGACTTCCAGGTCAGGCCCTTGCCCGTCCCGATTGACCTCGGGGACGGCCGCCTTAGTTTGCAGCCGTCGCCCACTGAGGAGCTGCTTTCTCCACCGCGGGGCCCTACGGAGGCAGGGGCGTCCTTCGCTCACCCGGTGTCCACGGCTGTGGCCATCCTGCGCATGGGTGACCCGGTGGCTCACTTTCCGGCAGACCATCTCTTGGAGGTCCTCCACCAGGGCTCTGGTGGGAGGGAAATCTTACTTCTCTTTGAAGGTTTGCTCCTTTCTTCCTTGACGGGGGCTTGGAGGCGTCCTGCCTCAGGGGACCCGGTGCCTCAGCATCTTCTGCACCGGCACCTCCCGGCCCCGCGTGACCCGGCGTGTCTTTCCCTTCACGCCTCAGCCACCAGCCGCCATTTGCGGACTGCTTTTCCCTCCCTGCCGCCACTGTTGACTCCGCCGTCCCGAGAGGCCCGCTGGCTGGACTTTTGGGGGCATAGCATGTTTGCCTCGACCAGCGCCGCCCTGCGGGCTCTTAACTCCTTGTGTGTGCTGGCTCGGGCCTCCAGTTTATGGGACTCGGCTGAGTCTCTGGGATCTGCGGCATCCCAGGAGTCTGGTCCAGTGGACTTACGGCATCATGCATTGGATGGCCGGGAGCTTGCGGCGTTTATTCTCCGCTCCGCTCTGGACATCTCAGAGGTGCTGGGCCGGGCCATGGCTTCCTCAGTCGCTCTCCGTCGCCATGCTTGGCTTCAGGACGGAGTATTCCCTGAGAATATTCGGCAGCGACTCATCGACCTTCCGTTTAATGACAGCCTGTTGTTCCATGCCCCGGCCGACTCCGCCATCCAACGGCTCTCGGCAGGGCTCCGTCCTCCTCCTCCTCCTCCTCCTCCTCCGCCTTAGTCTCCTCCTCCTTCGTCCCCTCCTCAGTGACTTTTGAGTTGGGTTGCTTCTGGGCCTTCTTAGGCCGGTTGTTCTGGCTGTGGAGTGTTTTCTGGCCGTTTACGTCCTTCCTTGGGACTTTGGCATTGTTGGCTGCTGGACGGCCCTTGTGTTGATGGTGTGTGGGTTCTGCAGGAGTTGTTGCGCAGACTTGGCCCTGAGATTGGGCCTTCTGCTTTGCTTGGGCTGCTTGTCAAGCCTTCAGCGGGGGGTGTTTTTTTCCCTGTGGCTCTTTTGTTTTCTCCTCTGCAGCGGAAGGTCTTCCAAAGAGGGTTCCCATATCTTGGAATTTAACGTACCCTATGTGGGGTAGTGGTAGCTGTCATATAGCTTGCGCTCTGCTAGAGGGTTCTGGTCGCCTTCGGGTGCCTGTTCTCCATGGCATTTAGGTAGGTTGCTTTTCCTTCCTGAGGTCGTGTGTGCGGCCACTCGTAGTGGTGTGCCCGGGCATCTCCTCCTCTCCCTGCTCCTGTCCTAAGGTCTGTGACGATCCTGTGTTCTCCCTTGCCAGGCGTTGACTACTCGGCCTTACTGGGGCCTCGGGCTGTTCTTCTTGCTTCTGGCGGCTTGACTGTCGGCGCTGTTCTGGCTGGCAGGCTGCTCTCCATCTGGAGTGGGTTTGCCTTCTTTTCCCTCGTTTCCTTGGGCCCTCTAGGCTGCTTCTTCTTCTTCCGCCTTTCCTGCCTTGGCATTGGGCGGAAGCTATGTTGCCTTGTGGGGGAGTGGGGTGCTTCGGCCTCTCCGTCCTTCCTCTGCTGTGAGGGCACGAGCCTCTTCAGCCTTCTTTCCATCCTACATGCCCTTGGGGTCGGTGGGCTTCTGCTGGTGGGGGTTCCCTTGGCCTGGCAGGGGCGAGGTTCTACCTGGTCCACAGATCTGGTCCCCTGTCGGGTCCTCTGTTCTGCATTGGCTGGTGGGGTCCTTTCACAGACCCTCCTTCCCCGTGGGTATTGCTAGGGTATCTATTCTACGTGAAGGAATCTGCGGCTAGTAGTCTCTATCAGATGTACGAGCTACTTACCTTTGGTAACGATGTATCTGGTAGAGACGATTCTAGCCGCAGATTCCTTCACGGCTCGCCCTTCCTCCCCTGTTCTGCGAGGACCCTTGGGTTGGTCTTCGGTACTCGCCTTCCGGTGGGGGGCTGTGTCTCCTGTGCCTGCCTTCCATGTTCTTGACGGGTGGCTCCGTCTGGGGGCGGTTCATTCCTCCTTTGGAGGATGGGGTTCCGGTGCTCCGGTACCCTGCTGCTCTGGCTGCTCCAGGTTTGGGGGGGATTGCTTTCTATCCCTGTCCTCCCTCCCCTCCCTTCCTTCCATTGCTAATCTCTGATTGAGGGTCCTCTGGCCATGTCTTGCCCTTGTGGGTTGGGGTGGCTTGGAAGTTTGTTGTCCCTGTCTGTCTTGGGACTGGTCCCATTCCTTGCTCAGGATGGGGGGGGGGGGGGGTGGGTTTACTACGTGTGCCATGACTTTTACGCATTTTCTTTGCCTCCGGGGCACAGGGATGGGAAGCTCTTTATGTGCTGGCAGAGTGACTGTGCAGGTTTCTACTTGTTCTTCTTCTTCTTTCCCTGCCCTTGGGTTCTGCGGTGTTGGCACTACTCTGGTGGTGTTGTTAGTCTCTGTTTCTTACCAATTTTTCTGCTCTTCGCACACTGTTCCCATGCTTCCACAGTTTTTTATCTGGTGGTTCCGCGTTGTGATGCAGAAAAGTTCTCAGAAGAAAACTGACGTAGGCGCGCCGGGGCGGTTCTTATGTGACCTCTTGGACGTCACGTCACGACGTGGAAAAAGGTTTCCGGATCCAGTCTCACGCCTGGGGATAATTCTACGTGAAGGAATCTGCAGCTAGAATCGTCTCTACCAGATACATCGTTACCGAAGGTCCTCAAATAGGCTTTCTAGCTTTACGTTAGTCAGAAATATTTCATGATTTAGGATTTGAGCACATCACCTAGGGGGTTGTTTCTTTTTTTTGTTTTTTTGACCTAGAGGTTTTCGTTAGCACCTTTAACTTCCTTTTTGATTGAAAACTGTGTAATGGAGCAGATAGTTGTTCAAACTCCAGTTAGGACATCCTGCACGTATTTTGGGGAGCAAGAATGAAATTGAGATGGGTGCATTGTCTCAGAGCATGATGTTCCCTGTAGGCGAGTCTAAGGCCTGTGGAATTATCCTATTGGTTACTAAAGAAAAAAAAAGTGTAATCTAGTCTATGCCCAATGTGCATGTGAGTAAAAGATAAACTCTTTGGCATCTATGTGTTGTGCTTTCCACATATCTACAAAACTGTAGATTACAACTGTTTTCTAAAGGGAATAGAAATCACCCAACTGCCACTTGACTTCTGCACTGTGCTGAGCAGTCTTTAGAGCTATCCATAGCTATATTTAGGTCTCTCCCCTCTGCTATTTTAAAAACATCTAAAAAGACTGAGTTCACATATGCTTCCTGGTTGACATTTGGGCTTGTATTAGGCTGGCTTAGTATATGGTGCTCGCTTATGTAAGTGTAGCACCTTGCACTAATCCAGACAACCCTTATGGTGATTTTAGTGGTCTTAGACAACCTTAGAAAGCTCCGTAAGTGGTAGCTAGGGAGAGCAACCTTCAGGCTTAGTCCAGATGGAGTGTAACGCAGCTTGTTTTACCAGAACGTAATCTTATTGGTATAGCTTAAGTGAAAAAGAACCACGCAGTGTATTTCAAAAAATATGTATTTATTATAAGACACTCACTAACACATGCATATATCTCCTACCCGGAGATACACACAATATTTTGCAAAGAAAACAGGTATGTAGCACAAATACACAGTGGACGCCAGGGGGAGACCAAACCATATACAAAAATAGTGTAGGAGGTCCCCCACCCACTTTGTGCATCACCTTTTTTTTAATCTTAGTAGTCCTAAGTTTCTTTATCTGACTGTGAGGTCAATGTGGAGAGACATTATCAACACACATTAGCACACATTGGGTAAAATTCAAAGAAACCTATGGAAAATGCAAATGCTGGAGAAATACACTTAATGGTGATTCATTACTTGCACTGCACATTGACAGTGATTGTTTTTATCCAATTGTTCAGGGTGTCTCTAGCAATTTGTGTTCATATGAGGAAGGTTTTAAATCAACTATATCCATTTATAAAAAGCTTGAACAGCAAATTATATTAATTAGTCGAGGTTGTAGTACTTTGTGTGCAAGTTTGGGGTTGTTTGCAATTAATCCTGCACTCCTGATATAAAACATCCAATGAAACCAGGCAAGCAAGCTAGGCCTTGTCTTTTAAATAGTGTCTTCCATTCTTATTTTAAAATACAAAGAATCAGCAGTGGGATTCATATGCCTCACAAATACTGTTATTATAGGAAATTAACATACTTAGTGGGTAATTCAGAGTTTGGTGAAGTGGGTCAGCCTCAGTAAATATTCAGTTCACCAGCCCTACCAAACTAGTTTTTTTTTGTCTCATTCAGAGGTCTGTAAAGCGCCTCAATTTGCTCTGTTACTGGAACATTTGATGGTGACCCGTCTGCCACAGGGCTGCCAAGTTATATTCATAGGCACAGCAATGTCACTAGATTTCCATGCAAGGCATAGCAGTCTCTGGCAAGGAAATGAACAAATGACAGTGACTTGAAGAGTGAATGCTCCCCGAGTGCCAGGTCCATTTTTTTATTTTTTTGTTTTTCAAAAATCAATCTTCAAATTTAGGAGTTTGATTTTGAAAAAGATAAGAATATCCTCTGTGGGCCACAACAAAATTGTGCCCGCTCTGTAAGTGCTCTGTTTTCACTGCGGCTGCCACTCCATTGCTTGTGTTGATGGGAGCAAGAATCCTGCCAAACCGGCAGGGATCTTATAATAAGATGGGAAATTCTTTACAGGGAACCGGAGATTCGCCTGGTGGACTGCCTGCAGGCTATAAATGTGTTCTGCAGTTGATTGTTGGCCCACAATTGTTTACCATAATCTGCCCCGTCAGACTCATCATAAAATAATTTAACCCGACTGGAATGGAGGAAAAAGACCACTAGATGTCCCATTTTGTGGTTCATTATTATTGGAAGAAATGAACAAATGAAGATGAAACTCTGTGATACGTCAGCCTAGCGTTTGAGAAGTGTGATATACCTAGTGTTATGGATGCCTCAGCTTAAAAGCTTTGGATGTGTTTTGTTATGCTGACAGTTATGTGCTTCGCCTACATCAGTCTTGCTTATTAGAGAAATGTATCTGTTTCCTACAAACCCTTCTTTTTGTGTTTCACTACAGATTATGTCTGTGTGCTGGACGTGGACCTCTTGGAACTGGTAATCACCACCTGGAAGGGTGGTGAGACAGGGAAACTGGTAAATTGTATTCCTTGTGTGTTTAAAACTTTTCCATTGTTAAAAACGTATGTCAGACTGCACATGACACTCACTGTAAATGTCTCTGCAAAAGGGAGATGATTGAATCAAACGTCCATTTCAATGCTGTAGAGAGTGTGATCGTTTAGAAGGCAACTTTTTTATACTGAGGAAAGGGTACTAATTTGTGTTTGTGTTTATAAATAACATTAGCAGTTGTTTGTTGTATAGTGAGTAACAAAATGGCCCAATCATACCAGAGTTTTCCTCCAAATAGTCCATGACTGAAAGGCAATAGAAAAATAAGAAACATGAAGCTGAAATGATAGGAGAAGATCATGGTACAATAGATCAAGCAGCAATGTATTCGGCTGTAAGATTTAAAATATTGCCACTACCTTGTAAGAGAATAACATTAAAAACAGTGATTTTAGTGCCTTTTTAATTTTCTACAGTAAAGGAATAAACTGTAAAGGAAGCTGAGAAAAACAAGAAAGTTGGAGTTAGAAGATTCATAATACCTTGAAGTGATGCAGGGAATTTTTTGATCGGATTATTTAACTGTCCCTATTGTCTCTAATAATGAGACATTTATAGAATATGGGAAATCTCTCTCAGTGTTACTCCATAGTCTAAAAGGGTTTTTGCACAACAACAGTAACCACATTAATTGATAAATCAATACAATGTGAAAATGATTAGTTTGGGACAAAAGAAAAATATTAAAGAAGCATGTATGTATTCATGGGATTATTTAATTTAATTGTTTGTGAACAATAATACTCTCTGAACATCCAGGTCAAACACGCCAAGACTGCAAAAAGGGAAATAATACACTTGAAACATCATTGCAAAATAAATGTGGCCACATCAAATATAAGTCAAAACTGCAAACCGGGGATTGAATGATGGTAGGTAATACATTTTTGTAGATAACAACAAAGGGTTATAGTAATTTGTAAATCATCTTAACACAACATTGTGTATAGTGAGTATCAAAATTGCCCCGATATACCCTGGGCTTTGTTTACATGAAGGTAGTCAAGGAAAATGTAATCAACATGAAGCACTTATGTCCACAAATGTGACTGCTCTAAACCAGTGCTTAATTTGTAATATATGAAGTGCAGGTGCTCAAATGTTTGTTGGAGGCCACACCAACTTTTCTTCGGCTCCACCCATTTCCTCCACTGGCTCCACCCACTCTATTGGCTCCACCCACATCCTCAACTGGCCCTGCTAAAAGTCACATGTAATACCCGATCGATCGGAATTTCAGCAAGGGATGATCACGCATTATCATCACCCACAGTTAGAAGTTCTAATTTCCTGTCTGTGCCATCCAGAGCAGCGAGACAGGATTATGGCACTGGCCCAGGATGCCGGCGTGACACGTCGCGTCTGTGAACTTATGATCTGGGGGAAACACCATTCTGAAAAGGAAACCTGATCAGTAGACTGACTGATCTAGTCAGATAATACATTTCTTCCCATCCCAAGGCTTTCCGTTCAGTTATTCAATTGTTCATAGGCACAGGCCAGAGGCAGCAGATTGCATTAATGTGCTTCAGCGGTGATAGGCAATTTAGGATTTGCATTTCTACAGATCGGACAGAGCCAGAGGGATATTTATTTTTGTAGCAGTTGGTTGGTGAAAATGTCTTTTAATGCACTTTTTAATTGTTGCAAATTGTGCTGCACAATTGCCATTAATGCCTCAAATTGATGTAATTTGGCCCGACTATTTAGCCTCTGCTTGCTTAGGTCTCGTGACACCTGAACTGCGGTCTGTGGGCGTGAAGTGAGCATGTACTAGAGTATGGCCTGCAGCTGGTCAATAGAGGCTATGAGCTCCACTGCAAAGACAGAGACGTAGCCACAGAGTGCATTCTCCTGGCTGCCTGTACTCCTGGATCTTCATACAGAAAGAAACCCAAAGGAACAACAGTTGCTGTTGCACCAGTACTGTGTCTGTGTTGTATAATCATAGATATTCCATCCATGCTGAGTCACATGCTTGCAAACCTTTTTTGCAAGAAGTGCTTTTAGAACGGACTGCCGGTGCGTGCGTCGTCGTGTGTGCAAAAGGTTTCAACTTTAAAGCCTGAGCCACTGACCGTGACCCTGATGATTCAATCTGGAGTATGCAGTTCTGGGAATATGGCCAGTCAGGAGGGCTGGGCCTGGGTATTATAGGATGCTGCCAGGCTGGCCAGCGGGCGAGTGAGTGAGTGAGCCCAAACTCCTCTTTAATAAAACAATTTTGGAGCGCATACCATGCGCTCAATTCCAGTCAAAATGTGTCAGTGACGCCTCAGAAATTCGGACAGAGTGTTATTTTACAGTCCGACAGTAGACCATCATCTGTTCATGATTTTTTAGTAACTGTCTTGCATACATAATTGTACCACTGGCCTGATGGAAGGAAGAGGGAGTCGGTGCGTGCGTGGTACATGCACAAGAACTGGTTTCAACTTTAAAAAAGCCTGAGCCAGTGAGCCTGATAAATGAATCTCAATCTGGATTGAATATTTATGCAGAGTGCAGTACTGTACAGTACTAGGAATATGGCCAGTCAGGAGGGCTGGTATTACAGGATGCCGATGTTGCCAGGCCAGCCCGCCAAGCATTTGGGCGAGTGACTGAGTGAGCCCAAAGTACTCCTCTTTAATAAAAATTATTTTGGAGTGTATGTCAAGATTCCAATCAAGATTTGTCAGTGAGTGACGGCTCTGAAATTCAGACGGAGTGACAGTGTTATTTTACAGTCCGACAGTAGACCATTAACAGTTAGTTTATGATTTAGTACCTGCCTTCTTGACTTGCTTGCATACATAATTGTACCCGGCCTGGCATGATGGAAGGAAGAGGGAATCAGTGCGTGTGTCATGCGTGCACAAGAACTGGTTTCAACTTTAAAAAAGCGAAGCCTGAGCCAGTTTATTTTATTTTTTTAATTTTAATGCAGATTTATATAGCGCAATCTCGACCCGAAGGTATTGGAGCGATTTGCGCTATACATGAGCACCGCTTACGTTGCAGGACACATTCAGGCACGGGGAGAAGATTACGTGATTTGCTGATAGAAGGAAGAGGGAATGTACGCCGCCTCTTGCCTATATTTTAGGCAAGGCTCGGGGTTACTCGCCAGCATGCATGCCCAAATTAATTACCCGGCGGTGGTAGTGCGGTACCCAGCCATTTGTTGAATGAGAGTGAGACCTGAGACCAGCACTGCCTGAGACTGGGTGGGCACACTGAGAAAGTGAAGCCAAACTACGTTTAATTAATTTGTGCACGGGTGCGCGCCATGTTTGGTCAAGTCAGAGTCTCAGAGAGCCAGGGGCTGGCCTGGGCCGGCAGGGCCTGCCTTGGCTTTTTAACTTACTTCCAGTATTGCGGCGCCGGCAGGCCCTAGGCTATCCGCGGCGCCTATCGAGATGACCTTAGGCCGGCGGGTGTGCTGTGCGGCGGCTACTACTTGCAATTAGTTAATCTGAATTAATGATCATCACGCACAGACCGGCCCGGCTCCAGGAATTTTTATTTGGGTGGGCCAAGGGTGCATTTGGGTGGGCCACTGCGGGCTCGATTTGTTGCATATATGTCTAGCCAGGCCTGCTTCAGGGCCCTCCTTTATCTCTCCTTAGTCTTACAAGGCCCAGTAAAACGCACTCTTTTCCAAATATCTTTCTAAATATTATCACTCTCAAAAAGGGTTTTTTCCATGTAATGTTCCTTTGATGGGAAGAGGAGGTTTCTGAGGTGGGAGTATCAGGCTCTCTCTGTGCGAGCCTTCAGGGTGAATCCCTCATCATTACTACCTCCACCTGACCCGTACTATGCAACGCACTCCCATACAGGCTCCTTCTGTGCGAGCCTTCAGGGAGAATCCCTCTTCATTACTACCTCCACCTGACCTGTACTATGCAACGCACTCCCATACAGGCTTGATTAACACTACTCCTCTCCAGTGCACCTTATCTCACAGCTGACCTTGGGCTCCAGCCCCATATCGGGCTCCATCGGGCTCCATTTTCATTTTTCCCATTAAAAACATTAGTAAAAGCACCTTCAAACTTAAAACATTGAATATAGCAGTAAATATAATTAGCACGCACTTTAAAGTAAGTTCCACAGTAGCCCTTATGACCAGACTGCTAATTAAATAAACAAAAACAGAAAGGCCATAACAGGGCCGGCTTCAGCGCTGATGTGAAAGTCTTTTTTGGTGCCGCACCAATAACCTCTTTCTCCATAAATTCCTTTACTACCACCTTCCAACAGTGCCCCTCATCCCTCCATGGCCCCCCCCTATTAACCTCCTCCTCGGATTCACTCACTGCCACACGCCACAAGTGCTCCTCATCTCTATGTAGCCCCTCCCCCTCATGACCTCCTCCTCAGACTCCCTCACTACCACCCTCCACCAGTGCCCGTCATCTCCCCATAGCCCCTCCCCCTTATGACCTCCTCCTCGGATTCCCTCACTGCCACCCTCCACCAGTGCTCCTCATCTCTATGTAGCCCCTCCCCCTCATGACCTCCTCCTTAGACTCCCTCACTACCACCCTCCACCAGTGCCCGTCATCTCCCCATAGCCCCTCCCCCTTATGACCTCCTCCTCTGATTCCCTCACTGCCACCCTCCACCAGTGCCCCTCATCTCTATGTAGCCCCTCCCCCTCATGACCTCCTTCTCAGACTCCCACACTACCACCCTCCACCAGTGCCCCTCATCTCTCCCTAGCTCCCCCCTCCACCTCATGACCTCTTCCTCGGATTCCCTCACTGCCACCCTCCAACAGTGCCCCTCATCGCTCCATAGCCTCTCCTACTACCTCCTCCTCGGATTCCCTCACTGCCACCCCCCAACAGTGCCCCTCATCTTTACGTAGCCCCTCTCCCATATGCATTTCATTTGTTGTATAGCGCTACTCATATCAGTGTAGTGTGTGCCAGTACTTTACACCACGCACACATTATACAGAGACAATCAATCATACAAGTATGTAAATCAGTCTACACTGCAGGGAATGTCACATAAGCCAATGAGGATTACAAGGTGTAGGAATGACATGTCATCCATACTGGTGGGCAGTATATTTTAAGAGGGTTTGGTCTGGGGAAACACAACCTTAGGATTTAAAGAGTATTCCATGGGGGTCAGCTTTACTGCCAAAAATGTATATCTGCCCAAACATACTCATTTTAGCAACATTAGAATAATGAAAGACTGGGGAAGTTCTAACTATATCACAAAACAAAAACAGCGAAGTTCGAACTATACCATTCATGTTTGTATGCAGCTCTTTGATAACAGTTCATTGGTCACTGTCCTATGTTAGGATTGTAACTTCTGAACTGCAAGTAACACAAGGATCTCTGTGACAAAAGGCAGTAACCCACTGAGCTATCCACATAAAATACAGTTAATCTGCATATAAAAACAACTAACAGACAAATGATTGCTCTCCAGCAGGATCATTAATCACCTGAGTTATCTGGGCATTTTGTATTGTCTTATTGTTGTCCTGCATCGGCCATGATAATGATAAAAACTGTTTATTTGAAGCATTCACGAAGTATGTGTCCTGCTGGGCCTGTGCAGATTTTAAAAAGAAAAACAAATTGTGACACATTCTCTTACCTACTCCATTAGTCAAACTTTGTGTCACAGCCTGATGTGATAAGCAGCTGCAGGGGTCAGGAAAGGTGAATAGGAAAAAACAAACTTATTTTCTCCTGCGCTGCATAGAAAAAGAAATATCCACGCAGCAGGACAGTAGGCAAAGGTTACCTTTGTCAAAGAAAGGATTTGTCCCTTTCGCCATGTGGAGATGAAGGGGTGAAAAAATAAACAAAGCCTCGTTAACATGTCAATGGTCTTTTAAACACCTGTGAAGTACTCGGGTGCGGCTGCGATAATCTCAAAAACTGTCTGTGTGTGCGCGCGCCCGGGAACCTGTCTCGGCCCGGGCTGACACACACGAAGGGGGGGGGGGGCGGGGCGGGAGGATTTGAAGCACTCTGAGCCCAGTGGCGTTGCGAGCCAACCTTCAAGCCTCACTGCGAGGGCCAAGGCTCCTGTTTGGGCGGGCCAGGCTCATCTTTGGGTGGGCCTGACCCACCCGCTAGAACCGGGCCTGCACACAGAACTGATCACATCCTAATAATCGAATCTTGTGCCGGAGGCAAGCTGCCTACCACCACCATGGTGATCCGACGACCGGACGGTCCGCGCCACCATGCTGCGAGTCCGAAAAAAATAAAACCGCGTTGGTTTTGTCATGGCATGTAAGTCATCACATCGCTAGTTGGCTACTACTCTAAGTACTAAGTGATTAACTTCTTACCTTTACTCGTGGTGGGCGTCAGGGACACACACTAGCTGCACTAGTCTCACACTGCCTTCAGCCTTTATTAACTTATTAGGCGGCCTGTACGCTACGCTAGTACCAGGCAATTCTGCTTGACTGATGCCTGCTCAGGCTGCCGCTGTCCTGCCCCTGCCCTCAGGCTCAACCACGTTGTCGTCGGGCAGGGTGGCGTGGGGGCTGAACGAACGACGATGACTCATGCTGAGCTGCGCTGCTACGGTGGTTATGCGGGGCCCTGGGGCGTGGCAACGTGAAAAATATCTGCGCACGCTGCCTGCAGCATAGCCCACCCCACCCATTCAGAACCAAAATCTAGCCCAAAAATCTTGAATCTCCTCTGGCTTGGGCGGGGGCTCACTCGCAGCTCAGGGCAGGCTAAGGCTAAGTCACAGTGACTGAGAAGAGTCACAGCCGCAAGTTAAGCACTAGTCCGTGACTCACTCGGGAGACCGGAGACCTACACGTGAAAAACAAGCTGCGGCTGCACCGTACAGTACAGGGTAAATTAAATATATATATCTAACATCATGCAATAAGTGACGTGCCCAGCAGATGCGTGTAGACCCGGCCCTAATAATTTAGTGCCGGTGCTAAGCACCGGAAAGCACCGGCACAAATTAAGCACTGCTCTAAACACATGTTGCTTCCTCTCAGGAATCCCGACTAGGTGTAAATTGTAATGTTGAGAACAATTTTCCAGATTATCTTGTATAACTTTTGCACCCTTGATATCTTTTGCTAAAGCAGCTGACTGTGTTTGAAGGTTGGTCTGATTGTTCAACCTCAGAAACTGTGTTTTCCAGTTTCTCCACTGGGGAATAAAAAACGCAAGTTTCAAATCTGTTCCACCTAGTTGTTGCTTGAGGAAGGAAGAGGAAGTTGCCTGTGCTGTTATAATCTTTATAACCACAGAGTTCTGCTGGTTTAAGAAAATGAAAACCAAGTTATTATCTTCTAATGAGCAATCTGGGTTTTGTTGTGGCATTAAATAAATACTGACACCAACCATTTGGAGCCTTTGGGATCCAAACCAAGCTGCAGCCATAGCCATGATCTCTGGAGGCTCCATTAGACCTTATATTTATGCCCCCGGTAGGATCTCAGAACAATTACTGATAGAGGCCTTTTATGGTATCTGAGACCTGTGTATCTTGTAGGATAGCTGTTGAGCCTGATCCTCTTGTAGGGCCTAGTTCGGACTGGTACTGCTGCTCTTCCACCATCTGGCCCCACAGGGGTAAGTGGGCTCACACCCACGCACAAAGACTAGAATACGTTGGCCCTCTTTGTGTCTACCCTGTATGTTACTGTTTACCACTACCTAGGGCTACTGTTATTTCTGTAGGTGCCGGGACTGGGAGCACCACCTTATGATCGAGCCATTTTGGCGCACCTTCTTGCTTGTCATCCCAGGGCCCTCGGTACCTGTGCCTCTGGCATCCCCAGGCATGGGACGCATAAGGCATGCTAAACCCTGCACTCTGGTACCTCATGCGACCCTTGTTGCGAGCCTCGCCACCACTAAAACTCTGCTAGAGTCTAAAACATATACCATTAATATTGTACCAACCTCTTTCGTGGCGATCATCATAAGCTGGCAGACAGAGTGTCCCAATCGAAGATGACTATAGTAGAGCTCCAACTTCCCACATTGGACCTCCTCCTCCAGATGCAGTCTGTTACGGACAGGGTCCAAGTGTTGTAACACAGAGCAGAGGACACAGAGGGGCGCATTGGCATGCCAGAGGGTGCAGATGACTTCAACGCTGTACAGTTCTTCAAATCCAGGTTCTGGGAGTTCACATCCGCATCCATGTTGTGAATTGACGATACCTGGGCACACACTACATATACAAATGGTTTAGTTACCGTACAGTAGTTATTGTCAATTACACATTGCCATAGAAAAGAAAATTATTTTGTTTCATGTGAATAATGCAAGCATCCGATTCTTTGGCGTCAGCACAGATCTTCACGTGTTTCTTCGGTTTAGCGACTTCGTCAGGGCTACAAAACTAAAGAATAGATTTCAGGGATACAGAATCTCCCAAAACAAGAGCCTAATAAATTTAGGCAAATACCTTCACTATCACCAACTCGCATGAGAAAAGTGCTTATCCTATGTACATAATTGGCATATGCATAACCAGTATATATAGTATGTGTATATATATATATGTTTATATATATATATATATATATAACAGCTCCAACTTGCCCACAATTGAACAGCACTCAAACTCAACGTCAGGTGGCAAACCTTTATTCATGGGTATGAGCAGACTCCTGTCTGCCGTTCCGTTGAGACAGCCATTTTCCACGAGTTGTGTCTGACGCGTTTCGAAGGTTGTTACCTTCTTCTTCAGAGGCTTTACGCTGGAAGTGAATGCGTGCCTGCAGCCTCAGTTTCTCCCATATGCTGCTAATAACACCCCCAAATGGGATGGTCCATCACCATTCTCAGCATTCTGGGAGGTGTAGTCCCGGCCAGTTTCTTCCTTTAATGGTGGCACTAATTTCTGTCACAACTTCAAAAAGCCACCAGATGGGCCACAGCAGGCAGTGTCCGCTCTAAATCCCCTCGTTGAGTTCCACAAAGCAGCTCCGTATATACCGTGCCGCGTGGCCCAATGCTGAGAATGGTGATGGACCAGCCCATTTGGGGGTGTTATTAGCAGCATATGGGAGAAACTGAGGCCGCAGGCACGCATTCACTTCCAGCGTAAAGCCTCTGAAGAAGAAGGTAACAACCACATTTGCGGAAAATACACTTGACAGATGGCAGCGCCCGGTGCCTGAATACTTACAAAGTGGACGGGGAGATACTAATCTCCAGCGGAGTTCACCCAGCACTTGGAGACGATTGGACCGGAGTGTCTTTGACTCCAAATTCTGCCTAGCGAGTCTTTGTTTTAAAAGGACAGCCTCACCATACAGATGAGGCCATTTCCTTTGGTTGGAAAGCACCGATGCGGCCCAGGACAAGAGAGGGGAGAACGGGCCTAGGAGTAAGCAATTTATCATTTTTAAATATTATTAATGGTGCATTTTTTGAAACGCACTGAGCGAAAACTATAATTACCAGAATGCTCTGCAAAAAGACATTAAAGCACAATGTGTGCAACAGCTGTGAGCAATTACCATCTGAAGAAGACGGAAGTCGAAATGCATCATGGGGCTCTGTTACAAAACTGAAATGAAGCTGATGTCTTTAATAAAGAACTGCTTTTACTGAACTTCTGGGAGTGCGACATTTCTTCTCCATTGGTGATTAATTTTCAAGGGGTGTGTGGTCTTTACCCCTACATGTCGCACCAGCACCAATATATATATATATATTCAATGAAAAAACCAAAGGTTTCACACATGTTATAGTTAGCTGGACATTTCACTCGTAAAAAACCAATGAAATTCCCCCGTTATAGTTAGTTCAGCTAACTATAACTCGCGCGCCCGCAATGCATTGCTGATGACGTCACATATTACATCACTCATGACATGGTCAGTGACATCACTCATGACATCACTGATGACATCTCAAATGACATCACTGATGACATCACTGATGACATCATCCTTGTGATATATATATTCTACTGGCGGTCGCCAGTAGATAGTTATAGTTAGGACCACGTTTCCATAGGAAATCCGCAACATTCTATTTGGAATAACTTTGGCGCCGGTCGACGAATCCTCGCGAAATTTTCAAAATAGGTGGGGCGCTATGCTCCGCTCCTACCCTGAAAGTCTCGGGGGGATTCGTCAAGCGGGGGCTGAGAAAAAAGGGGGGTCCCAAAACGCGTTTTTCCCATGCATTTTTCCATAGGACCTTTAGACACAGCTACAGACCGAACGGCTGAACAGAGTTACTTGAAATTTGGCAGAGAGGTAGTCTACAGGTCAAGGAAGTGCCTTTTGTAGGTTTGGTGTAAATCTGTTCAGTAGATCCTGAGAAAATAGCCTTTAAATCAATATATATATCTGTGGCAGCTTACGGTGCGCTTACCGTGCGCTTACGGTAAGCTTACCGTACGCGTACGGTGACGTGCGCGAGCGCGATTCTGATTGGCTGTTACATCTTAGTAAACATTCGAATCGGTCGAAACCAGGAAGCGGCGTCCGCCATTTTCTATCTCGCACTCTGAGGGGGAAGATGAAAAACAAAGTCAAAAAACATGTAAAGGGGCTGTTTAGACTGCTCCCAACCACCTAGCCATGATGAAGGTGTCCCATAAGAACCCCCAAGGCAAAAAATTCAATTTTTTTTTTTTTTAAATCGCCGATTACGCTTACCGTACGCGTACGGTATAAAAAATATAAAAAAAATAAAAATATCCACACTCTCCATCGGTCAATTGCAACAAGTAAAACGAGTTGCAAGTGTCCCTCATTTGTCATTATTTGGCCGAATGAGGGACACTTGCAACTCGTTTTACTTGTTGCAATTGACCGATACACGGTAAAATTACAATTAAACGACTGGTCATAGCAAGGGTTTGATTACAAAATCAAGTAAACTGATGAATTTTCATGTGAATGCATAAAATGTTGTATGTATTTATTAATTGTATCTCACGAACCATGCATGATTGACCACTCTAAGATGGCGCACGTAAAGGAAATGCGTCTGAGTCCCCCGTCTATGTTTATGTCGACTAATGTGACCCTTTTTAATGGCGCCTCACAGCGCGGAATGCAAACACTGAAGAAGGATCTATTTTGAAACGCGTCTGTTTGTATTCGGTTTAACCATTAAACCTTGCTGAAACTAAAGCCCCGTGAGTGCCGTTTTTCCTTCCAGAGGACGGGGGAATCTTGGAGCTTGCATTGTGCGCGGTACACCACCGCATTCGGCACCCGCCCGAAAGAGTGACTCGTACTTTGGTGTACTTGGAGCGATATATATATATATATATATATATATATATATATATATATATATATATAAAAATAATCTACTGGCGGTCGGCAGTAGATAGTTATAGTTAGGACCTATTTTCCATAGGAAATCCGCAACATTCTATTCCCAATAAGTCTGGCGCCGGTTGATGAATCCTCGCGAAATTTTCCAAACTTTTGCCCAGCTCCGCTCCGACCCTGAACGTTTTGTGGTGATTCGTCAAGCGGGGGCCGAGAAAAAAGGGGGGTCCCAAAACGCGTTTTCCCCATGCGATTTCCCATAGGATCTGTTGTCGCAGCTACAGTCCGAACCGCTGAACGGAATTACACCAAATTTGGCAAAGAGGTAGTCCTCAGTTCAGACTCGTGCCTTTTGCATAAATGGTGTGAATCCGTTCAGTAGTTCCTGAGAAAATTAGAATTAAAAGTACATATATATCTATGGCCGGGGAGGATCCGCGGACCCTACCCGCACCGTAAGTGCACCCTCCCAGAACCAAGCGCGCACCCTCCCGATCGCGCGCCGAATGCTAATTGGCTGTCGAGTGTCTGTCTACATTCGAAACCAGGAACTGTTGGCGGCCATTTTCTGCCTCGGTAGAAGCGAGGCTGAAGAAGCAAGGGGAATAAGTGTGTAAAACATATAAAGGGGGCAGAGTGGAAATACTCTGACCCTCTAGAGGTGCTTAGGGGGTCCCAGAAGGACCCCCTGGGGCCCCCTTTTAAATAAAACAAAAAAACGTCGAAATGCGCGACACGGTGCGCGCATCCTATCACGTTGGATGCACGGATTCTCTTGCGTTGGGTTCGCGGATCCAAGGAAAAAAAAATGAAATTGTTGGGAGATAAAGATCAAGGTTACGTGTTTAGTTCTTGAGTGGCTCTAAAAAGAGCCATTGTGTTCATTCAGAGTTTTTGGTACTTATAAGTAAGTACCTATACAGAGTCTAAAGTTGTTGAGGAAGACTGTTTCCTTCATCAGTAAAGTGTACTCATCTCTCCTGTACATCTCTTGCATATGAATGCGCAGATTGTTATTGTAAATGGACCCCATTCTGTAGTCTCGCAGAAAAGCAGAAACAGATTTATTCACATGTTTCCTAGCTTTCTCAATCTGTGGACAAAAATGATCGGACCAGTTCCATTTCTGCCTTTGTCATATGTTAGAATACACAAAGGCAGTTTTAGGGAAAAGTGAAATCAGTTCTGCAAAGGTGTCCTTCATAAGCATTTCCAGACCTACCCCAGTCAAAGTGCCTAGGTCATTGCCACCACAGTGCACTATTATGAGGTCAGGGTGTTGGATTTGCATGAATGATTTCACCAATGGCATCAATTGGTGCCACTTTAACCCTCTCTGTCCAATCCATTTAATGTCAACATTTGGCAAACCTAGGTCTTTGTGAATGCCTTTGTTTTCTGCATACCTTTGGCTCCAGAAAATGTAGCTGTGTCCCACAATCCACACTCTAAGCATCTTGTAAGGAGGTCTGGATGCATTCAGATGGTCTCTGTAAATGAAATGGCAGTTTGGAAAGTAAGATGTTTCTAAAATGGTGGCTAAGATGCAATTTTGAAAAAAGACAAGAAATCATTGGTTGTTTGACAACCTTCTTCACTGAAAGGAAGGGTGTATATTTCTGTTTTTTAAACGCATGATTCTTATTGGTTAACAAAAACTGATTGTAAGGAACATTATATATGATAAGCTGATATGTTGAAAAGTCAAGCACACTTGCGGTCTTGATTAGCAACATTGTGTGTGCTGAACTTGTTACCTGTGTGCTCAGTACAGTGTTCCATGACCTGTTTCTATGGTAACGGGCAGAAGGCAGATTGGGGTAAGGGTTGAAATTTATGTCATTTGGAAAGGCTTGAAATGTTTAAACAATAGAAATGTGTGTTTGCTTTTGAATTTATGTGGGAAGGAATGTGATTTGATGTTTACATGTATATGTGTGGAAAATGAGAGGGAAACTTTGCCAGTCTTTGGTTCTGGTGACAGATGCACAGTGCAGAGATTCTGTATAAGAAAACCTGGTGTGTGACTGATATCTGGTGTGTGACTGATATACTTCTTAATCTACAAAACAACTTGAAAGGTGAGTTATTTAATTGTGAGGGGATGTATGTAGACTATTTTGATTTTAATCAGACTAATGTATTTCTCCTGCTAAAGTGTAGGGAGTACTTTTTTTCTCTACAATCTTATTGACAGTGTGTGTGCATGTAGAAACCATTCTGTGATAAGCATTTGTGTTTTTCGTGTGTTTGTAGACAGATAACTGTGCAGTTTTTATATTTTGGTAGAATTAGAAACCAGTCATTGTTTATGAATTTGTGAAATGAGTTATGTTTCTGCACTAAAATGTAGTACTCCTTGTAGATGAAGAAATGTGTTTTGGTATAGTGCAATGGATAGTGTTGTTTGTCTAGAATCATGTTGTCAAGTTTTAGTAGCATTAGAAGCCAGTCTTTGCTTATGCTTTGATTAAATGAGTCAGGCTTTGACACAAAAGTGCAGTCCTGAAATATGTAGATGGTGTGCAGTTCCCTTACCACTTTTACTGTAGTGAATGAGTTTTGGTAAACTCCTAGGGATAGTGGTGCTTGTCTAGAATCACACAGTGAGTCTGTGTGCATTTGGGAACCACTGTGAGAGAAGCATTTGGTAACATCGTGTATTTGCTGATAGATAACTGTTTTAAAACCTGTCATGTTGTCAAGTTTTAGTAGCATTAGAAGCCAGTCTTTGCTTATGCGTTGATTAAATGAGTTAGGCTTTGACACAAAAGTGCAGTCCTGAAATATGTTCATTGTGTGCAGTTCCCTTACCACTTCCACAGTAGTGAATGAGTTTTGGTAAACTTCTAGGGATAGTGGTTGTTGTCTAGAATCACACAGTGAGTCTGTGTGCATTTGGGAACCACTGTGAGAGAAGCATTTGGTAATATCATGTATTTGGTGACAGATAACTGTTTTAAAACCTGTCATGTTGTTAAGTTTTAGTAGCATTAGAAGCCAGTGTTTGCTTATGCATTGATAAAATGAGTCATGCTTTGACACTAAAGTGCAGTACTTAAATATGTAGATTGTGTGTAATCTCCTTATCCCTTGCACAGTAGTGAATGAGTTTTGGTAAACTCCTAGAAATAGTGGTGCTTGTCTAGAATGACACTGTGAGTGTGTGTGCATTTGGGAACCACTGTGAGAGAAGGATTGGGTAACATTGTGTATTTTCTCCCAGATAACTCTTTTAAAACCGGTCATGTTGTCAAGTTTTAGTAGCATTAGAAGCTAGTCTTTGCTTATACATTGATAACATGAGTGAGGGTTTGACACTAAGGTGCAGTACCATGTACTATTCTCTTCACTGTGCCAGAACTGAAAATTTAAAAGTTTTACCCAGGCACTGTCCTAGAAGTAGTCTGATGATTTAGTCAGTTTCTAAGTACTTATGTTGTGAACCATTCATTACCAAATAGACTGCTTCAAATGTCTATGCAGTATGCATGTAGTCTTCTAACATACTATACACTTGTCTTTTACTCCTTCAATTCCCTAGTCAGTATCCATACACTTCCAGGAAACACCCTGTCACTCCCTTTGCAGGCCTCTAGTGACCCATTCAGTACCAAGTACTAATCCATTCCCTGCGCCAAAAGCCTACCACTTATACATTCACCCAGGCACTCTTCTTGCTGTACTCTAATCATTCAGTCAGTACCCAAGTACTCATGCAGTGAGCCAGGCCTTATGACATAGACTGCTTCAAACGCCTATTCACTATGCATGCAGTCCTCTAACCACCTACACAGTTGTTTTTCACACCTTCGATTCCCTAGTCAGTATCCATACACTTCCAGGAAACACCCTGTCACTCCCTTTGCAGTCCTCTAGTGACCCATTCAGCACCATGTACTAATCCATTCACTGTGCCAAAACCCAAACACTTATAAATTCACCAAGACACTCTCTTTGCAGTACTCTAATCATTCAGTCAGTGCCTAAGTATTCATGCACTGAGCCAGGCCTTAGCACATGGACTGCTTGAAACCCCTATCCAGTATGCATGCAGTCTTCTAACCACCTAGACACTTGTCTTTCACACCTTCAATTCCCTAGTCAGTATCCATACAGTCCAGCAAACATCCTGTCACTCCCTTTGCACTCCTCTAGTGACCCATTCAGTAACAAGTACTAATCCATTCCCTGCGCCAAAAGCCTACCACTTACAAATTCTCCCAGGCACTCTCCTTGCTGTACTCTAATCATTCAGTCAGTATCCAAGTACTCATGCAGTGAGCCAGGCCTTAGCACATGGACTGCTTTAAATGCCTATCCAGTATGCATGCAGTCCTCTAATCACCTACACAGTTGTCTTTCACACCTTCAATTCCCCAGTTAGTATTCATACACTTCTAGCAAACACCCTGTTACTCACCCAGTGTGTCTCCTTATAGTACTGTAATCATTTAGTCAGTTAGCATGTAGTGTTTTAGTGAGGTAGGGTTTAGGGCATGAACTGCTTCAAAGTAGTATGCACTATGCATGTAGTGTTTTAGCCATCGTCACACTTGTGGTTCAGGGCTATAGTTTCTTAGTCAGTTTTTATATAAAATGTGTTTGTACAGTAATGGAATAGTATAAATTTGAAAGTTATTAATATACTTTTATTTGTGATTCTTTTTTACAGATACTGTTTTTCAACGTTAAAATAGAGAAATCATGCCAGAAAAAGAACAGAGACAGGAGGATTATTTGAAGAAACATCAACCACAAGTATTAAATGTACAAGATAATGTGGCTCAAAGGAAAAAATCTTCTGGTAAGATCACGAAGAAATTTATTAAAAATGTTTGTCGAAGCAAACAGAATGTAGATAATGCTGGAATTACTGAGAATTTTACAAGTAAGAAAAAAATTCAAAATAAGAGGAAAAGTAAAAAAGCAAATGGTCAGTCAAAGGAGATAAAGTATGGTAAAAGAAGGCAAAATCAGTATAAGGAATTACGCAAAAAAATATTTTACAAGAGAGTAGTACATAATTTGCTGAAAGATGTGAAGAAATATAA